>NC_042999.1:160982418-160989918 GCF_006345805.1 Octopus sinensis | reverse complement strand
TTCGGTTTGAACGGCAGTTTTTAACATAATTTCTAGGTAACTAAAAGATTTTAAACTTCGTATACTGGTAGAATGTGTTTATAAAACATCGTTTTCTCTTGGCTTTATTGAGAAAATTCTATAGTTTGTAAGATTTTTGTTGTTTTTTCTTCAATTTCTGCAATTTTAACCAATCACTGACGTCCATTGAGGTAAAAAACATTCTGTGCCGTATGAATATGTCCCTCGTTTAAGAAACAGATTGGGTTTATTTACATTTGTGAAGAAAAGAAGATACCCTTCCCCCCACCCCTAACCCTAACTAACCCAAACTAACCCTAACCGTAAAAGAGATTGAAATGCAATAGATCGATACTAGGGTCATAATTATGGGTGACAATTTCATATGACACCGCTAGAAAAAACTGCCGTTCAAACCGAAAAGATCCATGTGATTCATCATAATGACGCAACTGTGTTTCTAGATAAAAGCACGGTACTGAAATAATTTAAGGTGCGCAGAATTCTCTTTTCCTTTTTTTTCCTTACAAAAAATTTCTATATATACCAGCGGTGGTGCCCCAGCATGGCCGCGGCCTTCGGGCTAAAATATTTTTAAGGATTTTTTTTTAAGAGGAATATCTAATATAACAGGAATAAAGGAGCGGCTGATGGTTAGAGAGTTGACCTTGGTATATTCTGGTTCTTTGCAGTATGTATTCAAATTATGCGAGGCTATCTTTGCCTTCTATTCTTCTGTGGTCAATACTTAAAACACCAGTATTGGACACGTGCTGGTGTAGATTAATTGTCAACAAATGGGGTGTTGGAGTCACTAGGACAATCCGACAATGTCTTAACTTCGTTCTGGCGACATCTGCAATGAGATTGATTCAAGTCCGTATCGGCGCTTGTCCTACCTTTGGACAATTTTGGACATTATCAATGGTGTGGAGAAGTGAGACTTGATGCATGGCTAATCGCTGGTTTTCCATATAAACTTATCCGGACCTACGCCCTGGAGAAAACTTTCCAGTAACACCCCATTGCACTCCAGCAACACATGTGTATACCCCCACAATCTCCTTTTTTTTTTTTTTCTCTCTTTTTAATGATATGCGTTTAAGTGTAAAACTTTTTTTAAGTTGTTGTCATTTGTAAAGTTCATATCAAAATTACTGAATTGTGCTGAATTGAGAGAGGTGGGAGAACATTAGACAAAAGAAGTTGCATAATTTAATTTCTGACCTTTGAACTTTCATAAACAAATAAACATTTATTATTGATAGGATGCAAGTTCTTTTTTTAGAGATGTAGCAATGAAAACAATTATGCTCCAGTTTCACATTGGCAATTGTTTTGCTTATATAATCGCTTTTTATAAAATTTAATTTAATTTGGAATAATAATGTTCCAAAGTCCAACAAATTATCGTCTGGACGATAATATTTGAACTGCTGGCTGTTAATGCTGTTTTATTTATTTTTTTATTTTTGTTAGCTTTCCAGGTTCAGCGTGAAAGAACTGTTAACATTTTTGTTTCTTAATGTTGACTTGTTTCTGGGTTATACATCCTCTGGCCTTTAGTATCAAATATTCACTGCTTGTCTCTGAGATGCGTTATCTAATTCTTTTGTTCTGGAACAAGTTTAGCTAATGCCACTCATACTAAGATTGGTCTTCTTGTTATTCAGAAGATAGGTATTTCATATAGAATACTCGTATTTTTAGCGTTTTCTTAAGCTATTGTATACTAGCAGTATCGCCTGGCGTTGCTCGCGTTTGTAAGGGAAATAACTATATAAGCATTTTTAGAGAGTTATAGCCAAAAAATAGCAAAAAATGCATTAAAAATGGAAAAAAAATGATGGTAAATTTTTTTTTTAAATCGTTGACTCATCGTAGACATTTTTAGAGAGTTACTTCCCTTATATAATAGCGAAAAAATATGCATTAAAATGGAAAAAAATGATGGTAAATTTTTTTTTTAATCGTAGACTCATCGTAGACGCGTGCTAATACCCAGAAGGGCTCGATATGGATCACGACTATAAGATACCCGGTTTTGGTTAAACTGCACCGCAAAATGTGGGAGTAGTTAGGAATCTAAATCGTAGGAGACAGACACACAACCTCTCTTTTATATATAAAGATTACATTCTTATACAATTACAATTTGAATGGACGTGTGTGTATGTGTGTGGGGGTGCATGCGTGTGTGTGTCTATGCGTGTATGTGACCTCATGTGTACCGTTGGCGATTTTTTTCCTCTGTCTTCCCTTCTCTGGATCTTTCCTTCTCCTATGTTTCCAACGAAGAGCTCCGCTCGAAACGTTAAACCCTCCTTCTTTCCTGAGCGTCCAATATTACTATATTTGTTCCACGTCCTCTCGTTGTTGTATTTTTTTTGTGCTTTCTTGTTTGGATTAACTATGTATGTATGTATGTATGTATGTATGTATGTATGTATGTATGTATGTATGTATGTGTGTAGTATGTATATGTGTGTGTGTATGTATGTATGTGTGTGCGTCAACAGCTGCAGATGCATAGTTAAAAGCACGAGAAAGTGTTGTATAGAGTTGCAGTCAGATTCATTAAGTTTGCAACTTCCATGTTTATATTTGAACTTGCATATTGCATTAGTCATATAAAGTGTATACAATAGATTGTTCAAAATTCAAAGAATTCCTCTCAACACATGGCTATGATGCTCCCCCACTACTTCTGCTCGTGATCAGAGATGCACATATTGTCAGCCATTAAGGGACATGCTCAACTGGTTATGGCCAAACAAAGCAAATTTGTGATATTGAGCAGAATATTTGCTGTAGCCCATCTTTATTACCAAGACAAAACAGGTACATGATAATACTTCCAATCGATTAAAATCAGAAGACATGAGAGCCAGTGCTTTATTTTTGTTTTCATTATTATTAAGGAAGCGAGCTGGCAGAAACGTTAGCACGCCGGGCGAAATGCGTAGCCGTATTTCGTCTGCCGTTACGTTCTGAGTTCAAATTCCGCCGAGGTCGACTTTGCCTTTCATCCTTTCGGGGTAGATTAAATAAGTACCAGTTACGCACTGAGGTCGATATAATCGACTTAATCCGTTTGTCTGTCCTTGTTTGACTCCTCTGTGTGTAGCCCCTTGTGGGTAGTAAAGAAATAGGTATTTTGTCTGTTGTTATGTTCCGAGTTCAAATTCCACCGAGGTTAACTTTGCCTTTCATTCTTTAGAAGTCGATAAAATAAGTACCAGTTAAACACTGGGTCGATGTAATCGATTCATCCCCTCCCACAAAATTTGAAACCATTATCATTATTATTTAACATTAGTTACCACCGTTTATATTGCTAATATATTCTCATAAGGCATGAACATCTCAACATCCTAGTACTGGTTC
The DNA here is from genome assembly GCF_006345805.1 of Octopus sinensis. Classification (NCBI taxonomy): domain Eukaryota; kingdom Metazoa; phylum Mollusca; class Cephalopoda; order Octopoda; family Octopodidae; genus Octopus; species Octopus sinensis. The sequence goes on along the minus strand of NC_042999.1, from coordinate 160,986,531 downwards.
TTAAAATGACAGGGTCTTGTCAGGCCCAAGACACTGACATGGTAGGAGGAGTGTATAGTCGATTCCAGTACCTGTATCATACTAATTTTTAACGAACTACTCACGTGCACATACACACTTGTATAAACACACATTTCATCCGGAACAATGAAAAACAAAGTCGGCTTTCGGTGAGCTTTAATCCCAGGCCGCTAAAAGACACGACCAAGTACCGATTCTACAGCTGCACTGCTCTGTATGAATCCTATTTCTACAGAACCTTTGAGGATCCTCCTTCGTTGTCTTTTGTTGCTGATGCTTACCCTTGGTTGGTATTCCAAAGACATTCCAGTCATAACCATCCCATCGTTTATTGGAGTAAAGTGTATTAAGAAACCCCTGAATCTGCATGTGCTTTCTCTCTTTAAGACGTGTCCTCATTTTTATACATCCTCATTTTTTAAATTCTTTCTGTATCAGTTTAAACCAGGCATGGGCAAACTCCTCCGAGAAGTGGGTCGCATCATCAGGCAGATCGCACCACTAAAAAAATTTCAAAATAATTTTTTGTTGGGTGTGCCGTTTAGAAAGTTTCGCGGTTGGCTGGTTTAAGTTTTAGGACTATAAAGAAAATTGTGAATAATTGCAATACGAAATTAGATTTTTCAAAAGTAATACTTCCTTCCAAATAAGTAACTGTCACGATTTCCTCTGGTGGGCCAACAATAAAACCTCTCTTCCTTTTAAAGTGTCATATTTAATACCTGACCAGATGGCACGATTTAATGCAAGGGAAATGACGAACATGTGTGACCCCGTCGATCGTAAATTAGACAACTACTTCAAATGTCAGATGTTAATATTATCTTCTCAGTTGCCTTCTTTCCTATTAGCGAGTCACTTAACTCGGAACAGCCCATTGCACTGACTGGAAGCAAACCTTTTAGGGTGGAATGAATCATTATTGTAAGGGTGTTTCTTACGTTTTTTGTTTTTGAATTTAAACATCATACTTATTATTTGACTAATTTCTGTTGATCAGCGTTTTCAACTCACTATATTAAATGTGCGACATTTGTTTGCCTTTTGAAAGCGTTTTCCTGAATGCCTTCTGAAAATACTTTGCTGTTTTCATAAAGATTACATTATTAGCTGGCATTTAAGACACACTCTCGTATAAGGCGCACCTGTATTTTACAAAGGTATTTTGTAAAAAAAAAATAATACTAATAAAATTTATCAGGTTTCATCATACATTTACTGAAAGATATTTAAAGTGGTTTTGTGGGTGGGGGAAATGTATGATTCGAGGTATGTAAATACAGTGCCGTGACAATGTACCAAAAAAGACAGGCGGCGAGCTGGCAGAAACGTTAGCACGCCGGGCGAAATGCGTAACCGTATTTCGTCTGACGTTACGTTCTGAGTTCAAATTCCGCCGAGGTCGACTTTGCATTTCATCCTTTCGGGGTCAATTAAGTAAGTACCAGTTACGCACTGGGGTTGATATAATCGACTTAATCCGTTTGTCTGTCCTTGTTTGTCCTCTCTGTGTTTAACCCCTTGTGGGTAGTAAAGAAATAGGTATTTCGTCTGCCGCTAAGTTCTGAGTTCAAATTCCGCCGAGGTCAACTTTGCCTTTCATCCTTTCAGGGTCGGTTAAACAAGTACCAGTTACGCACTAGGATCGATATAATCGACTTTAATCCCTTACCCCAAATCTGAGGCCTTGTGCTTCCAGTAGAAAGAATTATTATTATTATTATATTATTATTATTATTATTATTATTATTATTATTTAAGGCGGCGAGCTGGCGGAATCGTTAACACGCTGGACGAAATGCTTAGCGGTATTTCGCCCGTCGCTACGCTTTGAGTTCAAATATCGCCGAGGTAGACTTTGCCTTTCATCCTTTCGGTGTCTATAAATTAATTAAGTACCAGTGAAACACTGGGGTCGATGTAATCGATTAGTCCCCTCCCCGAAAATTTCGGGCCTTGTGCCTTTAGTAGAAAGGATTATTATTATTATTATTATTATTATTATTATTATTATTATTATTTTAAGAGGACGACTCGTTAGCATGCCGGGTGAGGTTGACTTTGCCTTTCATCTTTTGATCTCGATATAAATAAAAAGTGTCAGTCGAGTAGCAGGGTCGATATAATCGACTAACCCTTTTCCCTTAAAATTACTGGCTTTGTGCCAAAATTATTAACTTTTTTTTAGTTAGAATAGCAATGAATTTTTTGCCGCTTTAAAAATTTTGCTGGAGGGAAAATACCACAAAATTTTGTACAGTATTGTATTATTAGTTTATTTGTTTGTATGTATGTATCTTCTATTTTTTAATCATTATGAATCTTCCACAGAGGAGGGAGCCGGTTTCCAAGAAAGATACACGGTTCCATCTTTGGGATGTAGTTAACACAGACGAATTCACATTTGGAACTTGAGAAAAGTCTTGTATATTTTTACTGTTCCACTCACAGATTGCACTTGTAATGTACGAACTAGCCGGTCGATTTCTCTTTCTGAAAATCCCAGTTTATCCAGATTCTCCTTTAAGCATTCACTGACAAAACCTACTGCTCCAATTATTATTGGTATGAATTTGAATTCATACTCTGATAATAGAAGTTGGAGGTTTCGAAGCAGTTGTCCCTATATGTAGATGGATAGATGCATGCATGTGTGTGTTTGTGAATATATGCGTGTTTTCTTCTTTCTTTTTTTTTTTTTACTGTTATTATGTGATTTAGAGTTAATTTTGACCCTCCATCTGCTTGACAAGGTTGTGAAGGAAAGTAACTTGTTTTGTTTATCATCTGTTACACATTCATATCTATGTGTTTATGTATGCAGAATACATCCCCACTTTTGGCACTATTTTGTTAGTGAACAATACAAATAGTGTGTATTATGTATCACTACACTGAATGTCGAGTCCGTGTAACATGAATAGTAAATAAACACGTAAACAATAACAATGGCTTTCATTTGGTTGTCTATCCAATTAGAACCCAAACTACACATACATCATCCTTTAAATCTTAAGGTTTTGCAGATTTTTATTGTCCCAGATATAGTGATCATTTGTAGTGTATGAATTAAGGAGTTGCACCCCCACCCCCCCCAAGAACCCAAGTTCAGCTGTACTTTGCTCCAGGCGGGCTGGTACGCATCCAGTTGCTCCAATAATTATAGGTATGAAACTGAAAGTATATTTTAGGTACTGGATTTGCAAACTCCTTATCAATGGTCCACAGATGTTTTCTTCCACCTTTATTTTTCAAACACCATTGCTGTACAGAGGGTAGATAACTTCCACAACAAGATCCCACACAACAATACCTGGTCGATTTTTAAGTTCAACCAATATTCTTTTGACCCACCGGTCTCAGTCACTAACGTAGCTGGGGTGGGGGAGGTCCGCCCCAGGCGGCACTTTTAAAGGGGCGACACTTTTGGGTCTGCTGTACTCTCTTTTCTCTTTTACTTGTTTCAGTCATCTGACTGCGGCCATGCTGGAGCACTGCCTTTAATCGAGCAACTCGACCCCGGGACTTATTCTTTTGTAAGCCCAGTACTTATTCTATCGGTCTCCTTTGCCGAACCGCTAAGTAACGGGGACATAAACACACCAGCATCGGTTGTCAGGCAATGCTAGGGGGACAAACACAGACACACGCATATATATATATATACATATATACAACAGGCTTCTTTCAGTTTCCGTCTACCAAATCCACTCACAAGGCTTTGGTCGGCCCGAGGCTATAGTAGAAGACACTTGCCCAAGGTGCCACGCAGTGGGACTGAACCCGGAACCATGTGGTTGGTAAACAAGATACTTACCACACAGCCACTCTGTGGAATCCGGGGACGGCAAACGGAAGGGTCACCTCCGGGCGGCACACACTCTAGCTACGTTAGTGGTCTCAGTACAGTCAACTTTGTCCATTGATAATTTCCTTTTTCATATTCTGTCCACAGCATCACGCCTTGTGGGAAGATAATATCTAGAAGATATTCCTTCGCGGTTGGCAATAAAACTGAAAGAAGCCTGCCGCGCTCGACGTGTGTGTGTGCTACCACTGATTGACGACCGATGCTGGTTTGTTTACCTCAAC
>NC_042999.1:160912418-160977418 GCF_006345805.1 Octopus sinensis | reverse complement strand
CTAAGGAATAGTCTTAACCTCTTGAGACTTTCCCAATAGCTTATATGCTGCACAGAGGCTATCTTCTTCATGTAGCTTCGTTGGATCGCCTCAAGTTCTGTGATTAACTTGACACTGATTGGTGATCATAGCTGAGAGCAATAGTCAAAGTGGCTTAGGACTAGTGTCCTCCAGAGGACCATCATGGTTTCCTGGTCTCTTGTTCTAAAGCTCTAAGAATCCATCCAGTCAGCCGCCTACATTTCATTGCCAATTAGCAACATGCAGATGAAAGTTTGCATCATCACTCATGCAGATACCCAGGTCTCGCACTGATAGTGCCTCTGGGATTGCAATCCCTCCAGGTCCAGTGTATTTATGGGTATTGCATTTAGTTTTGCATGCTGATAGCATAAAGCTTGAAACTTTTCAGCATTGAACTGCATGCTATTTTTTCAGCCCACTTGTATATTTTGTCCAGCTCACATTGCAGGTGCATAGTGTGTTCAGAGTTCTGTATTACCTTGTGAAACTTTTGTATCATCTGCATAACTTGTGATCGTGGCACTCTGCGTGGCTGAGGGCATGTCTGAGAGGGCCATTATGAACAGTAGTGGTCCGAAAACAGTGCCTTGCGGAACACCGCTCACTATTTACTGTTTATTGGAGGTGGCCCACTTGGCTACTACCACCTGACTTCTATCCTTCAGAAAGTCATGAAGCCATTCTCCCAATTTTCCAATATAATGTATATATGTGGATACTTATATATATATATATATATAATGTATATATTTATTTATATAAATATGTAATGTATATATTTATTTATATGTATATATATAATGTATATATTTATTTATATATGTATATATATATATATATTATATATATATAATGTATATATAATATATATGTATATATAATAATATATAATGTATATATTTATATATATAATGTATATATTTATATATATATATATTATTATGTATATATATATATATATATATATATGATAATGTATATATTTATATATATATGTATATATTTATATATATATATAATGTCTATATTTATATATATATATAATGTCTATATTTATATATATATAATGTATATTATATGATATATATATATTTATATATATATGATGTATATATTTATATATATATGATGTATATATTTAATATATATGATGTATATATTTAAATGGATGAATGAATTATCCTTTGTTTACTGTTAACATGGAAAATTCAATAAACAGTTACCAAGGTAGCAAAATTCACGCAAGTAACAAGGATGTAGTGACCTATTCAAAGGTAGAAACTGCGGGTTACTGTGCAGTAATTTGTATAGTATAAGTAAATAAATTGAGTTGAACGCAGGTGTCATTCAAATTCTTTTACTTTCGACATGTTTCGAAGACAACATTGGTTTTATCCCAAAGGAAGAAACGGTGTAAAATAATTTAATCTTCTCATCAGGAAAGAAAGAGAACCTATCTCAACAACAAGACATTATAACAATTTTCATGACTGCATAAATGATAAACAGAATGCTATTAAGTATCTTTTAAAAAACCGTTAGTAGATCCAACATCAAAGACAGACCATAGGAAGAGAAGGGATAAAGAAATAATAAGTAGAGAACAAATAAAGAGGGATATATTGGTTGAAAAAATGTTCAAAAACTTGGAAGTAGATTTCCCTATTGAAGTAAAGTGCAAGGTGAACTAAATGTTCAAACTATACAGACTGGTAAAAATCACTTCTATGAGTTAAAGGTATGCTTCTGCCAGTGCTTACATTTATAAGATTGCTCTATAAGTGTGTTAACAAGGTGATTACTAGAGAAGAGAATATGGAAGAGTTCAGAGTTGCAAATGTTACAAAATCCTTTGCCCTTGTCATAAGGGAAAGTGATGGACAGGATGAACCAATCTAACTTAAAATCCTTATTGTTGACTTTAAGATACCAAACCAATTTACTTAGCCCTGTGCTATAACGTTTACTGCTATCCCTAAATGAAGAATAATGATTGGAAATTGTCTTAAATAACTGGGAAGAGGATGCGCCAATGTAGAAATAGACATTGGTACTGCAAGTTTTACATTGGTATATAGAATAATCTTAGAATTGACTTGTCAAAGTGGATTTTTGGCCCTAGCATCGACACCTTTTAAGATAGGGATTTCTAGATAGGGAGTCAATCTGACGGGATGTAGTGGCCTTGAAAGCGATCCAAACGGTCCAAACGCATTTCAGTTTTATATATAGAGACTAGCTGAAGGTGACCCGCTCTACGCGCGGGTAAGAGTGTGGTTGTTACTTTCTGTTGCTTCCTTTCAGCACGTAAAAAGCACCATCCGAACGTGGCCGATTGCAGTGCCGCCTTGACTGGCTTCTGTGCCGGTGGCACGTAAAAAGCACCAACCGATCGTGGCAGCTGCAAGCTCCCCTGGCACCTGTGCCAGTGGCAGGAAGGTCACCCACTACACTCACAGAGTGGTTGAGAAGGTCAACACCTGCCAGATCAGACTGGAGCCTGGTGCAGCCTCCTGGCTTCCCAGACCCCGGTCAAACTGTCCAACCCGTGCTAGCACGGAAAACAGACGTTAAACGATGATGATGATGATGATGATTCTCCCTCTTTGTTTCTCTCTCCTTTCTCTCTCACTTTCCCCACTCTCTTACTTTTCTTTTCTCTCGGACTCTCCCTCGCTTTCTCTTACTCTCTATCTTTATCTATCTCTCTCCCATTTATAAACAACAAAAGATCTTGAGTAAGTTGAGAAATAAAATATTTAGAAAGATCAATCATAAATATCAGGCAGTGGCAACGGAAAGGTCTGCTTCAAGGCAGACTGCAAAACGCTAACATTTAAAAGGGACAGACGAACTTGCGAGCTAAATAAAAATAATAAAATATTGGAAACCAAAGTTTGAAGGGATAGAATCTGAGGATAGTAGAGTCACCATGGCTGGCATTTCTTAACGACGGACAGCAACGTATTGACAGTTTAACGGCTGGCGTAAAATTTTGAACTTGATGTAAAAGAAAATTCGTAAACACCAAGTTTTGAAGTGATTCTTTCTCACAACAGTAGACTCACCATGGCAAGCATTCAAAACTTCTTCATCATGGACGGCAACACATTGACGATTAAAAGGCTGACGCAAATTTTTTAGCTTGATGTAACAGAATTCCTAAACACTCGCTCCTTTAAATTTTAATCCCCTTCCAGCCCCATTTAGACCCCTTTTCACATTTTGGTTAATATAACCCGATTTCATTCAGGTCTACTGGGGCCACATTTTATAAGATGAGGAATTTTGTCCTAGAGGTGACGCCTTTTATTTGAGGAAAAAAATAGTTGTCATGCAAACTTGCCAGCACTTTTAACATAGGTGTGCATATTTTCAGCTGAACCGACCGACCACATAATGCACACATTATATATATATATGAGTGTGTGTGTGTGTGTGTGTGTGCACACATTATATATACAAATGTATACAAATTATATATATATATGTATAAATTAAATTAGAGATAAAACCACTAATAGGCAAATCAAACAGTGAAAAACGAAAAACAAAAACATAAAAATAAAAATATAATATAAAAAATATATAAAATATAAAATTGAAAAATTTAAATTATTTATAATTTGTTTAAAAATATATATAACTATGAAAAAGTATTAAAAAGTTTAATATACATAAATAAAGATATCTACACTTTGTATATATACATTATATATACATATTTATATATAGAACACACACACACACACACATATAAATGAACGCAAGAAATATCTGATTCATAATATTTGTTCTCATGCTCGTGTGTGTGTGGTTGGTGGCGATGATAATTCTCTCTATGAATGCAGACAGATACATAAAAGAATGCCGAAGTGATGGGAAGGTAGGAAACAGAGTGAGTGAAAATGTGTTGGGAAGAGAGGAAATAGCGAGAGTGAGTTGAGGAAGACAGATACATTAAAGAACGAGAGTGGACTAGTCAAAGTGGGTTTTTGTCTCTCTATGAATGCAGACAGATACATAAAAGAATGCCGAAGTGATGGGAAGGTAGGAAACAGAGTGAGTGAAAAAGTGCTGGGAAGAGAGGAAATAGCGAGGGGCTAAACATAGAGGAGACAAACATGGACAGACATAGGTATTAAGTCGATTATATCGACCCCAGTGCTTAACTGGTACTTAATTTATTGACCCCGAAAGGATGAAAGGCAAAGTCGACCTCGGCGGAATTTGAACTCACAACGTAACGGCAGCCAAAATACCACCAAGCATTTCGCCCGATGTGCTAACGATTCTGCTAGCTCGCCGCCTTTGATGCTCCTTTATTAAATACCTCAGATGCTCCCTTATTAAATACCGGTTAAATCCAATTTGATCAATCTCCATAGAAACCATATAATAAGTTAATATTTAGATAAGTAATAAATAAATAAATATTAAACCATTTCTTTGCAATTTTCTCTTCCTCCCTCTATTGTGATAAAAATTTGGTATTTACTCAAAATATTCAAAGAAGTTTCATCCTTTCGTTAAAATTTCATTCTTCTTGATTACCCTAAATTCTAACTTTATACAATAAGACAATATTGTTTGAAATGATCTTTAGAAATTACTTGATTTATCTCTTTCTTAAATGGCTCTACCCTCCTGATATTAGTGTTTATAAGGGCCTTTATATAAATAACCCTTCTAAACAAGTACCACTAAGAAACTATAAATATCATGTAGGGAGTAACAATAATAACTTCTGAAACCTATAATATAACCCTTAGTTTTTAAAAAGACATTAGTGTAAAATAGGATTGTTCCATAACTTAAATATTCCTTCACCTGATACCAGACATCAGTCTTTTATTGATATTAGCTAAATAAGTAAATATATAATTTTTAGTCTAATATATTTTGATTATTATACTTTTCCTAAAGTCTTCTCTATTGGTGCTAATAAGCTACATATACTTTACCATAGTATTAGTAATTAAGCTATTTTATTTCCTTTTCTATGGTGTTCTACCTTACTTTGTTATTTTATTTTATTTCTTAATTATTTTAGAATTAGCCTTTATTTATTTAGGAAATTAATCTAATTTTAGTATCTCTATAAATACATACTTAGCTTATATAAAACTATACTGGTATATTCACTTATAAAAAAACTGCTTAGATTATAATTTTATTATTATTAGCATGCTCCTTTACTTCAATACTCCTTTATTGTTTCAGTCATTTGACTGTGGCCATGCTGGAGCACCGCCTTTAGTCAAGCAAATCGACCCCGGGACTTATTCTTTGTAAGCCCAGTACTTATTCTATCAGTCTCTTTTTGCCGAACCGCTAAGTGACGGGGACGTAAACACACCAGCATCGGTTGTCAAGCAATGCTAGAGGGACAAACACAGACACACAAACACACATACATATATATATATACATATATACGACAGGCTTCTTTCAGTTTCCGTCTACCAAATCCACTCACAAGACATTGGTCGGCCCGGGGCTATAGCAGAAGACACCTGCCCAAGATGCCACGCAGTGGGACTGAACCCGGAACCATGAGGTTGGTTAGCAAGCTACTTACCACACAACCACTCCTGCGCCTATACATATATATGTGTGTGTGTATATATATATATGTGTGTGTATATATATATATATATGTATGTATATATATATATATATATATATATATGTGTGTGTGTGTGTGTGTGTGTGTATATATATATATATATATATATATAAAACTCTAGTTGTGTGAGTGTCTGTCCCCTTCGATTTAGATTCCTAACTCCTCCCACATTTTGCGGTGCAGTTTAACCAAATTCGGGTATCTTATAGTCGTGATTCATATCGAGCCCGTCTGACTATTAGCGCGCGTCAACGATGAGTCTACGATTTTAAAAATAATTTAACATCATTTTTTATTCCATTTTAATGCATAAAATGCATCGTGCACCTGTTTGCTTCTCCCCCTTCCGTCCCTCGTGAAGCTGTGGGGAAGGGAGTGTAAAGAAATCAACGTCGTAATGCGTTGTGAAGGAAACCAGCGTTCTTTTAGAACAACGACTTCATGGCTTGAAGTCGCCAAAACAGAAATGGCTAAGAAAGCCCGAATTTATAAGGGAAGTAACTCTCTAAAAATGCTTATATAGTTATTTCCCTTACAAACCCGAGCAACGCCGGGCGATACTGCTAGTATATATATAAATATATCGGTACTTGTCTATTGTCGTGGTCCCGCTTTCGCACACGCGAATTCGCGTGTGCGAAACCGGGACCACGACAATAGACAAGTACCCAGTAACTTAGAATTGTGAAGAAAAGATTTTAGCAGCTTGAGAAATCAACTTAATGAGTAATGTTTGAGGAAGTTAGGATTTCGTTAAATTCTCTCATATGTTATTAAACATTGCTTCTAGCTACCCCGATTGCTTTGATTCAAGCACTGACCACACGTGTTAATTAAAAAAATACCACAAAAACAAACAAAGCGAATGGGTAGTTACAATACAAAAGAGAGATAATGTAAGATCTCTCAGCTCGTCTATTGAAAGTACTTCAACCAGCTCGGTTTCTCTGTTTACTTCTCTATTTGTCTGGGTGAATAAGAATTAGGCCTACTTCGAACAAAGAAAGTTTCCAACGAAACAAACATCATCTTAAATTGCGTTTTCCTCTCCAAGTGTACTTAGAAAGTAGGAAGGCTTCTTGATTGTTTATCTTAATGTTTTGCGACTTTGGAAGGAGAGAAAAATAGAAGGAAGATAAGAAGAATGAACTAGGATTGTCGTCGTTCATTCTTTATATAGATTATAAAAGAGCTATTTGTGATGCAGCTAGACACTACAGTACACTTTGATTTATTTACATTCTCTTCTGATATTGATTTATTTTATTTTAGTTCATTTTTGTCAACCTCCCAACAGTGAAAACGTGAATGCTGTTTTGTGTTTAGCATATATATATCATGCATTTCATTAAATCTAATTCGTCTGTCGAAACAGTGCGCCGTATATTAAGCAGTTCGTTTTATCAACCATCCATAAAATTCAGATAATCTTGCATATTTCATTAAATCTTCACAAGAGATGTAGGTATAAGTAAAAACTCCTTTCCATCCCACATCAAAATTTAAGTGATACATAAAAAGCAATAGCCGGTAGTTAATTACTATCACTATCAGCAGTGCACCATATATACATAGACACATGAACATACACACACAGGGAACAGACAGGAGAAGTGAAGAGGGAGAGAGAGGTGGGGCTTTAAATAGTAGATTTAGTATTTTATATCAGAAGTAACCCCGATCGAATGCTTAGTAATCCAAAAGGTTAATAGTTTATTAGCCTTGTTTATCAATGCAGCATCACTTTGTATATTAATTACTGCAATAAGAACTTGTACTTTGGCCTTTTCTCTCTATTTAGCATTAAAAAAGTAGAAATGAAAATCATTCTTAATTTTTCTCATTGTTGACAGAAGTAGATTAATCTTGTCTATTAACGAATTCAGATAATCTCCACAGCATCTTTTCGATGGATTATTGATTGATATTATTTCTACATTTCAACCAACATATTTTGTCTTCTTTTTTATCGAAATGTATTTTATTTCCGAATTTCTAATGGAAATTTTTTTGGTTCCATCTATTTTCGCATAAATATTCTTTAAGAATAACGAGGTCATTTAAAGAACTGTTGATTAAATAAGATCTCGTTACATGAAAAATAGTTACAGAAATAAGCGTCAAGACGAAAAGTTGACTGAAATCAACTTACAGCTTTAAGAAAATGTAGGCCATAAACCTAGGTGCTTAGAGACCTAGAATTTGGTCTAACCTTCTATATGTACTATCTCCTTTACCCTGCATCATGATATAATAAATTGAACTTCAAAAAAATAACATTAGTGTCAAGATGCGGTCATATGTACTCTGAGCTTCCTGCCTGGCAATATGGCTTGTAAAGTATATGTGCGCGTCACACACACACACACTCAGGCTTTGCAAGAGCAAGACTGAAGGCATCAACCACACTATTGCCAACTGCAAGAGAATGTCTCCCAGATATTATCTTCCCATGAAGCATGATGCAGTGGCCAGAATAGTCTGGAGTAGAAATCAGCTGCCTTTTGGACACGAATTTGGTAAGAAAAATACAAGAGAAAGAGGACCTCTATGGACTATTGGAAAGGAATTTGCAAATCCAGGACGAGGTGGTGAAGAACGACCTTCGAACTTTAGGTCTCACCGAGGAAATGACCAGAGACCGAGACCTTTGGAAGTATGCTGTGCGTGGGAAGACCCGGCAGGACAAGCTATGAAATCTTGCATGCTTTAAGTTCAACTCTTCTTATTAATAACTGCATTGTTTCTTTCCAGCAAAACTGACATCTCACTGTTCAAAGAAGTCTTCAAAAGTTAACTAATAGCAACTTCTCTCTTGAAAATGGACAAAAATTTGGCATCAGTGTGCTATCAAGTACCTGCAGAAAACTGGTGTAGCCCCCAAGGGCGTTCATGTTGACAGGGTTGCTACATTAGGAGATGATGCTCCAGCTTTGTTAACAGTACAAAAGTGGGAAGCTGAATTTAGGAATGGAAGGGAGAGTGTTGAAGATGAGATAACCTAATGTCTGGATGTCCTGCAACTGCCACCACCAAGGAAGTCATTTATCGTGTTCACCACATGGTGATGGATGGCAGGCGATTGACTATAAATCAAATAGCCAATGCTATTAGCATATCCCATGAGAGTTGAGAATATCCTGTATCATGTTGTGGACAAAAATGGTTGAACATTATGAATAAAAACTAAATCAAGTATGTGGTTTCTTCTGGTTGGATGATAAAGACAATGAGACCTTTCATATCTCTCTTGTTTAGTTATGTAGTTCCTGGTTGGAGATAGCCATCAGCTCAACTGAACCTAAGAAAATTGAAATCTGCTGCTGGGAATTCTTGATTTTTGAGATTATCTCTCCTTCCTTTTGGGAGTTGGTCTCAATTGCTATTTAGTAATTATGACACATCCTACCTCCACTTCGGGGGGGGGGGGGGCATTTAAAAATTTTTTCCGGGACGTCCTACGTCCTAGATATAAAGGTAAAAATAAAATATTTCCACTTTGCAAGTTTGAGTCGAGTACTCCCTTGCACGCTCCATTGACTCGAACCTTGCTTCTATTGTGGCGAATTTACCGCCTCTGATTAGATACCTTTCATAGTCGCACCAAGACACTTTTCGAAGGTGCTTTCCTCCATGTGTTCAAGTCTTTTTTCTCTACATTGTATACTTTATAGACAATAGTCTTTTCTTTAATTTAATTTTTCATTATCCATCTGGACTATTCCATTTTTGCACGCTAATTTTATTTTTAATTTATTCCCATTCATGTGAAACCACTTATTCAAATTCAAATCATTGATGCAATTTTATACCAATTGCTATTTTTACTTTTGTTATGTTACGATTATATTATACTTTAGTTTGATTTTAATTATTACTTACTACATATAATTCAATTGTTATTATTATTTTTATTGTTAAAGTGAAAGTATCTGACATAAAATAGAGAAACTTTTTTGTTTCACTTTTAACACGTAATACTTAAATAGCGGAGAGGATATGATATTGCTATGGGCTCGCTCTAGGCAAGAAGTTGAACGTTTTTTTTGCCCATAAAACTACATGGACCCTAAGTAAGGCATGTGTAAAATTTGAATGGAATTGGTAGTGTAGTTCTCAAGTTTTAGAGAATCATAGTGGAGAAGATATGATATTGCTGTGGGCTCGCCCTAGGCAAGAAGTTGAACATTTTTTTTGCCGATGACACTCCCCGGACCCTATGTAAGGCATGTGTAAAATTTGAATGAAATTGGTTGTGTAGTTCTCAAGTTTTAGGGAAACACACAGACAGACAGACACACGTTCTCACTTTTATATATATAAAGATGCGTGCGTGAGTGTCTGTGTACAGCTGTGTCGTGCAGGCATGGATGTGTAGTTGAAAGTTTGCTTCCCAACCATATGGTTTTGGGTTCAGTCCCACAGCATGGCCCTGTGAGCAAGGGTCTTCTGCTATAGCCCATCTGACCAAAGTGGTGGGGTACAAATACAGACACAAAGCACACATACACACACACACACACACACACACACACACATACAACAGGCTTTGGTCAGCCTTAGGCTACAGCAGAAGACTTTTTGCCCAAGGTGCCACGCAGTGGGACTGAACCCAGAATCATGTGGTTGGGAAGCAAGCTTCTTACCACACAGCCATGCCTGCATCTAAAGATAACTTTAGGTTCCAGCAAGTTTCAAACTCATAACCTTCTGAGTGTTAAGCAGATGTTATAACCACTGCACCACAGAATATATATATATTTACGAAAATAAACAAAAGGCGAAGGCAGGTGGAGTACAAACAAATAATGTATTAGTATGGCGCTCAGGAATAGAAATAGAACAAGTCTTTTACGTTTCGAGCCTACGCTCTTCAACAGAAACATACACAGAAAAGAAACAAGGAGAGAAAAAAATTGCGTGTAGGGCTAACGATCCAACATGGCGTGTATATATATATATATATATATATATATATATAATGTATTTGTATGTTTGTGAATTAAGTGTCGAAAGATGGTGCAGATTCTAGTTTTTTCTTGTATATTGGTTGCTTTTTCTAAACATACATTAAATATTGTTTGCATATTCTTGAGTTTTCTCTTGTGAAACAGTTCAAGGTAGCAGGATATGATCAAAACACATTTCCATACTTTGCTACTGCTCTACTAGTCAGGCTCATTCTTAGTAAACTGGACTGTTGCTGCACCCATTCTTGAGAAATTCATGACAGTTCTTTCAAGTATTCTAGTGTATCAATAACTAGTTTTTCAGGCTCCTTTTGGATGTGTTTCTGTGCAGAATCCTGCATCTTTTCAATAGCTAAACTCTCATCATAAGATTCTCTTTATAAACTTCTCCAAGTGTTTTGCATTCCTTCTTCGTTGTCCAACACAGCAATGTCATCAACGACTGCAGGTACTGTTTCTGGCGGCAAGCTGGCAGAAACGTTAGCACGCCGGGCAAAATGCTTAGCGGTATTTCGTCTGCGTTACGTTGTGAGTTCAAATTCCACCGAGGTCGACTTTGCCTTTCATCCTTTCGGGGTCGATAAATTAAGTACCAGTTACGCACTGGGGTCGATGTAATCGACTTAATACCTATGTCTGTCCTTGTTTGTCCCCTCTGTGTTTAGCCCCTTGTGGGTAATAAAGAAATAGGTATTGTTTCTGGAAGCCATTGCAAGTTTCTGTCCATTGCTTCTACCAGAATTTTTAGGCTGCTTTAGTATTATCTATGGTCTTCATGATGATAGTTTTTTCCAAAGTTCTCTCAGAAAACCCTTGCCCATTGTGCTATGCACTGGATCAAATGCAGGACTTCATGACTGATATCCAGTTCTAATCACAGTCCACATCTCTCTTCATCAGTACCTCTGACACATCTCTATAGCTACATGTTAAATCACAATTTTAAAAAATTTAACCAAATAAACCGTTTATTAACTATCCATTAAATTGTTCCAGAAATATAAACACTCTTTGAGGTCTTAGGTTATAGTGTAATATATTATTTTCTTGACTTAGAAAGGTTATCAGTAAATAACACCTCCTTTGTTTACATGTATTTGTCCTTGAAGAAGAGCGGCATTTCCTTTTTCTCTTTTAATTTGGATAAGATCATAATAGATGAAAAAAATTAAATGAAATATTTATATTAAGAAGTCTATAATAGCTTAATAATTAACGAGGTGATGATTTTCTTATTAGAATTTACGAACACTTCATTTATCAGAATTCTAAGATAGATCTTAGCAATTGTATATGTGTGTATGAGCCTGCAAGTGTTTCTCTCTTCTGGGTTTTGATAACATATCTTTGACAAATTTTATCAAACCATACATACACATACTGCTTTATAATCACCATCAAGAGTTTTCCTTGTTGAAATGGGTTGGATATGTCTTCCATTGCCACTTAACTCATTTATAATTTTGTACAAGGCCCACTTCTTTTCAAATTTTGCTTGGCCTTCCTCTGATAGGGATAATTTCCATTAATACCTTACCATGGGGTATTTTTATCCCATGTCCATACCAGTACAACTGTAACTCCTACACTATTTGGTTCATGTTTAATGCTCACTCCTCTTGCTTGTATTTTAATTTCCATATTGTTAACATAAAAAGCATAAAGTCCACTCTGCTGAATGGTTGGTGTTAGGAAGGGCATCCAGCTGTAAAAATCCTGCCAAAACAGTCACAGAAGTCTGGTGCAGGCTTCGTCCTGGCCAGCTTTTGCATCATGGAACACAGACGTTAAATGATGATGATGATGATGATGTTAACAAACCTCCAACATATTTTGCTTGGCTTATTTTCCTCCAACTGATATTCTACTCCCATGGCTTATCTCACCTCTGTGCAATATCACATTTCTTCTGTGTACTTCATAGAGTAAGAAAACTTTGGTTTTAGCAGCGGCCTGAATATCCACTACACCTTCCTGACCAAATGCATGTGGCTAGGGTTAGATGTATAAAAAGGGGAGTATATATTAGGAACGATGGATATATGATATGGTGTAGACTAACAAAGTGTTATAAATATTTCTTTGTATATATTTTATTCAGCATGGATAAGTAGGAACCATTCTTGAATTTAGATGAATAACTGGTTAAAAGAAGTAGAAGATACTTTATATTTAGTTTTGCTCTAAAATGATTTGGGGCAAAGTTAGACGTGTTTTCATAAGTAGAATTAATTCACATATTTTATATTGTTTGCAGCTTTTCTCCATTTAAATGCTCATAGGTTGTACATAAATGGTTATGAGTTGAACTTATAAAATAAGTTTCACTTAAATGATTATAAGCTACACTCTAAACCAGTGGTTCTCAACCAGGGGCCATATGAACCATGATGATCCCATATAAGATTTTTTGGGGTCCAAGCAAGCAAAATAGTAAATTGAACATCTCCGGTATTATTTTATGTGTCCATGAAAAAATTTTGTTTTTGGTGTATTTGTTGCAAGAAACAACAAGCTTCTTTCTCTCATGTTTTGCATATTTCAACATGTTTTTGGCCAGTGAAACATGTTCTCACAGAGAATTCTATTGCAAACCTATACATAGGCGCAGGAGTGGCTGTGTGGTAAGTAGCTTGCTAACCAACCACATGGTTCCGGGTTCAGTCCCACTGCGTGACATCTTGGGCAAGTGTCTTCTGTTATAGCCCCGGGCTGACCAATGCCTTGTGAGTGGATTTGGTAGACGGAAACTGAAAGAAGCCTGTCGTATATATGTACATATATATATGTGTGTATATGTGTTTGTGTGTCTGTGTTTGTCCCCCTAGCATTGCTTGACAACCGATGCTGGTGTGTTTACGTCCCCGTCACTTAGCGGTTCGGCAAAAGAGACCGATAGAATAAGTACTGGGCTTACAAAGAATAAGTCCTGGGGTCGATTTACTCGACTAAAGTAAAAGAGTAAAGTGAATGTGTGAAAAGCAAAATGGGAATTTTTAAGCATCAACTGGCTTAGTGGGGTCTGCCTGAATAAAATGGTAATCAAAGGAGTCCATGGGCAAAAAAATAGTTGAGAACTCCTGTTTTAAATGCTTTCATAGCTATGTGGCTAAAATACATGTGACCACTTTCTGGCCAGTATTTTCAACCCCACCACCTCCATTACCCAACCTTGACAACTGAGCCGATTCTCTTATTCATTATTATTGCCATCATCATCATCATTTAGCATACATAGTCCAGGCTGGCAATCAGATAGGTAGTAACACTCAGAGAGTTGCAACAAAGGTGAACTCGACTCTGTAAAGTGATTGGTGAAGAGAAAGAACACTCAGCTATAAAATCCATGACAAAAAATAGAGGAAGGAATGGCACAGAAGAGATGTGAGTTCATAAGTGACAATGCAAGCAACATATGTGGGGGAACAGTAACTCAAATTAAAATTGATGCCACTTAGGGATGACACATTGGGCAAATAATTGCTATGGTAGCTTCAGGTTGATCATTACTTTGTAAGTGAAATTGGTTAAGAAAAAATATATGGAAGCAATCATGTGTATGTGTACGGTGTGTGTGACCTTGTGTGTACCGTTGGCGATTTTTTTCCCTCTGTCTTCCCTTCTCTGGATCTTTCCTTCTCCTATGTTTCCGTCGAAGAGCTCTGCTCGAAACGTTAAACCCTCCTTCTTTCCTGAGCGTCCAATAATACTATATTTGTTCCACGTCCTCGCGTTGTTGTGTTTTTTTGTGCTTTCTTGTTTGGATTAATGTGACCTCGTGTGTACCGTTGGCGATTTT
Organism: Octopus sinensis; assembly: GCF_006345805.1. NCBI lineage: Eukaryota > Metazoa > Mollusca > Cephalopoda > Octopoda > Octopodidae > Octopus > Octopus sinensis. The sequence continues at coordinate 160,962,996 of NC_042999.1, read as the reverse complement.
TTTTTCCTCCGTCTTCCCCTCTTTGGATCTTCCTTTTCCTATGTTTCTGACGAAGAGCTCCACTTGAAACGTTAAACCCTCCTTCTTTCCTTCTTTCCTTAGCGTCCAATAACACTATACTTGTTCCATGTCCTCACGTTGTGTTTTCTCTTTGTGTTTTCATGTTTGGATGAACTATATATATATAGATATATATATATATATACACAAAAATATACAAAAATGGAGAATATCACATCTTTCTTTGAGGATTACATCATATAGGATCAACAATCGTTTCTATTGTGAAAGCATTTTTAGATTTAGAAAAAAGTACGAAATAGAAATCAATCCATATTGTATTGATTGTAAAATTCAATATATCTGAACTTCATGTGAATACAATGTGACCAAAGTAACCCATAACAACTTGAATTCAAAGCAAGCTGATATAATGGTTATAATACATAAACACAGGCAAAAAAGCATTAAGAAGAAAAATTATTGGTTAAGAAAATTCAGTTTAGTATTCAAACTTACAATGACATCAATGAAAGAATGAAAAATAAACATAGAAATGTTACAACAGTACTGTTAGTTATTTGGCTTTTAATGTATACTAGGAATAAATTTTTCTTTTTAAACTTTAAAAATTATGCTTATTAAATAATAAGAAAAGCAGTTATAATGAAGGAGTTATTTATTATTGAAATATTTAAATGTTTTTCTGTATTTATGACATTTCAATGCAAGATTGGTTGTAGAATTTAATAATTTTAATTTTTAAGTAATTATATAATACATTTCCTCAAAGTGAAGATCACATTTAAAATTACATGTATTATACAGTGAAGTGTTATTGTAGTTAATGTTCCTGTCCTTCAAATCCCAAATTGATTTACTAAGATTTGTAGAATTACATTTTCTCTTAAACTTGAATGAAGAAGAAGAATCATGTAATCTAGATTTCCAAATTGTAACAGAAGAACCTATGTAATAATACATACAATCCCATGCAATTGCCATACATTAATATACTAGATTTGTTCTTAAACATTTATTTTCTAGAGGATACATAAGTTTGTTTCTAAAATTACAAAGGCATTTATTCACTCATATGTAGCTCTTATGGTTAATGTAATTAATCCTAAATCTGCCCTCAGAATTAAGTGTTAAAACTGGATTATTAGCAGTATTGTAATCAATATTATTAGTACTAGATGTTATCTTAAAGGTACTACTAATTTTACCGTTGGAATTACTTTCACCTAAATGATCAAAAATATGTGTTGTTTCCACTGAACCAGCGTCTAAATTATTATTTATGCATACATTGAAGTCAAGGTTACTACTACCTTTATTATTTTCACCGCTAACATTATTATTATTATTATCATTATTATTATTATTATTATTAATGATAATAATAATAACAATAATTGTACACATTCTGACACCTACAGGTATATACTGCTTCAGGACAATTAGCATTACAGTTTATCACAAATGACATTATCATTCCTCCTATGGTTTACTAATTTGGAGTTGACAACTATACTATAATGAAGAAAGCTGCTTAGTAATTAGGTAACAATTACTAAAAGTACTAAAAGAAAGCAATTATTAAAGGGTTGACTGTGTGGAAATATTTTTATAAATTCATGTTCTAAGAAAGTTCCTATAATTTCAATTTCTGAATTTCATTGAATTTTTCTACTCCAATTTCTTGTATTGAGTTCACTGTTTAATAATAAGCAATATTAATTTGTTGCAGGTGACATTCTACATTCTTATTTACAACAGTCCCTCATTCTCATTCGCCTATATTTTCATTAATGATAATTTAACAATAGCTTTATAACTTTGATACAAGGCGCAATTTCAAGAATATTATCAGTTTCTGGAGTTTGTTAAATTGGATATTTTTGGTATACTCTTTTACTCTTTTACTCTTTTACTTGTTTCAGTCATGTGACTGCGGCCATGCTGGAGCACTGCCTTTAGTCGAGCAAATCGACCCCGGGACTTATTCTTTGTAAGCCCAGTACTTATTCTATCGGTCTCTTTTGCCGAACCGCTAAGTGACAGGGACGTAAACACACCAGCATCGGTTGTCAAGCAATGCTAGGGGGACAAACACACACACACACACACACCACACACACACATACATATATATATATATATATACATATATACGACAGGCTTCTTTCAGTTTCCATCTACCAAATCCACTCACAAGGCATTGGTCGGCCCAGGGCTATAGCAGAAGACACTTGCCCAAGATGCCACACAGTGGGACTGAACCCAGAACCATATGGTTGGTTAGCAAGCTACTTACCACACAGCCACTCCTGCGCCTATAATGAAAATTTTTTTAATATACCGGTATAATTTTTTTTCTTAAATGAAGAAGTGATTTTGTTTGTATGGCTACCACGATTTTTTCATTTCATCTATATTTTCATTCAATGTTTGCACTGTTCTCTCTCCCCACCTCTCTCTCACTCTCTCACACACACTGTCTCTCCAATATAAACACACACACTCCAGGTTTGATTTCATTATTATGCAAATATCATATTTGAATTTTGCAATTCAAAATGGGGCGTCCAAAAAAACTCTGCGACTGAAAAAGAAAATTTTGCAGCAAAGGCACAATGGCAGAGAGAAAGCTGAGCAACTGAATCGGATGAAACCAGGGCAAAGCGAATGAAACAGATGTCTGAATATGCATGGAGATGTAGGCATGATTCTGTTTCCACTACACATGACCGACTGGTTAGGGTACCTCGAGAGGAGAATATTCTACTTCAAAATAATGGTGTCAGATCACAAATTGTTGATGCAACACTAAAGAGATCTTTTCTTTGCGGTCATGTGGAAGTAGTGGAGTTGACAACCATTCTAAGATTTCTTACAGAAGGTCATTCTGATGAAAGAGAGTTTGCTAATTACCTTCTTGATGTAGTAAATGGTAACATTTCTGTTGAACAAAGCCGAGGTGGATTCAAAATCAAACTACCCAATGACAATTGTCAGTAATCATATTGTTTCCATTTCTCTCAGCTAATATTTTTACATTAGCCTTCTTTCAAACTCTAGATAATGCAACATACAGCTGAACATGTGAGAAGAATTGTGTTGGAAGATATATTCCAGTTTGTTCAAAAGTCTGTCCCTGGGCCTTGTTGCATGTCAAGGCAAAAGCTGGCTTGACAGGAAATTGTTTATGTGAAAATGAGAATGGAAATTCCATTTCTTGAGATACATGTGGTATTCTTGGGATTAGCAGAGTTGATCCTGCATAAGGTCCAGAAACAACTTCAGCCTACATAACATGATCATAGAAACTGATGTAACATGTGCCATTGCAATGTCCATTAGTAGCATCTAAATTTCTCAGAAACATTATGCAGCATTTTCTCTTCAGTTTGAGAATGTGATGGTGTAAGTTTTTTGATGAACTCGATTGGGTACAGAATTTCATTATCAACTTTATCTGAACTTCTGTATATTTTTAGCTCACCAGGGATCCTGGTCAACAGGAAATCATTCATAAATTGTGCTGCTTCATTTGTTGGTGTAACAATGGTTCTATTTGCAAGCCACACAGGGTGTGTGAAGTAATTTTTGAGGTCAGTATATACAAAATCACATAGATCTGAAAGAGTTTCACACACCCTGTGTGGCTTGCAAATAGAACCATTGTTACACCAACATATGAAGCAGCACAATTTATGAATGATTTCCTGTTGACCAGGATCCCTGGTGAGCTAAAAATATACAGAAGTTCAGATAAAGTTGATAATGAAATTCTGTACCCAATCGAGTTCATCAAAAAACTTACACCATCACATTCTCAAACTGAAGAGAAAATGCTGCATAATGTTTCTGAGAAATTTAGATGCTACTAATGGACATTGCAATGGCACATGCTACATCAGTTTCTATGATCATGTTATGTAGGCTGAAGTTGTTTCTGGACCTTATGCAGGATCAACTCTGCTAATCCCAAGAATACCACATGTATCTCAAGAAATGGAATTTCCATTCTCATTTTCACATAAACAATTTCCTGTCAAGCCAGCTTTTGCCTTGACATGCAACAAGGCCCAGGGACAGACTTTTGAACAAACTGGAATATATCTTCCAACACAATTCTTCTCACATGTTCAGCTGTATGTTGCATTATCTAGAGTTTGAAAGAAGGCTAATGTAAAAATATTAGCTGAGAGAAATGGAAACAGTGTGATTACTGACAATTGTGTCTACAACGAGATGCTACTTTAAAGCAAAATATGCTATTTAGCAAGTTTCAGTAAAAAGAATTAATATATAAAGTACTAGCAGTATCACCCGGCGTTGCTCGGGTTTGTAAGGGAAATAACTACATAAGCATTTTTAGAGATGTAAAGTATAATAGCCATCTCAATATGGCTAACCACAAAGGCGGAGGGTGTTACTGTAGCTTTTTACGTTCTGAGATTTAATAATAAATTTTTAGAGAGTTACTTCCCTTATATATGCCAAAAATGCATTAAAAATGGGGAAAATTGATGGTAAATTTTTTTTTAAATTGTAGACGCCCGCTAATACCCAGAAGGGCTCGATATGAATCACGACTATAAGATACCCGGTTTTGGTTAAACTGCACCGCAAAATGTGGGAGTAGTTAGGAATCTAAATCGTAGGAGACAGACAGCACGCAACCTCACTTTTATATATAAAGATATGTAAAGTAACATATATTTGTGAAGAATTAAATTGTTTTGGCATATTTTAACACATGCTGGATGAATGATGCCATTATATTAGATCATTTTCAATTTGGGTATATATGAAAAAGTAAGGAAACGCCATTCCCATGTATTCTCACAGTACCAGACTTTTGTGTGTGTACCACCGGCCATCCATCTATACATCTATCTATGCACACCTATGTAAGTTCTACCTAGTAATGATAAATATATATAACAGACTGACTCAGCTATATATCTGCATATAAATCTCTCTGATGTCCATTAGTTAGTCACACCTTCCATAATAGCCATTTGGTGGAGGCGCAATAGCCCAGTGGTTAGGGCAGCGGACTCGCGGTTTCGATTCCCAGACCGGGCGTTGTGAGTGTTTATTGAGCGAAAACACCTAAAAGCTCCACGAAGCTCCGGCAGGGGATGGTGGTGATCCCTGCTGTACTCTTTCACCACAACTTTCTCTCACTCTTACTTCCTGTTTCTGTTGTACCTGTATTTCAAAGGGCCGGCCTTGTCACTCTCTGTGTCATGCTGAATATCCCCGAGAACTACGTTAAGGGTACACGTGTCTGTGGAGTGCTCAGCCACTTACACGTTAATTTCACGAGCAGGCTGTTCCATTGATCGGATCAACCGGAACCCTCGTCGTCGTAACTGACAGAGTGCTTCTCAAATAGCCATTTGATTCTCTGGAAAATTTTTCTAAATTCCTCCGTTAATATATATCAATAAAAAGGCACTTTCAAAGCATCTGTTATTATTTACTATCACAAATTTAAATATTTGTTGCCAAGTTTTACATTCACTGCAGAGTAGAGTTTTAACATTTAATAAACAATATTAATATGTTCTGGCATTTTTTTTGTTTTCATTTGCAACACAGGCTCTCACTTTCTCTCTCACCTGCCTTTAATTGTTTTCATTAATAGTAATCTACTTAACATATATTCATTGCAATTTTTTCATTTCAAGTTTTAATTCGTTATTTCTGATGAGGAAATCAGGTATTTTGTTGACTTAAATTCGCTGTGTAAATGCCCTAAGTTTATTGTTTACACATAGTGAAAATAAGTTATATTTGACAACTTATTAAAACTTAGTGAAGCTTCAAACTCATGTGACTTATTTCCTTTCCGTTGTTATCTAAGAATTAGCAAATTAATTTATTGCTATGGCTGTTTGATATGCTGTAGTTATTAAAATATCTCTATGTGATCGCTGCTATTTTTTGGCACATGAAATGTAGTTGGCCTATCTTGATGCTTGTTTAAAAAAGAGAGATTAAGACTGTGGTAAAATAATGAAAGCAATATTTACTAATACAAAAAAATAATTAGACTTATAATATAAAAATTTTTAGAATTGGGAATCAAATGTGGAATAATCAAGTAGCTCTGGACAGTTTTTCTGGTAATACTCTCTAATTTTACTTTCGTTATGTGCCGTGATAATTTCTGCCAATTTTCTGATGGTTGACTAGGAAAATTTTACTTTATGATGATTAAATAATTTAATCACCATAAATTTGAAATCAGTATTAACATTTGTGAAATTACCAACTAGGTCCTTAATCCTTAATTTTATTGCTAAATTTAGATGTTCTCTAGCCATAATTCCTATACTCTAAGTTATTCATATCTATATACTTATTATTATTGTTAGTAATGTTTATACCCACCATACCCTTACTATCTTCAGAGTCATCTCGATATTAATCAAAGATATTGTATCAGTATGTTTATCTTTAAGACTCACTTGCTTACCTATCATTATTAGCGTTATTATTCTTGTTATTGTTTACTTTACTTAAATAGGATTGCTTGATGTATGATAGGTATGCCTATCAAGGCTTATCATAATTAATATTCTCTTATTACCAGGAATTATATAAGTAGTGAGATTCAGGATATAGTAAATTTTTTCCTTATACTCAGTTTCAGATAATGCATGGTTATAGTGTTTCTTGTTTTGTCTGAATACATTTCCATTAGCGGAAAGCCTCAAGGTACATGTTGATATAGTTTTAATAATAGAGTTAATGATGTTTCTAGGATGATTAGAGATTCTGTTTACATACCTTAAATATTCATTCGGTTCATGATGTGGTTGGTATATTTCTGTACTTAAACTGAAGAGCAACATCAAAGGAAGTTAACCTTATTAAATTCATTTTTCATGGCAATTGACTTTAAGGAATTTAAAAAATTTTTCCAGGACCTTTCAAGATTAACGTTACTAGACCTATGGATAGTGAAAAGCATATCAGCCAGTACAATCCACTCTCTAATTCAGGAAATTCATTGTTTATACAGTTAAGAATGTAAATGCCCATATTTATATATATATATATATCATTGTTATTGTGTTAAACTGTTGTACGTCCAAAATTGGCCAAATGCGTTTTTTCAATATTTCTTTTTGCTTGCAATAGCCAGTTCTTTTGGTCAAACTATCATATTTCCACCTGCTTCAGATGCCAAGATATCAAAAATTGTCAAAGCGTAGTACAACGGTCTTGCTATGGAATGGTGAGACTATTTTTTTTTGTTTTCTGAAAAAGCAATGTTTTGGACTTACAGCACTTTTGCATAATAGCAACAATACGTATATATTTACATGTGTATATGTATGTGTGTGTGTGTGTGTATATATATATATATATATATATATATATATATACACACATATATATGTATGTATGTATATAACGAGTGTTAAATAAGTCTGTGTGGAAAGAAGTTGTTCCTTCCTTGGGATATTTATCCAAGCGCCCACTAGCTTAGCTCTGTATCAATTAACAATATTGGGAATTCCACAAGTGCATATATGTACTAGTTCTTATTGGTTTTTCTCCGATCATTAGTACCTTACACTCTTGAAGTCCCATTTGTTGTTATAGATGTTTTCATCGTTTTGATACAGGGGAAGAATTTTAACAATGCAAAGAAAATGGAGAAAGTGTACCCTGAATAATCACTGTATTTATTATAATAATAGTAAATTCATGTTGCCTACGTGTGTTTCAGTTTTAATTACTTAAATCTATGTTTATGAATCTACCCTGAATTTTTCGAGTACACTGAAGAATTCAGGGTAGAGGTAGGGGTCCACCAAGGTTCAGTCCTCAGCCCCCTCCTATTTATCATAGTCCTCCAAGCAATAACGGACGAATTCAAGACAGGATGCCCCTGAGAGCTCCTCTATGCTGATGACCTTGCTCTAATTGCTGAGTCACTAACAGAACTAGAAGAGAAGTTTCAAATGTGGAAACAAGGATTAGAATCAAAGGATCTTAGAGTCAACCTAGCTAAAACCAAAGTCCTAATAAGTAGGAAGGCAGGCAAACCACAAATCCCTTCAGTTAGTTGGCCCTGCTCGATCTGTAGAAAAGTTATAGGTAGAAACTCTGTAAGATGTACCCAGTGTAAGCTATGGACATATAAGAGGTGCAGCAATATCATAGGAAGGCTAACTGGGAGGATAGTGTTTGTATGTGGCAGATGCTCAGGAGCAATAAATAGCACTGAAAATGTGCAGAGAACAACTTCTGCCACATTCCAGGGAGAAAAACTAGAAGTAGTTGATAGCTTCTGTTACCTAGGTGACCAAGTCAGTAGTGGGGGAGGGTGCGCTGAAAGTCTAGCTTCACACTTTCAGTTTGCGTACTTGCCTTTATTGAACTCATAAAGCAAAATGTGCCGAATATGCTTCTTTGTCATTTCCATTATACGTTTGAAAGAATAACTGTTAAAATCGAACTGCACTCTTCAAAACTTGCAGTAAGAATAAGGACTAGGTAAAATTACTACCTGCTTTTGTAGCAAGTTGATGCAGGTATCAGGTTAATTAAAAAGTAAGCAACGTTTTGAACCATGAAGAATTTGTACTGGATTTTCGAAGAATTTTGAAATTTTTTAAACATTTTTTTGAAATTGTCTGATAATACAGACATAGACTTGCCCAAACGCATCAATAAATTAACATTGATATTCTTTTCACTGTTGTTACAATCATCTGAAATGGAACTGCCAAAGTGCAATATTTAAGCAATTTTGCTATTCAACTTGAAAAAGGACGTAAAGCAGCTGAAACTGCTCATGATATCAATGAAATGTTTGGTGAGGAAATGACCAGTCAGTGGTCTGTTCAAAAAGGGTTTAAACAATTTCACAGTGGAGACCTGAGCCTCTGAAAATCATGACTATAGCGGATGCCCTTTTGTCATTAATGACAATCAATTGAAGACTATCATTGAGAAAGATCCATGTACCACCACTTGAGAACTGGCAAAATAATTTCACATTAGCCAGAAAACTGCCTGCAACCATTTGCATGTGATTGGAAAAATCAAAAAAGCTCGACAAAAGGGTACCACACGATTTGAATGAAAATCAGAAAATGCGCAGGTATGAAATTTGCACGTCGCTTCTTCTCCGTAACCAGACTGATCCATTTCTCAACCATATTGTAACTTGCAATGGAAAGCAGATTCTGTGCTATAATAAAAAAAACGTTCGTCGCAGTGGGTGGACCAAAATGAAGCACCAAAAACCTCCTCTAAACCCGAGTTCTTCAAAAAGAGGGCTATGGGGACTATTTGGTGGTGTATTGCTGGACTCACCCAATATAACTTCTTAAAACCTGGAAAAACCATTACTGCAGAAACATATTGCCATGAAATTGCCAAAATGATAAAAAAAACTGCTACTTCTCCGCCTGGTCAACAGAAGAGGGCCCGTCATTCTTCATGACAATGCTTGACCACACATTTCACTAATGACGCTCCAGAAGTTGAAGGGAATTTGGTCATGAAGTTCTTCCCCACACAGCTTATTCCCCAGACCTTTCTCCCACCGACTACCACTTTTTCACGTACCTTGATGGTTTCCTGCAAAAGAAGGAGTTTCAAAATGTTGCTTACGTTTTACTCATCCTGTTACTTTATCCTGCCCTGCCCCCTCCAACTTTTAGTTCATTGCAGTTGAAAAACCCACATTATTTATGAGATGATCCAATATGCACACACACACACACACATGTATGTTGGTGCATAGAGGATATATAAAACTCAAAATATGAGTATATGTGTAGTATATATGTTTGATAAGTGCCAAAGCACGAAACTCTTGGAACTTGAGTTACTCTGTTGCTTATTTGTAAATGATATATCCTGTAACTATCCACTTGTGACGTAAAAAAATTTCCCTACTTAAAAAATTGGAGGGTGTTGGCCTTAAGAATAGGAGAATGTTCGTGACAATGAATAGCAACAGAAGCAGTATGAAAGAATGACTAAATCATTTGATCTGAGAATTTCAGGGCAGGCATAGCTGTATGATAGAAGTTTGCTTCCCAACCACATGGTTTTGGTTTACACTAATAACCAGTTAAAGTTGTGTACATAAACAGAAAGACAGTAAACATGTAGGTTTTGCCTATATTTGTTTGGCAGATGGGTATCATGTTTCATCACATACTACATAATAGAAGGAAAGTGAGGAAAAGAAAAGCAAATATTTTTATTGGAACCAGGATCCTATTTATACAAACGAGTACATATAAGTACATACATATCTATACATAAATATAATACACACGTGTGGTAAGTAGCTTGTTTACCAACCACATGGTTCCGGGTTCAGTCCCACTGCGTGACACCTTGGGCAAGTGTCTTCTACTATAGCCTCGAGCTGACCAAAGCCTTGTGAGTGGATTTGGTAGACGGAAACTGAAAGAAGCCCATCGTATATATGTATATATATATATATGTGTGTGTGTGTTTGTGTGTCTGTGTTTGTCCCCCTAGCATTGCTTGACAACCGATGCTGGTGTGTTTATGTCCCCGTTACTTAGCAGTTTGGCAAAAGAGACCGACAGAATAAGTACTGGGCTTCCAAAAGAATAAGTCCTGGGGTCGAGTTGCTCGATTAAAGGCAGTGCTCCAGCATGGCTGCAGTCAAATGACTGAAACAAGTAGAAGAGAGTAAAGAGTATATACATACATACATACCAGAGTAAACACATAAATGTGAAACAAGGTGGAAAAAATAGTATTCGAATACTGGAGGTAGAGTAACATGCTTTATTAATTAAGCTGCAAAGACATCACAAAAACTGTTACTCAGAGTTTCAGGTTCTTGTTCGTCGGACAGCTTTGGTCGAGAAAATTGAAGAAAAATATAGCCTTATTTTATGTTCCATTCTCAACTAAAACTGTCCTACAAACAGGAACGTGAAACTCTGAGTAACAGTTTTTGTGATGTCTTTGCAGCTTTATTAATAATACATATCATCATCATCATTTAACATCCGCTTTGCATGCTGGCATGGGTTGGATAGTTTGACTGAGGACTAACAAGCCAGGAGGCTGCACTAGGCTCCAATCTGATCTGGCAAGGTTTCTACAGCTGGATGCCATCCCTAACACCAACCACTCTGAGAGTGTAGTGAGTGCTTTTTATGTGCCACCAGCACGGGGGTGAGTCAGGCAGCACTGGCATCAACCATGCTTGAATGATGCTTTTAATGTGCCACTGGCATGGAAGCCAGTCAGGCAGCACTGGTAACAGCCACACTCAAATGGTGCTCTTTATGTGCCACTGGCATGGGAGCCAGTCAGGCAGCACTATCGACTACCACTTTTTCAAGTATCTTAATGGTTTTCTGTGAGGGAAGGAGTTCAAAAATCAAACCAATACTGAAAATGCGTTCATCAGCTCCAGAATTCCAGATTTTTATGTTACTGGAATAAACAAACTTGTAAACTCGGTGGTAAAAATGTGTTGGAGCCTAAAGGAACATAACTAAAAAAGTTGTTGAGGTATGGTCCTATGGCAGGGAAATTCATTTTACAGCCATATGGTTTAGGTTTGATCCCTGTGCACATTACTTGAGTAAATTTCTTCCTTCATAGCCTTGAGTTGACCTTTGGAGTATATTCTGGTAGATGGAAACTGTGAAAATGCACTTTGCATATATTTGTATGTAGCATATTTCATTATTAGTTACTTTGCAGTTCAATGCAAAAAGATCAGAGAAATAAAGTACATCACTTGAAAGTTAGAGTTCACATAGCAAGGGTATCTGTCTAAAATAGTGGTTCATGAAGCAGATGTGATGATAATAACTGGTTTCAAATTTTGGCTCAGGGCCAGCAGTTTAAGGGGAGGAGTAAGAAGCCAATTACATCAACCCCGGTATTCAACTGATACTTTAATTTATCCACCCCGAAGGGATGAAAGGCGAAGTTGACCTCGGTGGAATTTGAACTCAGAATGTAAAGACAAACAAAATGTCATGAAGCACTTTGCTCAGTGTGATAATAGTTCTGCCAATCTGCCTCTTTATGTGATGATAATAACAATGGATAGATCTTTCATCGATATATTTATTCTTTTATTCTTTTTCATTTATTTGTTTCAGCCAGTTGACTGTGGCAATGCTGGAGTACCGCCTTGAAGGGTTTTAGTTGAACAGATTGACCTCAGGATTTATTGTTTTAAGCCTAGTACTTATTGTATTGTTCTCTTTGCTGAACTGCTAAGTCATGAGGATGTAAACACACCAACACCGATTGACAAGCGGTGATGGGGGAACAAACACAAAGATACTCACACACACATGTATGTATATATATATGATGAGCTTCTTTCAGTTTCCATCTACCAAATCCACTCACAAGGCTTTGTCCAAGGTGCCATGCAGTGGGACTGAACCCGGAACCATGTGGTTGGAAAGCAAGCTTCTTACCACACAGCCTCACCAGCAAAAGATATAGATCAAGAAGAAAAACCAAAAGTCTGTTACTTAAACCCTTTCATTACCAACCCGGCTGAAACCGTCTCTGGCTCTGAGTACAAATGTCTTGTTTTCATAAGTTTTGAATAAAAATCTTCCATCAAACCTTAGTCACAATTTATGTTCCCTATACTAGCTTAATGATAACTTAGTTATTTTACTAAATTCTTTGTTATATTTAAAATAATTGAAAGAAACACAGAGCATCTCAAAATAAATACAGTAACGAAAAGGTTAAGAATGAAGTCCCTTGAAATACATTGAGTTAGAGACTAGATTGTCCCTTTCGATCTGTGACATGCTATGAAGCAGTGATTGTCTAACAACAAACCTTTTATTATTGATTCCATTGTCCACAAAAGGTAACAAATGAATAAATGAATACTGTAAAATATATTAATGCATTTGAGCTTTGGTCTTGGAGAAGACTTATGGATTCCATGGACAGCGAGTCTCACCAATGGAGAAGTTCTTAAGCAGATCAGGTCGAAAATGTCACTAGAAGCTAGGATCACCAAACATAGATTGGCATATTTTGGTCATATTCTGTGGAGAAAATCCCTGGAAAAGGACATCATGCTCAGAATGGTCAGTGGCAAGAGAGGAAGAGGCCGACCAAGAACCCGCTGGCTTGACACCATCAAGAGTGATACCGGAATGGACATAGCCAATCTGAAAGAAGCGGCCCAGGATAGAACTGACTGGAGGACACTGATCCATCGAGTAACCGAGAGTCGACTTCGACTGAGCGAATAGATAGATAGTAAAATATTTGCTGATTATGCTGTAATGTATGCATTTTCTTAAAAGAGTTGATGTGGTTTAGAAAAGAGAAAACACATAAAGAGTATTGGCATATTTGTGAGTGGTGTCAAATGAAAAGCTGACGAGAACATTGATTTTACTAGGAATAGTAACAAATGCACTTTTGGGATAGAACGGGAGATGGATATTTTTGGAATGAGAAACATACTTACCGCACACAAGTATGATTGGATTTTTACCAACAATGTTTACCATATAAAGTGATAAAAATGCAAGTGGCTGTGTGGTAAGTAGCTTGCTAACCAACCACACGGCTCCGGGTTCAGTCCCACTGCGTGGCATCTTGGGCAAGTGTCTTCTGCTATAGCCCCGGGCCGACCAATGCCTTGTGAGTGGATTTGGTAGACGGAAACTGAAAGAAGCCTGTCGTATATATGTATATATATGTGTGTTTGTGTGTTTGTCCCCCTAGCATTGCTTGACAACCGATGCTGGTGTGTTTACGTCTCCGTCACTTAGCGGTTCGGCAAAAGAGACTGATAGAATAAGTACTGGGCTTACAAAGAATAAGTCCCGGGGTCGATTTGCTCGACTAAAGGCTGTGCTCCAGCATGGCCGCAGTCAAATGACTGAAACAAGTAAAAGATAGAAGATAAAAGAAGATTGCACATACACGTGTGTGTGTGTGTGTATTTATGTGTATATCTACACACATACATACACATATTTATTCATTTAATTTTTACATCCACTTCTCTACACTGTCATAGGTTGAATGAAGACCTATTGAGGCAGTATTTTACAACTGTGTGATCATCATCATCATCATCATCCTTTTCTTCTTCCATTACATAGTATGTGAGGAAATATAATGCCAATCTGCCAAACAAATATAGGCAAAACCTACAAGTTTACTGTCTTTCTCATTACGTACACAATTTTAACTGGTTAATTTTGTAATTTACTTGACATTTCCTTTGAAAATCTCAGTTCAGTTGAATTGAATTTCTGCTTTATTTTGTTCATATAACTCTTACTCTTTTACTCTTTTACTTGTTTCAGTCATTTGACTGCGGCCATGCTGGAGCACCGCCTTTAGTCGAGCAACTCGACCCCAGGACTTATTCTTTGTAAGCCCAGTACTTATTCTATCGGTCTCCTTTGCCGAACTGCTAAGTGACGGGGACGTAAACACACCAGCATCGGTTGTCAAGCAATGCTAGGGAGACAAACACAGACACATAAACACATACACACATATATATATATATATATATTTACATACATATATACGACGGGCTTCTTTCAGTTTCCTTCTACCAAATCCACTCACAAGGCATTGGTTGGCCCGGGACTATAGCAGAAGACACTTGCCCAAGATGCCACGCAGTGGGACTGAACCCAGAACCATGTGGTTGGTTAGCAAGCTACTTACCACACAGCCACTCCTGCACCTATATAAGCTATGTATATGAATATACATATAAGGTGTGAGTGTGTGTATATACATACACACACACACGTGCATATAGATACGAATATATACATTCATGTAGATAGTGTTATAATCCAAGTTGTCCCCTTTTGAAGCTCATCTGCATATTCCAATACTTCATGGCTGTGTGGTAAGTAGCTTGCTAACCAACCACATGGTTCTGGGTTCAGTCTCACTGCGTGGCATCTTGGGCAAGTGTCTTCTGCTATAGCCCCGGGCCAACCAATGCCTTGTGAGTGGATTTGGTAGATGGAAACTGAAAGAAGCCCGTCGTATATATGTATATATATATATATATATGTATGTGTGTGTGTGTGTGTGTTTGTGTGTCTGTGTTTGTCCCCCTAGCATTGCTTGACAACCGATGCTGGTGTGTTTATGTCCCCATTACTTAGCGGTTCGGCAAAAGAGACCGATAGAATAAGTACTGGGCTTACAAAAGAATAAATCCCAGGGTCGATTTGCTTGACTAAAGGCGGTGCTCCAGCATGGCCGCAGTCAAATGACTGAAACAAGTAAAAGAGTAAAGAGATGTTATAATTGTGTGAGACTTGTATAAGTGTTGAAAAATCAAGGCCCTTGAGATCAGTCTTCAATATTTTGTCCTATGTCTCCCTTGTCTACAAGTTCCATCCACTTTAAGTGATCATCATCATAACTGCCTTATCTATCATACTGCTGTCAACTAAGATAGTTGGTCCCTCGGCTAGGTTCATATAGGAGAGGCTCTCTTTCTCCCAATCATTCTCCACATGGAAGAGCTACTGGGAAAAGCTATTAAATGTCTCTTTCTTTGTCAGAATCATCAAGTGCAATCTTACTCTTATCCAACTGTACACACTTCTCTCCCACAACATTTTAGTTCTCTGTGATGCACTCTCTTTACTCTTTTACTTGTTTCAGTCATTTGACTTCGGCCATGCTGGAGCACCACCATTAGTCGAGCAACTCGACCCCGGGACTTATTCTTTTGTAAGCCCAGTACTTATTCTATCGGTCTCTTTTGCTGAACCGCTAAGTAACGGGGACATAAACACACCAGCATCGGTTGTCAAGCAATGCGAGGGGGGGGGACAAACACAGACACACAAACACACACATGCATAGATATATATATATATACATATATACGACGGGCTTCTTTTCAGTTTCCGTCTACCAAATCCACTCACAAGGCTTTGGTCGGCCCGAGGTGCCACGCAGTGGAACTGAACCCGGAACCATTTGGTTGGTAAACAAGCTACTTACCACACAGCCACTCCTGCGCCTGTCTAACAATCTGAAACAAGTTTTTGTTCTTCATGCTGTAAGACATTGGCAAACCTCTTCTTTTCTGCTTCTGCCCTAGCTTGATAAACCTGATGCCTAAGCTTCCCTTTTAGCTATCTGATATGGTTCTTTGCTACCTCCACTTTTTCACTCTTTCTAAACCTGTCTCTTCTCTTTTATGGTCGCTAACCCTAACCCTGTCATCCTTGCTATTCTATTACCATGTCATCCTTGGTCTGGCAGAAACTTTGCTCCAAAGGTGGCGAGCTGGCAGAAACGTTAGCACACCGGGTAAAATGCTTAGCAGTATTTCATCTGCCGTTACATTCTGAGTTCAAATTCTGCCAAGGTCGACTTTGCCATTCATCCTTTCAGGGTCGATTAAATAAGTATCAGTTACACACTGGGGGCGATATAATCGACTTAATCCATTTGTATGTCTTTGTTTATCCTCTCTGTGTGTAGCCCCTTGTGAGCAGTAAAGAAATAAGAAACTTTGCTCCAACCAAAGATTTGGTCTGTTGCTCTCAGTAGATTGTCCCATAAGAACTTTGTGTTATATGTCTCTGTTTCTTCCTCTTTCACTCAAAAGCCTCATTAAGACACATCCTCTCCCTACCATCACCCACTCGTTTTACACTCTAGTGAACTTACCAGCCCTTGCTCCCTATCCAATCGTCTTCACCACTTGTATACCCCTTCTTCTAACTTGATGGTTTGCCCTGATACATATTGTGTTAAAAAACCCTTTGGGACAGGAAAAGTCAAAGGCTGCTTGTGGGACATGAACCCACATCTCCTGCATTTGTATATATATATGTGTGTATATATATATACTGATTATATGTATGTATTTATACACTTCATCCCACATTATTAGGCAAATCATCCTTCTCTCAATAAATAAATGTATATTCATTCAAAACCAGTTGTTTTCCCACTGACTGTTGACAAAACCTATCTATGCACATTCTGTTAAAATAAATCGGATCTGCGCAGATGCCAACATTTGGCGCCCATTTTTGTGATTGGGCAACATTTTCACTGTCACAAATTATTAGGCAAGTATATTAAAAATGATGATCAAGTCAGTACAAACATTTATTTAATTCAACAGTGATGGTTTAACAAATAAAATTATTCATAAAGGACTTAATGGTAAACATAATAATACATTGGAATGAAAATAATCATGGGATTATGATGTCATACAGCTCCTAATGTTTGATTTATGATCCTCCACATGCAACAACCTTTCTTATGTGCTGATGCATTGAATTTGTCAAGGTGATGATACCTTCTTTGTCGTGCTTTGAGCAGCATCTACAATAACATCCCCGACAGCAACTTTACTTGAAAACTGCTGTCCGTCTTGATAAATGCACCTCTTCAGGACATTCCACATCTTCTCGATCAGGTTTAAGTCAGGAGAACAAGGTAGCCACTCCATCAAACGACCTCCAGAGAAGCCTATTTCCTGCAGGCATTCTTTAGAATTCTTCGTTGCATGAGACGGGGCATTATCTTGCATGAAGACATGTTTTCTCTTGAATGAAAGTTTTTTACTTTTTGAACCACAATTAGAAATTGTCCTTTAAGAAGATAACATATGTTTTCGATGTTATCTTAATGGCACCTGGGACTTTCCATGGCCTGACCATCATAATACAAAATACCAGCATAGCAAAATTTTCAATGTAACAAAATTGTTTTCAGTCTCTGGCCACAATTCTATTGAAACAACACTAAATGAGCTTAATTACGATGAAATTGAGCTCCTAACAGTCAAAATTTCTTGCTGCAGTTGTAAAATATTTTGTGTGAATCAACATTTGACATGTGGATGATATTGATTAGAGTTCTGATAAGGTGATGGTGATAATTAAGATCACTTTGACCACATGTATGTATATGTGTGTGCATCTGTAAGTGCACCATTTCCTCATACTAATACTAGATATGATTAGATAAATTCATATAACAGAAGCATTGTTTTACAGCCAGGTACCTTCTTTTTGATAATTCTTACCTGTTAATCATGTAACTCTTACTCTCTTTTACTTGTTTCAGTCATTTGACTGCGGCCATGCTGGAGCACCGCCTTTAGTCGAGCAAATCGACCCTGGGACTTATTCTTTGTAAGCCCAGTACTTATTCTATCGGTCTCTTTTGCCAAACCGCTAAATGACGGGGACATAAACACACCAGCATCGGTTGTCAAGCAATGCTAGGGGGACAAACACAGACACACAAACACACACATATATATATATATATATACATATATACGACAGGCTTCTTTCAGTTTCCTTCTACCAAATCCACTCACAAGGCTTTGGTCAGCCCAAGGCTATAGCAGAAGACACTTGCCCAAGATGCCACGCAGTGGGACTGAACCCAGAACCATGTGGTTGGTTAGCAAGCTACTTACCACACAGCCACTCCTGCACCTAAGAGATTTTTTTATAAATTGTCTCCATTCAACTATATTTCTGTGTCATCATCATCATTATTTAGCATCTGTCTTCCATGCTGGCATGGGTTGGCTGCTTTTCACAGGGGCTAGTAAACTGATTTTTTACAGAGGGATGCCCTTCTTGGCACTGTGTACGTGTGTGTATGCAAGCAGTGATTTGAGAAAGGGCCTGTTTGTTTTCTACACCACCTGTCTTCGTCTTTTGTTTTTTTCGTGAATTCTCCCCATATATCACACACTCACGTGGTCACACCAGTTGATCTTGTCTCCTCTCATCACCCACGAACTTCACTGGACTTTCTACCCTTTAAGGATTCTCTTTTGGACTTTTTGCACTCCAGCTGCACCTCTCCTACCTATGGATTACTCTGGACTTTACTTTTGATATAAAACCTTATATATGTATAGAAATTACATCACATGTAAACAAACATAAATATGTTTTTGAAGTGCTGAAATGTGTTGTAGTACAAGTAGAAAGATATATATTTTTTCAATGTAGGAGTGGCTGTGTGGTAATTAGCTTGCTAACCAACCACATGGTTCCGGGTTCAGTCCCACTGTGTGGCATCTTGGGCAAGTGTCTTCTGCTATAGCCCCGGGTCGACCAATGCCTTGTGAGTGGATTTGGTAGACGGAAACTGAAAGAAGCCTGTCGTATATATGTATATATAAATATATATATATGTGTGTGTTTGTGTGTCTGTGTTTGTCCCCCTAGCATTGCTTGACAACCACTGCTGGTGTGTTTACGTCCCCATCAATTAGCGGTTCGGCAAAAAAGAGACCGATAGAATAAGTACTGGGCTTACAAAAGAATAAGTCCCGGGGTCGATTTGCTCGACTAAAGGCGGTGCTCCAGCATGGCTGCAGTCAAATGACTGAAACAAGTAAAAGAGTAAAAAGGGTAAGAACTGATAGAACAGCATATATAGGATAAAATCCTTACAAAGCAGAAAAATCTGTCGTCAACCAGCCATGAGATTCATGGCTGGCTGCTGACAGATTTTTCTGCTTTGTAAGGATTTTTTTCCTGTATACGCTGTTCTATCAGTTCTTACGCATTAAAAAAAAATATATCTTTCTACTTGTATTATATACTAGCAGTATCGCCCGGCATTGCTCGGGTTTGTAAGGGAAATAACTATATAAGCATTTTTAGAGAGTTAGCCAAAAAATAGCAAAAAAAATGCATCAAAAATGGAAAAAAAATTATTGTAAATTTTTTTTTAAATCGTTGACTCATCGTAGACATTTTTAGAGAGTTACTTCCCTTATAGAATAGCGAAAAAAATGCATTAAAATGGAAAAAAATGATGGTAAATTATTTTTAAAATCGTAGACTCATCGTAAGACGCGCGCTAATACCCAGAAGGGCTCGATATGAATCACGACTATAAGATACCCGCTTTTGGTTACCCTGCATCCCAAAATGTGGGAGTAGTTAGGAATCTAAATCGTAGGAGAAAGACAGCACACAACCTTACTTTTATATATAAAGATTTGTTTTATTGTGACGTGCAAACATTTCAAATTGTGAATGACCTTGACTAAGTTGTGGATCTTAGAATCTTATGAAAAAATTTCATTTCCTTTCATCTAATATTTTGTATTTATCTGAAACAAATCAGTCTTGTCTCCTGTGTTATTACCCTTCAGTATATCACATCTAATTTAATACTCATTAGCCAAGCTAATCATTCTTAATAGCATGTACAGTATAAACAGATCATTACTGCAGGGCACGGCTGAGCACACTATTTGTTCTAGAGTATATGCCACATCCAACCCTCCATCTTCTGCTGCTTTACCCCCACTTAGTTTTTTTCTTTCTTTTCTTCTTTTATTTTTCTTGTTTCTTTGTATTTAAATGTTATAATTTAAAATTAAAATGTTGTTTATAAATGAAAGTAAAAAATAAAATTAGAAAAACAGATCAATGGTTCTTCTGAGCTTGCAGATTCTTATATTTCAAATTCAGTTTACTCTTTTACTCTTTTACTCTTTTACTTGTTTCAGTCATTTGACTGCGGCCATGCTGGAGCACCGCCTTTAGTCGAGCAAATCGACCCCGGGACTTATTCTTTGTAAGCCCAGTACTTATCCTATCAGTCTCTTTTGCCGAACTGCTAAGTGACGGGGACGTAAACACACCAGCATCGGTTGTCAAGCAATGCTAGGGGGACAAACACAGACACACACACACACATACATATATATATATATATACACATATATACGACGGGCTTCTTTCAGTTTCCGTCTACCAAATCCACTCACAAGGCATTGGTCGGCCTGGGGCTATAGTAGAAGACACTTGCCCAAGATGCCACACAGTGGGACTGAACCCGGAACCATGTGGTTGGTAAACAAGCTACTTACCACACAGCCACTCCTGCACCTATGTTTATTTTTGTTTATTTTTGATTTCCTTTTTCATCTTTACAATGTTAAAACATGGACATTCCTAACAGGATAGAGTTTCAGAGACTATCAACTTCATCTTCCATGTCATTATTTACAATTTACTTTACATTTTTATAATTTGATTTATTATTGCCATCATGTGTTTTATTCCTGGAATCTTTATTTCTAGACTAAGGTTAATTGCATTCTATGTGCAGGCACAGTTTTCTTCTGGGTGTAGATAGATTTGTTTCTTACATTTGTCTGTAACATCAGATTTGTAAGTTGAAGCAGGTACATATGGTTAATATATATGCCCTTTTACTCATTAGAGTGCAGTCATGCTTGGGTGCTACCTTTAAGGGTTTTAGTCAAATCGACCACAGTACTTATTTTGAAATCTGGTGTTTATTTACTCAGACTCTTTCACCAACCCACTAAGTTACTGAGGGACTAACACAAAAACACACACACACACACACCACACACACACACACACACACCCCTTCAGTTTCCATCTACCACATCCACGCATAAGGCTTTCGTCAGCCCTAGGGTGTAGAAGAACTGAACTCAAATCCATGTATTTAGGGAACAAATTTCTTACCACAAGCCACATTATAGATATAAATTCCAAATGCTGAAAGATGTCAATCGTATGAGCAATTCTCTTCTTAGATATTTAAAAATTCAATTATTATTTCTATTTTAATTTAACAACATAAAAATTAATCATCATCATTTAATATCTGTTCTCCATGTTGCCATACTCATTTACTCTCATTTACTCTTTTACTTGTTTCAGTCATTTGACTGCGGCCATGCTGGAGCACCGCCTTTAGTCAAGCAACTCGACCCCGGGACTTATTCTTTTTGTAAGCCCAGTACTTATTCTATCGGTCTCTTTTTGCTGAACCGCTAAGTGACGGGGACATAAACACACCAGCATCGGTTGTCAAGCAATGCTAGCAACAATGCTAGGGAAATATTACAAGAGATTTTAACCCTTTTGTTACTGTATTTATTTTGAGATACTCTGTGTTTCTTTCAATTACTTTAAATATAATAAAGAATTTAGTAAAATAACTTAGTTATCATGAAGCCAGTGTTAGGAACATAAATTGTGACTAAGGTTTGGTGGAAGATTTTAATTTAAAACTTAAGAAAACAAGACATTTGTACAACAGAGCCAGAGCCGGTTTCAGCCAGGTTGGTAACGAAAGGGTTAAGGAAATAATTCCACTGTTGAATATTTACTCTGAGATTTTGCAAACCCAATCAGCTACAACTAACACTGGAAAGCTAATGTGAAATTGTTAATAAATGGGTTATCTAGTTCTCTTTCTCTAACATTTCCAATGGTTTGATAGAGACTATAACAATCGGTGACAAAGTTCAGTCATGATATGTTGTGGTTGTTGTGGTTGTTGTGGTTTTGACCTCAAGCATCATTAACTGTTATAATATCTATACTATCAAGTTCTGTGGTAGTGGTCTGCAGACTTCTCTGACTTTATCACAAGTCTCGTGGACAATTGCCAAGTTGAAGGATCATTGTACATAACAATGGTTAACTGCCAATCATGAATAGAATGCAAGTGGAACTTGCACATTCTTTAATACAATGCTCATTAAATGAGAACTCTTTGACAACACAAATAAAAACAATAACAATAATTAGGTTAGATACAAGCTTCAATCATTTTATTGTTTTGTCAGATTCCTAATTCTGAAATTTACAGAAATAATTTTTATCTTGATGTATAGGTATAGACATGGCTGTGTGGTAAGGTGCTTACTTACCAACCACATGGTTCTGGGTTCAGTCCTATTGCATGGCACCTTGAGCTAATGTCTTTTACTATAGCCCCAGGTCAGCCAAAGACTTATAAGTGGATTTGGTAGACAGAAACTGAAAGAAGCCCATCGTGTTTGTGTGTGTGTGTGCGTGTGTGTGTGTGTGCATGTGTGTGTGTGTGTGTGTGCGTGTGTGTGTTTGTCCCCACATCACTACTTGACAACCAGTGTTAGTTTGTTTTATGTCCCTGTAACTTATCAATTCAGCAAAAGAAAATACCAGTAGAATAAGTATCAGGCTTAAAAATTTGTTACATGTTAAAGAGAAACTGAAAGAAGTCTATTAATATATGTGTGTCTTTTGTTTACACCCCCATAAAGTACTGAGGTCAATTTGTTTGACTACACACTTCATGGTAGTGCCACAATTTGGCCATTAGTCCAAAGACTGAAATAAGTGACTGATGTAAGAGGTTTTTTTTTTTTTATTCTTTTAATAGTTCACAGTTTACTTTTTTTATAATATAAATTTTTCCTTTTTCTTTTTCTATTCCAGAAATTTATCAACGATGAAACTCTATTGTGTTATACCGGCTGTTTTGCTTGTGGCTTGGGTGGCTTTCGTAACAACTTCTCCACTTCACCATCGAGTAGAAAAGCGTTCCTTGAAACTTTCTCTGAAATGCCTTGCTTGTGAATCAGCTATTGTATTTTTCCGAAAGATATTGAAGAGTAATCCCAAAAGTTCACTCATTGGTCAAATCATCAAAGAAGCTTGTATACATTTCTACATTGAAAGTCGTAAAGTATGTGCTGATGTTGTTGATGAATTCCAAGTAAGTAATACACTTTGATACTCATATTAGTGTCATTTTATCTCTCTCTATATATATATAAAACTGAGAACGTGTGTCTGTCTGTCTGTCTATCTGTCTGTGTGTTTCCCTAAAACTTGAGAACTACACAACCAATTTCATTCAAATTTTACACATGCCTTACTTAGGGTCCGGCAAAAAAATGTTCAACTTCTTAGGGTCCGGCAAAAAAAATGTTCAACTTCTTGCCTAGAGCGAGCCTGTAGCAATATCATATCTTCTCCACTATTTCAGTATTACGTGTTAAAAGTGAAACAAAAACATTTCTCCATTTTATGTCAGATACTTTCACTTTAACAATAAAAATAATAATAACAATTGAATTATATGTAGTAAGCAATAATTAAAATCAAACTAAAGTATAATATAATCATAACATAACAAAAGTAAAAATAGCAATTGGTATAAAATTGCATCAATGACTTGAACTTGAATAAGCGGTTTCACATGAATGAGAATAAATTAAAAATAAAATTAGCGTGCAGAAATGGAATAGTCCTACAATTCCAGTCTGTTATATTTTTTCAGTATTGTTATAACTAGTGATATCAAGATATAACTTTGTATTTTGTATTTTATGTGTAGATGTATATATATTTAGATGTACATGTAATATGTACACACACATATATATATATATATATATATACACATATACATGCACTAGCACTATGACCCGGCAAAGACAGGTCATAATGCTAGTTATTTATATAATTTAATATTCTTGTTCTCCTTTGTGTGTGCGTGTGTGTGTGTCTGTCTGTCTGTCTCTACATGCATTTATATATGACAAGTGAGTGTGTAGTGACCAGTAAAGTAAGTGGAATGCCAAAACAAGATGTCTTGTGTTACATAGTTATGTTCCTTTATGTTCTGAATTCAAATGTCACAAGTGTCAGTTCTTTTAATTTACTTAAAAGACTATATATCCCATTGAAAGTATATATGTACATGTATAGGAGGGTGGGCTGGAAAGTTCATAGGTTGACTATGAAGGAGCGATGCTAGAGATGTGAAATCATGCATGCAGTAATTTCAACTCTTTTCTTGTTAATAACTGCAGTGTTTCTTTCCGGGCAAAATGACATCTGGCTGCTCAAAGAAAATTTCAAAAGTAACTAGTAGCAACTTCTTTTGAAAATGGACAAAATTTGCCATGGTGGTGTTTATCAAGTACCTGAAGAAAGAGGGTTTAGCCCCTATGGACATTCATGTTGACATGGTCACTACATTAGGGGATGTCATACCAGGTTTATCAACCGTGCAAAAGTGAGCATCTGAATTTTGGAGGGGAAGGGAGGGTGTTGAAGATGACCCCAGGTCTGGACATCCTGCAGCTGCCACCATCAAGGAAAACATTAATTGTGTTCACCACAAGCTGATGGGTTAACTATAAATCAAATAGCCTATGCTTTTAGTATATCCCATGAGAGAGTTGAGAATATTATGCACAATGAACTTGGCATGACGAATGTTTCTGTTTGGTAGGTGTCACATTTGACACCTAATCAAGGGCACACCAAGTTGATCAGATCTGACATGGTTTGAAGTAGGTCCAGCTGGTTTTCTTGAATGTTTCCTAAACCAGTATGAGTATTAGGTACGTCATTTTGACCCAGAAACAAAGAAACAATCAATGCAATGGAAACACTCCTCCTCACCTGCTCCAAAGAAGGCCAAGGTCATTTCATCTGCAGGGAAAGTGATGGCCTCAGTTTTTTGGGATGCAAAAGGCAGTGTGTTTATTGACTTTCTTCAAAAGGACCAAGCATCAGTGGAGAGTACTATGCCAACTTGCTGAGGCAGTTACAAAAGGCTATCAAAATGAAATGCTGAGGAAAACTAATGAAAGGGACCTTGTTTCATCAGGACAATGCTCCAACATATAAGTCCCTGGTTTCAATGGCTGCTGTGCATGAGGGTGGATTTGAACTGGTTGATCACCCTCCCTCTGTTCCTGATTTGGCCCCATCTGACTATCACCTGTTCCCTAACATGTAAAAGTGCTTGGTTGGGAACCAGTGTCACAGTGATGATGATGTCATATTTGCTGTTCATGAATTTTTTGACCAACATGATAAAAGCTTCACCAATGGGATCCAAGCACTGCAACACCGATGGAAGAAGTGTGTGGACTACAGTGGGGAGCAGGGCTATGTTGGAAAATAGACTTTATTTGGTCAAATTCCGTGAGGGTGTCTTGGTAAGTCTATGAACTTTTCAGCCTCCCCTTGTATGTATAAAAGCATCTTTCTATATCATATTTAAGCATATTTAATATATTACACAATGCTACTATTCTATATATGTGTTTATTCTATCAAATTTTCAGCCTGAAACCCTCTATGTGCTTTCTAAAAGTAATTTAACTGCGAAAGAAATTTGTTCAACAATTTTAAACATACAGTGCACTTATGCAGGGGATCCATACGACAAATGGAACATCAGTCTACCTAATTCACCCAAGCCTCCAGTGACACCAATACCAGTTCCCAAGGTAATTAAAAGCATTAATTATAGTCAATAATATTAGTTGTTACTAACTGTTACCAACATATCATCATCATCATCATCATCATTGTTTAACGTCTGCTTTCCATGCTGGCATGGGTTGGACGATTTGACTCATGACTGGCAGGCCAGATGGCTGCACCAGGCTCCAATCTGATCTGGCAGAGTCTCTACAGCTGGATGCCCTTCCTAACACCAACCACTTCGAGAGTGTAGTGGGTGCTTTTACATGTCACCGGCATGAGGGCCAGTCAAGCGGTACTGGCAACAGCCACACTCAAATGGTGTTTTTTACGTGCTACCTGCACAGGAACCAGTCCAGCAGCACTGGGAATGACCTCGCTCGAATGTTTTTTCACGTGCCACTGGCACAAGTGCCACTAAGGCGACACTTAATGATCATGCTCGAATGGTGCTTTTTACATGTCACCAGCACAGAAGCCAGTTAGCTGCTCTGGAAACGATCATGCTCGGATGGTGCTCTTTATGCTCCACTAGCACAGATGCCAGTCATCGAATTTGATTTCGATTTCACTTGCCTCAACAGGTCTTCGCAAGCAGAGTTTAGTGTCCAATGAAGGAAAGGTACACCTAAGTGGGCTGGTTACACCCCTGGCATAGGCCAGGAGGTTATAGTCTCACTTGGCTTGCCAGGTCTTCTCAAGCACAGCATATTTCCAAAGGTCTCGGTCACTAGTCATTGCCTCAGTGAGGCCTAATGTTCGAAGGTCATGCTTCACCACCTCATCCCAGGTCTTCCTGGGTCTACTTCTTCCACAGGTTCACACAGCTATTCTTGCCATATGTCCATACCAGCACAGTCATCTCTCTTGCACACCACATCTGATGCTTCTTAGGTCCAACTTTTCTCTCAAGATACTTACACTCTGTCGAGTATGCACACTGACATTACACATCCATCGGAGCATACTGGCTTCATTCCTTGCAACCTTACGCATATCTTCAGCAGTCACGGCCCATGTTTCACTGCCATGTAGCATGGCTGTTCGTACACAAGTGTCATACAATCTACCTTTTACTATGAATGAGAGGCCCTTTGTCACCAGCAGAGGTAAGAGCTCTCTGAATTTTGCCCAAGCTATTCTTATTCTAGCAGCTACACTTTCAGCGCACCCTTCCCCACTACTGACTTGGTCACCTGGGTAACAGAAGCTTTCAACTACTTCTAGTTTTCCTCCCTGGAATTTGGCGGAAGTTGTTTTCTGCCCATTTTCAGTTGTTTATTGCTCCTGAGCATTTGCCACATACAAAAACTATTTTCCCAGTTAGCCTTCCTTTGATATTGCTGCACCTCTTATGTGTCCATAGCTTACATTGGGTACATCTTATAAGAGTTTCTACCTATGCCTTTTCTACAGATTGAGCAGGGCCATCTGCCCGAAGGGATTTGTGGTTTGCCTGCCTTCCTACTTATTAGGACTTTTTTAGCAAGGTTGACTCTAAGGCCCTCCAATTCTAATCCTTGTTTCCACATCTGAAACTTCTCCTCTAGTTCTGATAGGGACTCAGCAATTAGAGCAAGGTCGTCAGCATTGAGGAGCTCCAAGGGACATCCTGTCTTGAATTCCTCTGGTATTGCCTGGAGGACTATGATCATATACATGATATTATTTATTAATTATAATAATTACATAATAGTAATTCTGCAAAACATGAAATAATTATGCATATAACAGCTAAAATCTCAAAAAAAAAAGAGATTGAGAATGAACATAAGCTGGCAAAATTGTTAGCCTGCCTGGCAATATCATCTGTCTTTATATTTTGAGTCCAATCCCGCCACGGTTGACTTTGCCTTTCATCCTTTCGGGATCAATAAAATAAGTACCCACTTATGCCAAACTTGCTGGCCTTGTGCCAAAAATTGAAACCATTATTAAATGACTGTTTAGTTTTCCTTTTTGCATTTTCTGAACATGCACAGATACATGCAAGCATGTGCGCACACACACACATACACACACACACACACACCGTCATTATCATAATCTAACCTTCATCATCCATACTGGCATGGGCCAGGTGCCTTCAACAAATGAGCCAGAGGACTGTGCCAAGCTCCAGTGTCTGCTTTGGCATGGTTCCTACAGCTGGATGCAATTCCTAACACCAACCACTGTGACGCATATACTGGGTGTTCTTCTTTTCATTGCTCTGGCACTTGTGAGGTTACCAAGTACTTACAACTGAGTGAATATAGTCAGATGGGAATAAATCAGGAGATTAGGGATGGTGATCGACCAGTTCCAAGCCACAGGTTTTTGTTCCTGTAACTTAGCAGCTTCGGCTTAAAAAATAAGTACTGGGGTTGGTTTCTTTGAGTAGAACCTTCAAGACAATAACCCTCAATAAAGATATGGGTGTATCATTTACCTTTTACTTGTTTCAGTCATTTGACTGTGGCCATGCTGGGGCATTGCCTTGAAGGGTTTTAGTTGAACAAATTGACCCCACAATTTTTTTTTAAGCCTAGTACTTATTCTATCAGTCTCTTCGGCCAAACTGCCAAGTTATGGGGATATAAACACACCAATACTGGTTGTCAAGCAGTGATTGGGGACAAACACACACACACTCACACACACACACATACGACAAAAAACGCTGAAACTAGGGACTTGCATGCTGGAGCATTGTCCTGATGAAACAAGACCCCCATTCATTAGTTTTCCTGGGTGTTTGGTCTTGATAGCTTTTGATAGCTTTTCATAATTACCTCAGCAGGTGAAAGTATGATAGAAGCACAGGAACTGGGACAAGAACTTGCAAAGAGGAGAGAGGGATCAGGGGTATATCCTCAATATACAGGGGAATGTAAGAGAGAGAATAGAGAAAGAGGAACTGAAAAGGTTGGTGGATAGGTAAGTTTGGAAATGCATGTAATTAGTGTTAGAAATAGTGTTAGAGATGAGGACTGAGCTGGACACAGAGTGTGAGGGTTTTGACAGAGGACAGATTATGTGTGTGACGGGGTACAACACTACAACTGTTGTATGAGTTAAGCTACACGTATCCACTCAGCTTCCACTTTAGTGGTTAGTCAACTACTGTACTTAATAGTGTTTCTAGTTATATATAGAGCACATCTAGTGAAAAATTAAGATAAACAGCAATATACATATTTAGTTCCTTATTGCATTTTGTTACAGAGATCTCTTTAACAAAATGCAATAAGGCACTAAATATTTATACTGGTGTTTATCTTAATTTTCCAGTATATATGCCTTCTTCCCACTTTCTCTCTACATATATCATCATCATCATCATCATCATTTAGCGTCCGCTTTCCATGCTAGCATGGGTTGGACGGTTCAACTGGGGTCTGTGAAGCCAGAAAGCTGCATCAGGCCCAGTCTGATCTGGCAGTGTTTCTACAGCTGGATGCCCTTCCTAATGCCAACCACTCCGTGAGTGTAGTGGGTGCTTTTTACGTGCCACCCGCACAAAAAAAAAAGCACCCACTACATATATATATATATAGTAGTAAAATGGTACAACAAGGCACCAATATTTACTGGAAAATAGCAATCCAAATAAATACGACACTATTGTATAGCTTCACTGCGTATATACTAGCAAAGACACGTGTGTGCAACAAACATGAAAAACATTTGTCTTACCTCTAGGAAGAACATCTGATAAATGGACAACCTAGAATCATTTGATAGCGATTTATTAGTGCAACATATATATATATATTATGAATATTTGTCATATAACATTATCATTTTACATCTGCTTTCCATCCTGGAATGAGTTGGACATGGCAGTCTATATTCAGAGACACTCTCCACCTAGACGGGCTGGAGGACCATATCTTGTTTGTATATTCCCTTATTAGTTTATTTGATATTGTTGGATGCCCTTCCTAACACAAATCACTTCACAGAATATAATGAGTACATTTTACTGTGATGCCAGTACAAAAGAAGTTAAGTTGTTATATCTTCTAAAAGACTAAAAGGCCCTCTGAACCATATATTTATCTGTGATCCTTCCTGTGTGCATTTTCCCATGCTACCAGTACAAGTGAGATTACCTGTAATGACATGCATAAGATCTGGTCATCAAATCTAAGTAGAGACTTCAAACTTGAAATCTTCAAAGCCACAATTGAACCAATTCTACTATATGGCTCAGAAACCTGGACGTTATCAAAGAAGCTTGTGAGGCGGTTGGATGGAACCTACATTCGCCTCCTTATGAGAGCTCAAAATCTCTCGTGGAAGCGCCATCCAACCAAAATGCAAATATATGGGAAACTACCACCTGTGTCATCTCTTGTGAAAGGTAAGAGAGTCCAGTTTGCTGGACATTGTTGTAGGGCAGAAAAAGAGGTAATTTCTGCTCTTCTCCTCTGGAAGTTATCTACTCGCAATACCAGAGGGCGCACACTCTCCTACCCTGATGTAATCTCCAGGGATACAGGCATCCAGCAACAGGACCTCCGTAATGCTATGATGGACCGTGAAGTCTGGCGTAGCATGGTAAATTCCATTGTCTCGACCACGGTCGAACAATGATGATGATGAGGTTACCTTCTACCTCACTGCTCTATATCGTCCATTCAAGGCAATGTGACCAAGATGAGAAGAATAGGTAATGACAGACAAACAAGAGGAGGTGAAGGGAACAAGAGTATTACAGAAGAAATAATGACTAGAGTGGAGGATTGAAGCTGAGAGAATATCGAAGCGAGTGTGATGGCAGGTGGGGGGGGGGTGATGATAGAAGAGGTGTCCGGGTTCAGTCCCACTGCATGGCATCTTGGGAAAGTGTCTTCTGCTATAGCCCCGGGCCGACCAATGCCTTGTGAGTGGGTTTGGTAGACGGAAACTGAAAGAAGCCTGTCGTATATATGTATATATATATATATGTGTGTGTGTGTTTGTGTTTGTCCCCCTAGTATTGCCTGACAACCGATGCTGGTGTGTTTACGTCCCTGTCACTTAGCAGTTCGGCAAAAGAGACCGATAGAATAAGTACTGGGCTTACAAAGAATAAGTCCCAGGATCAATTTGCTCGACTAAAGGCGGTGCTCCAGCATGGCCACAGTCAAATGACTGAAACAAGTAAAAGAGTAAAAGAGTATGTATCATTTACCTCTTACTTGTTTCAGTCATTTGACTGTGGCCATGCTGGGGCGTTGCCTTGAAGGGTTTTAGTTGAACAAATTGACCCTACGATTTTTTTTAAGCCTAATACTTATTCTATCGGTCTCTTCGGCCAAACAGCCAAGTTATGGGGATATAAACACACCAATACTGGTTGTCAAGCAGTGGTGTGGGACAAACACACACACTCACACACACACACACATATACGACAAGCTTCTTTCAGTTTCCATCAACCAAATCCACTGACAAGTCTTTGGTCAGCCCAAGGCTATAATAGAAGAAAGACACCTGCCCAAGGTACCACGCAGTGGGACTGAACCTGGAACCATGTGTTTGAGAAGCAACCTCTTACTACATAGCCAGAATTGTTTTGGTACTCATTCCTCATATTTTTCAAGTATTTCTATGATGAACACTCCTAGTTTTTAGAATGTCTGAGATTACAATTCATCTAAAAGATTCTTTAAAAGATTAATGTTTCCTTTTTTGTTTTTTCTCTAGACCGTTCATTTCTGTTTGGAGTTTGTAACCTGATGAAGCTGTTTCATTCTTGATTTTTTTTTTTGCCAAAATTATGTTTGAAACCTATTATGATACAAATCTACAAAAGAAAATTTATTACAGAATCAATTCCCCATTTAGGTGGTGCTTTTTTTGAAACCTAGCCATGTTTTATACATACATATATATATATATATATATATATATGGACACACACACATACATACATACACATATCCTCCATTCATACACACACACACACACACATGTATATTAGGCGTAAAGAGTGAGAGAGCGGTGAAGAGAGGAAAAAACAGCAAATTTTGATTGTTTTACCATTTGCTGTTAATACATTTTCGATTTTCAGGAAACTTTGTTCATTAGCCGACATTGTATCAGCTTTCATACTATTTGTCTCTCATTTATGTACATTTTCATTTATACACATCTGTCTTCCACTCTTTCCCATTTAATCTCTTGGGTTTTATCAGTGTTATCTCCCCTTTCCATATATGTCTATCAGGCAGTCTCCCCACTTTCCACCTTTCCTGTCGCTCACTTATTCGTGTGTCTGTCTGTCTTTCTACCTTACTCGATATAAATCTATGTGTCTGTTTATCTGTGGGTGTGTGTATAAACATGTATATATATATGTATAAAATATATATATAAAAATACAAAATGGGACAAGAACGCAAGACATTCAAACAGATGACACAAAAAAAATGGACAGGTCATTCAAAGCCGCTAATCTTCAGTCAAGAACCGGATCATCCTCGCAATTTCAGCTGATTAATCTTGAGATTGCTCCAATCCGGCCAGCTCCAAGGAAAAACTAAGCTACGAGCATAGATTTCTTGGAAAAAGGATCGAATGTATACGAAACAAGGACAGAAAAACGGACAATGCCACACGAATATAAATACAAAAAACAATAATAATAATAACAGGACAAACACAACAGGCGTCTTTCGACTTTAGACAGTTCAACTTAGCTTAGCTGGTGTATTTGGAAAATATATATAATATATATATATATATAAATAGATTGAGAGAGAGGGGGGGAGATAATGATGCAAATAAACAAATAAACATGCTTCAGCTTGATATATAAAATATATATATATATATATATATATATATATATATATAGGCGCAGATGTAGCTGTCTGGTATGAAGCTTGCTTCCCAACCACATGGTTCTGGGTTCAGTCCCATTGCATGGTACCTTAGGCAAGTGTCTTCTACTTTAGCCTCGGGCTGACCAAAGCCTTGGGAGTGGATTTGGTAGATGGAAACTGAAAGAAGCCTGTCATATATATGTGTGTGTGTGTGTCTTTGTGTCTGTGTTTGTTCCCACTCCATCGCTTGACAACCGATGTTGGTGTGTTTACGTCCCTGTAACTTAGTGGTTCAACAAAAATGACCGATAGGATGAGTACTAGGCTTACAAAGAATAAGTCCTGGGATTGATTTCTTTGACTAAAAGGCAGTGCTTCAGTCAAATTATTGAAACAAGTAAAAGAATATATATGTAAATATATGTAGAGAAAAAAAAGTTGGACATGAACATTCATGTGTAAGCATATAGATATTTATATATTTACAGAAAAGATTTACATAGAGTACAAAAAATGCAGAAAATGAAGGAGAGGGGACATAGTGTTTCAGGTCCGACACCTGTTTCTGGAGGCTCAAAATTACATAATTGTTGCAATGCTTGCAGATGTAGTTCACAAAAAAGTTAAGAATATGCAACCAGTAATAGGCGCAGGAGTGGCTGTGTGGTAAGTAGCTTGTTTGCCAACCACATGGTTCCGGGTTCAGTCCCACTGCGTGACATCTTGGGCAAGTGTCTTCTGCTATAGCCCCGGGCCGACCAATGCCTTGTGAGTGGATTTGGTAGACGGAAACTGAAAGAAGCCTGTCGTATATATGTATATATATATATATATATATATATATATATATATATATATATATATATATGTGTGTGTTTGTGTGTCTGTGTTTGTCCCCCTAGCATTGCTTGACAACCGATGCTGGTGTGTTTACGTCCCCGTAACTTAGCGGTTCGGCAAAAGAGACCGATAGAATAAGTACTGGGCTTACAAAGAATAAGTCCCGGGGTCGATTTGCTCGACTAAAGGCGGTGCTCCAGCATGGTCGCAGTCAAATGACTGAAACAAGTAAAAGAGTAAAAGAGTAGTAATGGATACAAATAAATGTTACCATAAATCCGGTCTCCGTCTTGAGGGTGGAGAGATTGGCATCTAGTAGTTCAGATCATAATGCAGGGAATTTAAGGGTAGATTGGGTGGAGAAGAAGACAAATAGAAGTAGGTGGTTCAGAGGGAGTTGTGAAGCAGAGGAAGAACAAAAAGAGACAGGAGAGGCAAAGCTGAGAGGAGGAGGAGGAGGGGTAAGTGACCAGGGGATTGTGAGATGGATGGGAAAGGATGGGATGGGTAGTATTGTTGTGAAAAGTGGCATTATTGTTGGGTGTGTTGCAGAAGGACATAATTAATCAGAGATGGTGGAGGCTATAGAACTGATGAAAAGAAATAATTATGATAAGAGGAGGGAGGGGCAGATATTGAAATGAAACTCAGTACTCAATCCTCTCCTATTCATCATAGTCCTAGTGGCCATCACAGTGGACTTTCAGATTGAACATCCATTCTTATATGCTGATGATTTAATTCTCATAGCTGAATCTACAATGGAATTAGAAAGTTTCAGGCTTGGAAACTAAACCTAGAGTCAAGATGTCTTTGGGTTAAACTTAGCAAAGACAAAAGTTTTGGTAAGTAGGAATGAAGATAGGACTCTAGTATCTTGAAGGAAAGGACTTTTGCTAGGACTCTAGTATCTTGAAGGAAAGGACTTTTGCTTGATATGCAGAAAATGAGTTGGTAGAAAACTCCATACATTGTACCCAATGTAAGCTTATGGGCACACAAGAGATGTAATGGAAATACAGACTAACAAAGAACTCCCTGTCCAATCAGCTTTAAGTAACTTTTCAAAATATTGTCTCTCCTAGATTGATGTAGTTGGTGCTTGTCTTTAACTGTAGCACATTAACCAACATACATGGGAATTGGGAAAGGGAGGAAATAACAGGATTGATAAATTAGAAGAGAATGATTGAAGTCATCTTTTGATTCCTTTCTATTTTCTTAAGCTCACATGTACTTAGTTAATCTCTTTCAAAACTAAACATTTTAAAAATAACACACTAATAAAAGAAAAATACTGTGATAGGCGCAGGAGTGGCTGTGTGGTAAGTAGCTTGCTTACCAACCACATGGTTCTGGGTTCAGTCCCACTGCGTGGCATCTTGGGCAAGTGTCTTCTGCTATAGCCTCGGGCCGACCAAAGCCTTGTGAGTGGATTTGGTAGAAGGAAACTGAAAGAAGCCTGTCGTATATATGTATATATATATATATATGTGTGTTTGTGTGTCTGTGTTTGTCCCCCTAGCATTGCTTGACAACCGATGCTGGTGTGTTTATGTCCCCGTCACCTAGCGGTTCGGCATAAGAGACCTATAGAATAAGTACTGGGCTTACAAAAGAATAAGTCCCGGGGTTGAGTTGCTCGATTAAAGGCGGTACTCCAGCATGGCCGCAGTCAAATGACTGAAACAAGTAAAAGAGATATTATAAGAAGAATATTATATAATATAAAATATGATAGATTGCTACAGATCTCCTACATTCATTAACCATATTTCAGCTGCAGTGAAACTTATACATGTACCTCATACACTCTACCTTAAATGAAAATCTTTTTATATCCATGTTATTGCAGTCAGGGGCACCCAAACTACGATGTCTTCATCTCACAGATATTCATCTCGACACAATGTATCAAAAAGGGGCCAATGCTAAGTGTGGAGAACCTCTTTGCTGTCGTAAATCTAATGGGCTTCCAGGTAAGAACAGTTTTAGTGCTTTCCTTTTATATTAGACATCATAATCATCATTTTGAGACAAAAGTAACCACAATCACACTGATAAAACTTAAACCATTTTTCTATCACTGGCAAAGTGGTCATGTTACAGATCAACTGTCCTTTCTCTCAGTTTAGGTGCTTCACTATATTAGACATTAGTACAGTGTTTCTCAAACAGGGGTCCACGGTCCCCTAGGGGACTGTAAATCATCGAAAAAACTGTAAGTGGGGCTGGCATGTAAAGTTTTTTGAAAAGTTTGAGAACCACTGCATTAGTAGAATAGCCTATCCTGTTCATGCTAAGTGGTTGACAAATTAACTTCTGAAGATAGAATACTACAGCTAAAACAGCTGAAACAATACACTGTGTTCTTTCTCAAACGTCTAATAACAATTATATTAAAATCT
Organism: Octopus sinensis; assembly: GCF_006345805.1. Taxonomy (NCBI): domain Eukaryota; kingdom Metazoa; phylum Mollusca; class Cephalopoda; order Octopoda; family Octopodidae; genus Octopus; species Octopus sinensis. The sequence goes on along the minus strand of NC_042999.1, from coordinate 160,926,861 downwards.
TAGTTGTAAATACATGTGTTGAGTTTTTTTACAGTTGCAGAAACTCAATTTCTATGTCCATGTATGCACATCTGTAGGTGTAAGCATGTGAGATACATATATACATGCACTCATGCAGCAAAATATAATCAATACTATCTAACAGACAAAGAAATCAAAATTTAATGTATACATGTATGCATTCACATATCCATCCATTCACACACATGCATGCACACATGCACACTTACATACATACATGCATACATACATACATACACACATACATACATGCATGGATGCATGCATACATACATACATACAAACAAACAAGCAAATTTGGTTTCTTTGTCCATTAGATAGTATTGATAATATTTTGCTTTTATTGATGTTTAGTTCTAATTTTATCACTTATTCTATTGCTTAACTACTTTGGTCATTGTCTTATTTACAGTATGCATATGTGTGTGTGTGTGTGTGTGTGTGTGTGTACAAATGATAGATTCTTGTAGTGTAAAATAATATTTCATGCTTAGGAAAATGGCTGGTAAAAGTATGTTTGCAATAGAGAGAGATTCAAATTAATGATACTGGCATGTGCACATTTACACACACTCACACACATTCAGATAACTATTAGCTGTTTGTATGTATGTGTGTTTGAGAGAGTGGGGTATGTGTATATGTGCACATGCAATCTATTATATTAAAGTGCTAATGATAGATTCCTGTGATGTAAAAAAACAAATCTGACTCAGTATGGGAAGGGAGTTGTAAAATTGTGTGTAATAGCAAGTGATTCAGACAAATTCTACTGGCACACAAGCACACACATATGAATGCTATTGGCCCATACACATACACAAATGATAATTAGTTGTATGTGAGAGAGAGAGAGAGAGAGAGAGTTGGGGATATGTGTATGTGTATCATTAACGTTTATATGTGTATAACTGCACATACCAGTTGCATTTGTTTGATTTTCTCTCTTTCCCACTATTTACTCAAGAATTGATCATCTAGCTATTCTATTATGTCTATATTGATAACTTTGTTCCTAATTTCCTTTGTAAAATCTGTATATTAATATCTGTATTCCTAATTTTCTTTGTAAAATGTGTGTAACAGTAAATCCTAGATACAAAGATTTTCCAATTATATATTAATAACCATGTTTGTAATTTCCTTTATAAAAAATGTGAAGCAATATATGCTGAATATGGATATTACCATCTATATAATATCAAGTGCTTCTTAATATATTTTATTACCAAAACAGAGTTCTGTATGTTATGTCGGACAGTGACCATAGAGCATGATAGTGAGAATTCAATCAAGAGGGGTAGAGAAGATACAGGGAAAGATTGGAAAAAGCACAAGAAGAAGAAATAAGGATTTTTAATAATGAAAGGAGAATCAGTAATGACAAGAAGAATTAATTCAGGAGGAAAGGAATGAAATTAATCAAATAAATGAAGCTAGAGGGGGTTGTATATGAAATAATAGCGACGGGGAAAGAATGAGAATTGTCAATCAAGAAAGAAAACAAAATCTGAAGGAAAATGACAGGCAAGAATATTTTGCTCAAACCAGAATGAGAAAGCAAGCTAGAGGAGAAATCATGACCAAAGAGAATAGACAAGATTTTCCAAAAATTAATCGAAGGATTATAAAGAAAATGATAGGATATTATTACTGAGTGGAGAGATATTTACGGCTGACACTCTAAAACAAAATGGGCCAAAGTGTACATACGCTGCTATATGTTTTATATATAAAAAATACAAAATGGGACAAGAACGCAAAATATCCAGACAGTTAGGTGATACAAAAAAGGGACAAAACATCCAGATAGACGATACAAAGAAAACAAGCGTGGGTCATTCGGAGTTTTCTTTCCTCAGTCGAGTTCCAGATTATCTTTGTAATTTCAGCTAGTTATACCCGAGATTGCTCCAATCTGGCCAGCCCCGAGGAAAAACTAAGCTAAGAGCATTAGATTCCTTGGAAGAAAGCAGCGAATGTATATGAAAACAAGGACGGAAAAAAAAATGGAGAATGTTACACAAATACAAATAACTGGACATAACAATAGGTGTCTTTTGACTAAGGATGAATTAAATCAAGCTGGCGTGTGTGGAAGTAAAGCCTTACGGCATGGATACAAGATTTCACAGACACAGGGAGGAATATAGATGTTGCATGGACAGCAGCTGAACCAAGAAAGAAAGGTCAGGCTTGGCCAAAAACACTGGTCATGTGGGGAGAGAAGAGAGAGAGGTAGAGGCAGAGGGGACAGAAGAAAGAAGGAGGGGTGAGAAAAAATGCTAGGAACAGTAAAGTGAAAAGAGGAGGGAAAGTGAGCATGAAGAGAAGGCAAGGAAATGTGAGAGAGGGGGAACGAAAGAACAAAGAGTGGAATGAATGAAGTAAGCGTGAAAGGGCTGACAGAAAGAAGGAAAGAATAAAAGAAAGAATAGAGTCTTACAAGATTTAGATGAATATATACTTACATACAAGAGACCAAAGTGTGCGTATGCTGCTATATGTTTTATATATAAAAAATACAAAATGGGACAAGAATGCAAAACATCCAGATAGTTAGGTGATACAAAAGAGGGACAACATCTTTGTTTTCATATACATTCACTGCTTTCTTCCAAGGAATCTAATGCTCTTAGCTTAATTTTTCCTTGGGGCTGGCCAGATTGGAGCAATCTCGAGTATAACCAGCCGAAATTGCAAAGATAATCTGGAACTTGACTGAGGAATGAAAACTCCGAATGATCCGTCCTTGTTTTCTTTGTATCGTCTATCTGGATGTTTTGTTGTCCCTTTTTTGTATCACCTAACTGCCTGGATGTTTTGCGTTCTTGTCCCATTTTCTGTTTTATATATATATATATATATTTATATATATACACACATACATAATATTGTTTTTGAGACTTATTCTGCAGAAATACACATGGCCACTTGAAAAAATGTATGTATATATTTTATTGTAATATTATGGATTTCCCATCTTGTATTAAAACAGTTGTGACTACGGAATTAAAGATGATATGATTCCAATGTATTCATTCTCTGTGACCGATCTCCTTGACCTGAAATTTCAGCCTATCCAGATAGTTTCCTTCTTAAGATAAACCACCTACGGATATACAGTTGATAAGCAATGTTTGCAGTTGTGCTTCAGTTTAGATTTTAATTACCTTTACCTCTTTCTCTCTCTCTCTCTCTCTCTCTCTCTCTCTCTCTCTCTCTCTCTCTCTCTCTTTCTCTCTCTCACACACACACACACACACTCAATAACTATTGATATTGGCTTCCTTGTATTTTGATTATACTTTGCCTTTATTGTTGTGTACTAACTTAAACCACCTGTTCTACTGTTTATCCAAAACTCACAAATCTATGAACTTTACCAAGATTTTATTTGATCATAAATAAATATGTATGTGTGTGTGTGTGTGTGTGTGTGTATACACACACACATGCACATGCAGGAAAGCACTTGCTCTCACTGATGCTGAAAAGGAAGAGGCATGGAAATATTACAAGAGATTTTAACCCTTTCATTACTGTATTTATTTTGAGATGCTCTGTGTTTCTTTCAATTATGTTAAATATAACAAAGAATTTAGTAAAATAACATCATTATCATTGAGCTAGTGTTAGGAACATAAATTGTGACTAAGGTTTGGTGGAAGATTTTAATTCAAAACTTATGAAAACAAGACATTTGTACTCAGAGCCAGAGCCGGTTTCAGCTGGGCTGGTAACAAAAGGGTTAAATAAGGAGAATACAGAGGAGAGTGACTGCTTCTAGGAGACCCAACAAAGGTGCCAACTATTGAAACTTAAGGTGAAAATAATGATGAAGGATATGAAGGCAACTACTGTTCCAACATGGACTGTTGCTGAAATAACGAAAATATTTGGTGAAATAAGCCAGTCAGTTTCAGTTTCAAGCAGTATTATCACCGGTGACTAACGTAGTAATATTATCATCAATTGCAACAAGAACAAAGCAAATGCTTAAAAAAGAAGCAATTATAAAGGTATCAAATTCATTGATTAAAGTAACAGAAACAGTTACACAGCACAATTAATTAGGGCATGAATTCTTAGATGAGATACCATTTGAGATGGCATGCCAGGATGGGGCACATCTTATGCTCTCTTCCTAGTTTTTAGCTCAGAACAAGCCACTATACCTAACATTCACTGATCTGGAGAAGGTCTCTTTAGAGCTTCATGCTCATAACTCTCTTTTTACTCTTTTACTTGTTTCAGTCATTTGACTACGGCCATGCTGGAGCACCGCCTTTAGTCAAGCAAATCGACCCCGGGACTTATTCTTTGTAAGCCCAGTACTTATTCTATCGGTCTCTTTTGCCGAACCGCTAATTGACGGGGACGTAAACACACCAGCATCGGTTGTCAAGCAATGCTAGGGGGACAAACACAGATACATAAACACACAAACACACACACATATATATATACATATATACGACAGGCTTCCTTCAGTTTCCGTCTACCAAATCCACTCACAAGGCATTGGTCGGCCCGGGGCTATAGCAGAAGACACTTGCCCAAGATGCCACGCAGTGGGACTGAACCCGAAACCATGTGGTCGGTTAGCAAGCTACTTACCACACAGTCACTCCTGCGCCTTAAGTTAACAGTTCCTAAGAAGACTAGATGTAGATGGATGGTTTGTGAGACCCATGCAAGCCATGGGCAAAGATTGTTAGAAAGATGAGAATTAACAGTGATTTTAGTGTGGAATGTAGCTTGCAGGTAAGTGTTCATTACAGCATAGTTTTAAGCCACCTTCTTTTTATCATAGTTCTCCAAGCTACAACAGAGAAGTTTGAGAGATTATCTATGGAGACTCCAGTATGGCCCAGCTCTTGTAGATTAGTTTGTTGTAGAAGTAGACAAGAAATTCCAGACAAAGAAACAGACAAACCTAGAATTGAGAAGCTTTAAAAAGTTGTAGTTATCAGAACTCTACCACTATGTATGATGCTGCCATACTTAATATGAAGAAAGAGAGTAGCTAAGAATTAGATATGGTGTGTCTAATCATCATCATCATTTAGCGTCCGCTTTCCATGCTAGCATGGGTTGGACAGTTCAACTGGGGTCTGTGAAGCCAGAAAGCTACATCAGGCCCAGTCTGATCTGGCAGTGTTTCTACAGCTGGATGCCCTTCCTAACGCCAACCACTCCATGAGTGTAGTGGGTACTTTTTACGTGCCACCCGCACAGGTGCCAGACGGAGCTGGCAAACGGCCAAGGACGGATGGTGCTTTTTACGTGCCACCGGCATGGGGGCCAGGCAAGGCTGGCAATGGCCACGAACGGATGGTGCTTTTTATGTGCCACCGGCACGGGGGCTAGGCAGGGCTGGCAACAGACGCGAACGGATGGTGCTTTTACGTGCCACCGGCATGGGGGCCAGGCGAGGCTGGCAACGGACACAAACAGATGTTGCTTTTACGTGCCACCGGCACAGAGGCCGGCAAAGAAAGATGTAGTTAGCAAATACACTCCTATAAATTTAATTAACTCTATTCCTCATGAACAAATCAGTAGTGTCATATCGGTGTAAACATATAAGTCATTAACATAATCCCCTTCCAATTACTGAGACCTTTGTGTTTACTTATGTCATATTTATGGCATTATAACTTCATATGTTTCCAGGCTTTTGTTTGGCTGTAGCTAACTGATCTTCCAGAATAAAAAGGGTAAAAAAACTTTTATGTTTGTTTGTTTGTTTTTTTCTACAGAGCTTAGAAGCTATTGTGAGTGAGCAGTGTCAACAGTACCAACCGGCCATTAACATAGTCTGATATTTAACCCTTTTGTTACCAACCCTGCTGAAACTGGCTCTGGCTCTGAGTACAAATGTCTTGTTTTCATAAATTTTGAATTAAAATATTACACCAAAACTTAGTCACAGTTTATGTTCTGAACACTACCTTAATGGTAACTAAGTTATTTTACTAAATTCTTTGTTATATTTAAAGTAATTGAAAGAAATACAGAGCATTTCAAAATAAATACAGTAACAAAAGGGTTGACATTTTATATACTCTCATTTTATAATGACAGTATATAAAGTGGATTATATATACTGTTAAATAGATTAGTTACTAACATTAAATAATTACTTTAATGTTTAGTATATTTTGCATCTACTGATTAATGTTAAATACTCTTTCTATAGCAAAAGCAGAAGATGGTGCTGGAAAATGGGGTGATTACAGGAATTGTGATTTGCCTCCTCGTACAATGGATAACCTTTTCAATCACTTACGGAACATTCAAGATCAGGTAATACTTACGTACTAAAGTGTGTCTGTGTTAACAACATGTCTAAGTGAATAAGTGAAGATGTGTATGTGTGTGTGTGTATGATGAAAACATAAACACATTTTCTTTCATCTGAAGATATATTGAGGACTAATTAAGTAATATGTTTATTAATTATATTACTAATTTTCCTTATAGGCTCAGGAGTGACTGTGTGGTAAGTAGCTAGCTAACCAACCACATGGTTCCGGGTTCAGTCCCACTGCGTGGCATCTTGGGCAAGTGTCTTCTGCTATAGCCCCGGGCCGACCAATGCCTTGTGAGTGGATTTGGTAGACGGAAACTGAAAGAAGCCTGTCGTATATATGTATATATGTGTGTTTGTGTGTTTGTGTTTGTCCCCCTAGCATTGCTTGACAACCGATGCTGGTGTGTTTACGTCCCCGTCAATTAGCGGTTCGGCAAAAGAGACCGATAGAATAAGTACTGGGCTTACAAAGAATAAGTCCCGGGGTCGATTTGCTCGACTAAAGGCAGTGCTCCAGCATGACCGCAGTCAAATGACTGAAACAAGTAAAAGAGAATAAAAGAGTAAAGAGTATTGAGAGGGATATAGTCGGAAAGATAACCAGATCAATAAGAACCAGGTAGTAGGTCAGATGACAGAGAGGTTTGTGTTGGGGAAGACAATGACAGAGCGATGATGATGATAATGGTGGCAGCGAGGAGGAGGAGGAGGATTATATTGATGATGATGATGAAAGTAATTGTAATAAGGGGTATGCTAAAGTGGAGCAGTGATAGTAAAGAGGACATTGGCTTGTGTGGTTGTGATGGTGATTGTTGTGTTAAAGGTGAAGAGGATAATGGTTAGTGTGGGAGAAGATGATGGTAGAACTAGAGATGAGTACAATTAAGTACGGGTTATCTCAAGCATACACCTACATGCATACATACTCTTTACTCTCTACTCTCTTTTACTTGTTTCAGTCATTTGACTGCGGTCATGCTGGAGCACCGCCTTTAGTCGAGCAACTCGACCCCGGGACTTATTCTTTTGTAAGCCCAGTACTTATTCTATCGGTCACTTTTGCCGAACCGCTAAGTAATGGGGACGTAAACACACCAGCATCAGTTGTCAAGCAATGCTAGGGGAACAAACACAGACACACAAACATACATGCACACACACATATATATACATATATACGATGGGCTTCTTTCAGTTTCCGTCTACCAAATCCACTCACAAGGCATTGGTCGGCCCTGGGCTATAGCAGAAGACACTTGCCCAAGGTGCCACGCAGTGGGACTGAACCCGGAACCATGTGGTTGGTTAGCAAGCTACTTACCACACAGCCACTCCTGTGTGTACTCTTATTTACAAGAAACGGAAGCCATTGCTCAAGATGTCCATCGTCATTAGTTATAATCAATTTAGTGTGCAAGGCCAAGCACGCCATCTTTGCTTCACTCCTGTCAATAAATTAGAAGGCTTTCCTAATGGCAGCCACTACAAAAGTTACAATACTTTGAGCTGTTACATTGGATTTTTTGATGCCCTACCTCTAGAAATCACATAGATTTAGATTTTGTAGGCAAAAAAAGCCAGACAGGCTTGTTAGTAGTGAAAGTTTCACCTTCAAATAACCCTGCATAACTTTTGAGTTATGTACCAGGGGGGCAGAGTCTTGGACAAACATAGACCTATTCAGGTGTAGATGTTTAATATTCCCCAGCATCAGAACTTTCTCCAAAGTGCATCAAATACTTAGTCATGCTGACTAACTTCAATGAAAAGGAGTGACATCACACACCTGTTACTTGCAGTGTCTTCAAACACCATCACGTAACCTAACATTTTACTTTGCATGACCCCAGAAACTTCAGTAGGCTTGAAGACATTAACTCTACTTTTGTGATGGTTAACTATGAATTTCTTTTCACTGACAAATATTCTCACTTCCCTCTCAAAAGCTTCCAAGATATCTCTTTCCTAATAGTTTTAGAATGGGCTGCAAGATTGCTATATTTATGACTTCATAATTAATTTCTGATGCCCTTGGCTATCATTCTCCTGCTCATACTGTGGTTTTTAACAAGATTGGGTTATGCTGGTGAATGAATTTACTACTACAGATCATTTAAAGGTGCAGCCATGCTTTTGAGAACTGTGAATATTGTGAGTTTAACTGAGAACAACTCTTGTAACCTTATACTTAACCACAGTGAAGTATTGTTTTTTGCATGTCCTGTATTGGCAATGACATCATGAAAGCTGTACATTGAATGGCTTAATTTAACAATATTTCATTGAGATAGTTCCCATAATTCTAGTGCAATTGTTACAACCTGTAACCAAAAGTATGAAGTTAATATCCAAAACTGAACACAGGCAAATAGAAACTCTTAACTGATGATACATAAGATATGATATTTATAAAAATGTCTTGGCTTAGCTGCTCAATTTCATGTATATATGTGTATGTGTGTGCTAACAGCCCATACACACATGCATACAGACTCAAGTTACTTAATTTTATACCATTTACATTTGTAATCACTGTCTTAGTTTAATTCTGTTTTATTTTTCTAGTTTGATTACATTATCTGGACTGGTGACCTGCCTCCACACAACATCTGGAACCAATCAAGAAGTGATCAAACGAAAGTTATCAATATCTTGACCCAGTATTTCTTGAAGTACCTTCCCAATAAACCCATGTTTCCTGTTGTTGGCAACCATGAAAGCTCTCCAGTTAACAGGTGGGTTCTGCAAACTATCTACTTGTAACAAACTGTCGTTATATAACTAGGAGATACTGCATATTTATATCTTTTAAAAATCTCAGGAGTAAATCATGCAGTGTTCCAGCATGGTCTTAGGTATGACTGCTACAAGGAACTGAAAGACTAGATTCATTAGTTTTTCATGGATTAATGATGTTCCTCAATATTTTAAAATCAATAAAGTATTCCTTTAAGAAGCCTAGTTTGAAAGAAAGATAAAATGATAGATAGATTGAACATTTCATAAGCAACTGTGGGAAAATTCTGAATTGATGAATACAAATATTGCCAGATCAGATTGGAGTCTGGTGTGGCCTCCTGGCTTGCCAGTCTCCAGTCAAACTGTCCAATCCATGCCAGCATGGAAAACAGACGTTAAATGATGATGATGATGATGCTCAAATTGGTAGTATGTTGCATAAAACTCTGAACTAGCAAGGACATCATAGGGAAAAACTATATGAGAATTGAATAAAGCATCATTGCAACCACCAAAAGATCTCTTTTATTAATTATTTCAAATTTAAAGCTGATGTTTGCATCAAGAATTTTATGCACAAAAAAAAAAGAATAATTAAAAACGTCTGAAATATTTTTTAAAATATGCAGATTCAAATAATTTTTCTTTTTTAATACTTAGTGTTTCTAAGTTTACCCCTTTGACAAAAGATTTAATGTTAGAATTTATATAGAGTAGCATTGCTGTTTGTCAGGTACTTTGTAGTACTTCAATGAAACATATTTTTTTTACCATATTGATAAACTTTGCAATAAGAGAACCTATATCATTGCTTGTCCTACTAGATATAGCAGTCAAATATCTCATCCTATCAACTACAAAAAAAGAGGGACACATTTGGCAATGTGGGCCTGAATATACATAAAAAGAGTTGCCTTGTTTCTAAACAACATAGCAATTAAGCATTTTATTGTGAAATAAGTTTCTCTAATCTTAGTTGTCATGTAGTAGAGATCATTGTTTAGCCATTGGAAAGACCTTCATTTACAAGCAGTTTTTTTTTTATCTTGTATGAAACATGAGCACTTGGTCACATCCACCGTAAGCAGCCTCCTAGCTGTATGACGGTTATTCAGTAAACCAAATATCAATATAGAGACAATGTTTGTCAAACAGTAAAAAAAGATGTCAGTAAAGAAAAAACAATAAAATAAAAGTTGAATTCATGAAGATCAGAAGAAACAGGTTTTGTTCTTCTTTAAACTATAAAAATTCAGTGGTAGAACTACGAAATTATTTACATTGCTCTCTTTATTCATACTACATTTAGAAAATGTTGCCCTCATTGTGCAAAAGATTGGAGACATCCAGATATAAAAAATAAGATTTCACTATTTTAAATTCAGTTATCTATAAATTATTTGATATAGTCTTTGCCTTTGAACCTAGTCAGTACTGGGAGCAATTAAAGTGATTGTTCCCTAACCTTACAAAAATATGGCATTGTACCAATGGTAGAAATCAATAATATCTTTGTATTTGTATTTTGATTCTACAATTTCTGTGATAATTCAGATTATATCAAATTTTCTGTATTTCAATTTCTTTGCAGCTTCCCACCTCACTTCATCTATGGCAACAATTCTGTAGACTGGTTGTATTCTGCTCTCAAAGAGAGTTGGTCTAATTGGCTTCCTGAAACCACATATGGTACCATCTCAAAGTAAGCACAAACTGTAGATTCCATTTACATACATTGAGATTGCAATATAATAATCAGCTTGACTTTATTTGGTTAATTATGCTATCTATTAATAAGAATTATCTTCAATAATATGCAATGGAAATTAACCTTAAAAGCTAGTGCCATGTAAGAAGCACCCAGTACACTCTGTAAAGAAGGGCATCCAGCTGTGGATGGCCACAGAGAGTCATGGGAATCCACAAAAGCAGCAAAAATCTTTATATATAAAAGAGAAGTTGTGTGTCTGTCTCCTACAATTTAGATTCCTAACTACTCCCACATTTTGCGGTGCAGTTTAACCAAAACCGGGTATCTTATAGTCGTGATTCATATCGAGCCCTTCTGGGTATTAGTGCACGTCTACGGTGAGTCTACGATTTAAAAAAAAATTTACCATAATCTTTTTCCATTTCAATGCATTTTTTTTGCTATTATATAAGGGAAGAAACTCTAAAAATGTCTACGATTTAAAAACAAATTTACCATCATTTTTTCTCATTTTTAATGCATTTTTGGTATATATAAGGGAAGTAACTCTCTAAAAATTTATTATTAAATCTCAGAATGTAAAAAGCTACAGTAACACCCCCCCTTTGTGGTTAGCCATATTGAGATGGCTATTATACTTTACATCTCTAAAAATGCTTATATAGTTATTTCCCTTACAAACCTGAGCAACGCCGGGCGATACTGCTAGTAAAAAATAAATAAATAAATGATCTATGGGAACAAAACATAAGTAATGAATGCAAAGCAGCAGAAAATTTTGGAAGGAATGAGAATGGGAATTGTTCTGTGGATGATTGGAGTAACTCTGAGATTGAAAAAAATGACAATTAATTGTGGAAGATGATGGGAATAGAACCAGTGACAGATGTGAAGAAAAATGGCATGAGCTGGTTGGGTCATTGTGCTAAGGAAGGATGAAAGTGACTGGGTGAGTGGAGGGATGGAAGGGTATTGTGAAAGGAAGTAGATAAAAGGGAAAGCTAAGTAAGACATGGTTACAGATGATGGAGGAGAGAATATTAAGATGCTTTGAGAAGACAATCAAAAGGATGCTCAAGAGAGCCACAAGGCTGACCATTGCTTCAGGATGTAAAATGTCTTTGTCATAATTTAAGCATATACTTTTATGTTTAGACTAGCAGTATCACCCGGCGTTGCTCGGGTTTGTAAGAGAAATAACTATATAAACATTTTTAGAGAGTTATAGCCAAAAATTAGCAAAAAAATGCATTAAAATGGAAAAAATGATGGTAAATTTTTTTTTAAATCGTAGACTCATCGTAGACATTTTTAGAGAGTTTCTTCCCTTATATAATAGCAAAAAAAATGCATTGAAATGGAAAAAAATTATGGTAAATTTTTTTTTAAATCGTAGACTCATCGTAGACATTTTTAGAGAGTTTCTTCCCTTATATAATAGCAAAAAAAATGCATTGAAATGAAAAAAAATTATGGTAAATTTTTTTTTAAATCGTAGACTCATCGTAGACATTTTTAGAGAGTTACTTCCCTTATATAATAGCGAAAAAATGCATTAAAATGGAAAAAATGATGGTAAATTTTCTTTTAAATCGTAGACTCATCGTAGACATTTTTAGAGAGTTACTTCCCTTATATAATAGCAAAAAAAATGCATTGAAATGGAAAAAAATTATGGTAAATTTTTTTTTAAATCGTAGACTCATCGTAGACATTTTTAGAGAGTTTCTTCCCTTATATAATAGCAAAAAAAATGCATTGAAATGAAAAAAAATTATGGTAAATTTTTTTTTAAATCGTAGACATTTTTAGAGAGTTACTCCCTTATATAATAGCGAAAAAATGCATTAAAATGGAAAAAATGATGGTAAATTTTTTTTAAATCGTAGACTCATCGTAGACATTTTTAGAGAGTTACTTCCCTATATAATAGCAAAAAAAATGCATTGAAATGGAAAAAAATTATGGTAATTTTTTTTTAAATCGTAGACTCATCGTAGACATTTTTAGAGTTTCTTCCCTTATATAATAGCAAAAAAAATGCATTGAAATGGAAAAAAATTATGGTAAATTTTTTTTTAAATCGTAGACTCATCGTAGACATTTTTAGAGTTTCTTCCCTTATATAATAGCAAAAAAAATGCATTGAAATGGAAAAAAATGATGGTAATTTTTTTTTAAATCGTAGACTCATCGTAGACGTGCACTAATACCCAGAAGGGCTCGATATGAATCACGACTGTAAGATACCCGGTTTTGGTTAAACTGCACCGCAAAATGTGGGAGTAGTTAGGAATCTAAATCGTAGGAGACAGACAGACAGCACACGACCTCTCTTTTATATATATAGATATCAAATGAGAACACTGATATACATGCAAGGCAACAAAGAATCCTTCATGTGCACATTTGATTTGATAGAAATAGCAGCACAATCTCTCATGAATTACACCCTACTGTTTAAAGAAAAGAGAATTAGCTTAATGTTGTCCACTGCTGGGAAAGAAAATGATAAGATGCAGAAGATATGACTGGAAAAGGATGGTCAGGGGCTTTGTAGGGCCAAGTAAGAATGCAAATATATGGGAAACTACCACCTGTGTCATCTCTTGTGAAAGGTAGGAGAGTCCAGTTTGCTGGACATTGTTGTAGAGCTGAAAAAGAAGTAATTTCTACTCTTCTCCTCTGGAAGCCATCTACTCGCAACACCAGAGGGCGCACACCCTCCTACCCTGATGTAATCTCCAGGGATACAGGCATCCAGCAACAGGACCTCCGTAATGCTATGATGGACCGTGAAGTCTGGCGTAGCATGGTAAATTCCATTGTCTCGACCACGGTCGAACAATGATGATGATGAAGAATGTCGGTGACTAACATGTGAAATAGAAGCAGCTCCAATTTCCGAACCAACAAACCTGTGGCAGAGTATATTGAATAATTCTATGGTTAATCATATTGCACATCATCACAATTATTGCACTTCCATAAAAAAAAAACAAAAAAACTTAATGAAAATTCCCAAATGAGATTTATTTGAAAATTAGAGAGCAGAAGTTTTTTTTTTTTAAACAGAAAATTCAAGAAGGCTTTTTTTTTTATATATATATATATATAATAAGCACAGGTGTGGCTGTGTTGTAAGAAGCTTGCTTCTCAACCACAAGGTTCAGGGTTCAATCTCACTGCATGGTACCTTGAGCAAGTGTCTTCTACCAAATGAGATTTATTTGAAAATTAGAGAGCAGAAGTTTTTTTTTAAACAGAAAATTCAAGAAGGCTTTTTTTTTTATATTATATATATATATTATATATATATAATAAGCACAGGTGTGGCTGTGTTGTAAGAAGCTTGCTTCTCAACCACAAGGTTCAGGGTTCAATCTCACTGCATGGTACCTTGAGCAAATGTCTTCTACCAAATGAGATTTATTTGAAAATTAGAGAGCAGGAGTTTTTTTTTTAAACAGAAAATTCAAGAAGGCTTTTTTTTAAATATTATATATATATATTATATATATAATAAGCACAGGTGTGGCTGTGTTGTAAGAAGCTTGCTTCTCAACCACAAGGTTCAGGGTTCAATCTCACTGCATGGTACCTTGAGCAAATGTCTTCTACCAAATGAGATTTATTTGAAAATTAGAGAG
>NC_042999.1:160882418-160909918 GCF_006345805.1 Octopus sinensis | reverse complement strand
AATCATTAATGCACCAGGCAAAATGCTTAGCGACATTTTGTCTGTCTTTACATTGCGAGTTCAGATTCCCTCAAGGCCTACTTTGCTTCCATCATCACCTGTTTTGCTAGCCTTGTGCTAAAATTTGAAGCCATATTATTATTATTATTATTAGTAGTAGTAGTAGTAGTAGTAGTAGTAGTTTATTATTAAGGCCATGAACTGACAGAACTGTTACTGTGCTGGACGAAATAGTAAGCAGTAAGTATTCAGGTTTTACATTCTGAGTTCGATTCCACCGAGGTTAACTTTGCCCTCCATTCTTTTAGAGTTGATAAGATAAGTACCAGTTGAGCACTGGGGTCAATGTAATTGACTTAGCCCCATTTAGAAAATTTCAGGTCTTGTACCTATAGTCATCATCATCCTCATCATCATTGTTTAACATCCACTTTCCATGCTGGTATGGGTTGGACAGTTTGACAGGAACCGGCCAGGCAGGAGTCTGCACCAGATTTTTGTGTCTGTTTTGGCAGGGTTTTTACACCTTCCTAACACCAACCACCCAGCAGACTGGATTTAGTGCTTTTAATGTAGCACAAGCACAGGCGAGGTCAGTTTTGGCATGGCTTTTACAGCCAGATGCCCTTCCAAATGCCAACTACTTTACAGTGTGGACTGGAAAGATTATTATTATTATTATTGAGAGAACAGCACATGCCATCAAAGTGACACGGGGACAAATATATATCATTATTATTATTATTATTATTATTATTATTGAAAAGGTTTGATGACAACAAAGCTACTCTCAAGAATCTTCCTCAAATTTCCTGCAAAATACAGGATGGCACTTTTCTGCAGGTTAACAATGTAGGTGATAATAATAACAATAATAATCTTTTCTACTAAAGGCACAAGGCCTGAAATTTTGGTGGGGATAGGACTAGTCGATTACATCGACTCCAGTGTTCCACTGGTACTTAATTTATTGACCCCAAAAGGATGTCAACCTTGGTGGAATTTGAACTCAGAACATACCAGCAGGTGAAATACCTCTAAGCATTTCACCCAGCATGCTAACGATTCTGCCCATTTGTCGCCTTAATAATATTAATATTAATATTAATAATAATAATAATAATAATAATGGGGGAGCATCATAGCCATGTGTTGAGAGGGATTCATTGGGGTTTGAATAATTCACCTCTGGAAACATGGGTGTTTCGTTCAACATCCTTAAACAACCCTTATTCAGGGACCTTTTGAGCAGGATGGGTTACTTGACCAGAAGAAAATTCTAATTGGGCCCCACCTGCAAGGTCTTGTGCTATTTATCTTGATATGAGATCACCATGCCGTGCACATATGGTTGTGATGCATGTGCCTGGTGTACCCTTATCAGACAGGTAGTCATGATGGGTATACTGGGCTTCATATATTTGTACCCCAGTGTCACTTTGATGGTATGCACTCAATAATAATAATAATGATGATGATGATGATTCTGTTGTCACTTTCAGATCATCTTCTGTTAGCCTTATCCAACATCTGCTGCAAGAATTAGGAGAAGATAGTCTCACAGTGACAACAGAACTGGTGGTGGTCAGCTGGCAAAGTCATTAGCATGGTGGACAAGATGCTTAGTGGCATTTCATGTTTACACTCTGAGTTCAGATTCCACCAAGGTTGGCTTTGCCTTTTATGGTTGATTAATGCAATCAACTAGTTTCATCTTTCAAAATTTCAGGCCTTGTTCCTATAATAGAAAGACATTGTTGTGATATATTTAGTGTTCAAATTTTAACTGAAATACATTTTTGTCGTTAGGTGGCTCCTGATTAATATGACTGACCCAAACAATGAACTATCATGGCTCATTAATGTCCTTCAAAAAGCTGAAGACAAAAAGGAAAAAGTAAGTAAAATCTCTTATTTACCTCTTTGTTTAATTTCTTCATTTCAAGATGATTGAGATATGTGGTGCATTCCTGTACTCTTGAAGACCCACCCACCACAACAAAATTGACATCCTAAAACTAAGGTGCCATATAAAAAGCATTAGTGTGTGTGCTGGTACTACATAAAAAGCACCGGTGATTGTGCTGCATAAAAAGTACTCAGTACACCCTGTAAAGTGGTTGGTGTTAGGAAAGGACATCCAGCCACAAGAACCAAGCAAAAACTGACCATGGAACCTGGTGCAGCCTCTGGCCTTTCCAGTTCCTGTCAAGCTGCCCAACCCATGCCAGCATGGAAAATAGACATTAAGCGTTGTTGTTGTTGCTGATGATGATGATGATGATATGCCCAGTTAAAACAACTTCACTTGTACTACCATTCTTCTGTTTATAGGTCCATATAATTGGCCATATACCTCCAGGATGCGACGATTGTTTGAAGGCTTGGAGTAACAACTATTACAAAATTATATCCAGGTAACACTACGCTTATATTTTGATTAAATAAATGCTAACAGTTATTGTCTCTTCTAGACTTAACCAAATTTAAATGCCAACAACTTAAACATAATTACAGAGATAATACAAAATATAATACAGCAACACATCAACTTTTTACTTTCCAATGTCTCCAACAGTGTGTGTGTGTCTGTGTGTGTGTGTGTGTCTGTCTGTCTGTGTGTGTGTGTGTCTGTGTGTGTGTGTGCTTAATGTCATGTGATACTAAACTGTGACTTACACTCATTACACTAACTCTTCACTCAACTGAAATATGTTCTATTTGAAATTCCTTTATCTTTGTGTAATTCTGTATGTAAAAGTATAGAAACCTATCACTTTTGTGTGCATTTGTCTGGGTTTATATCTTTATATATAAAACTGAAGTTGTGAGTGTGAGAGTCTGTCTCCTCCGATTTAGATTACTAACTACTCCCACATTTTGCGGTGCAGTTTAACTAAAAGTCGGTATCTTATAGTCGTGATTCATATCGAGCCCTTCTGGGTATTAGCACGCATCTACAATGAGTCTACGGTTTTAAAAAAAGTTTACCATCATTTTTTCGTTTTTTTAATGCATTTTTTGCTCGGTTTATATAAGGGAAGTAACTCTCTAAAAATGCTTATATAGTTATTTCCCTTACAAACCCGAGCAACGCTGGGCGATACTGCTAGTACATATATATGTGTTTGTGCATGTGTGTTTGTATATTTATATTTATATGATAAACATACTTGCAGGCATGCATGTATGGTTAAGAAGCTAGCTTCCCAACCACATGGTTTCAGATTCAGTCCTAGGCAAGTGTCTTCTTATGTAGCCCCAGCCTGATCAAAGCCTTCAGAATTAATTTGCTGGTAGAAAACTGAATGAAACCTGTTTGTGTGTGTGTGTATATATATATGAAGGCGCATGGCTCAGTGGTTAGAGTGTCGAGCTTACGATCATGAGGTTGTGAGCTCGAATCCCGGACCAGGCTGTGTGTTGTGTTCTTGAGCAAGACACTTTATTTCATGTTGCTCCAGTTAACTCAGCTGTAGAAATGAGTTGTGATGTCACTGGTGCCAAGCAGTATCACCCTTTGCCTTCGTCTTGGATAACACTGGTGGTGTGGAGAGGGGAGGCTGGTATGCATGGGCGACTGCTGGTCTTCCATAAACAACCTTGCCTGGACTTGTGCCTGGGAGGGTAACTTTCTAGGTGCAATCCCATGGTTAGTGTCATGACCGAAGGGGGTTTCAGATATATATATATATATATATAATATATATATATATAATAGGCACAGGTGTGGCTGTGTTGTAAGAAGCTTGCTTCTCAACCACAAGGTTCAGGGTTCAATCTCACTGCATGGTAACTTGAGCAAGTGTCTTCTACCATAGTCTTGGGCCACCCAAGGCCTTGTGAGTGGATTTGGTAGACAAAAACTGAAAGAAGTCTGTCATGTGTGTGTGTGTGTGTATGTATATATTTATGTATATAACTATGTGTGCATGTGTCTCTGTGTTTGTGTTTGTTTTCCACCACCACTTGACATTTGGTGGTAGTGTGTTTATGGCACTGTAGTGTAGCAGTTTGGCAAAAGAGACCGATAGAATAAGTACCAGGCTTCAAAAATAATAAGTCCTAAGGTCAATTTGTTCAACTAAAACCCTTCAAGGTGGTGCTCTAGCATGGCTACAGTCAAATGACTGAAACAAGTAAAAGATAAAAGATATATTGTAAATGTAGTGAAGAAACACACACGAAAAAAAAAGACAGCACAGGAGGGACAAATTTTTACAAATTTTGAATTAGTTTAACACTCTAATCCCTTCCCCAGCAACTTTTTTTGGAGAAAATGTTTCATTTTCAGACGAATTTTTTATTGCTTTTTTTAAATAGTATTTTTAATGCTGATTATAGAAATAACTTTAGTTTTTAATCTATTTCCAATATTTTACTTGAAATTTTACTTTGAAGATACCATTTTCAGCAAAAAAAATGTAACTCATCTTCTCATATTTTTTTTTTTATTTATTGCTTTGTTTTCTCAACTTTATCAAAGTAAAGGGAAATTACACATCTATTTTACTCATTCTGTTAGCATGTCTTCTCAAAAATCTTTTTTCATATATTTATTTTTTTCAATTTTCACAACCAAAAGTAAATGTAAATAAAATACTGTATTTATTTTATCATTTAATTTACCTCTTCCCATATATCTTACTTTCTCTAGCATTTTATGAATGATTATTTGGTATGGAATTTTTCAAAGCATGGTACTACACATAAAGGTACATTACAGAGTTTACACATACATCATGATTCCTTCCTGATTGGTTTCCTTCTATGGCCACATTTCAGACGACACATGGCACATTTTCTTGTTGGATTTGTCTTTTTTTCTGTTGCTAGGACTTCCATTGGAAAATGCCTTGGTGTAAAATGTGAATGTTCTGGTGAAGTCGAAAGTCTCCTTACTACTTTAGTAGATTGTAAATCTGCCCCATATTTTGCAATGATATCTCGTATAATCTACATACGAAATTTTAGGTGTGTGAGGGGATTTTTCCCTGCCTCAGTGACTGCTACATTGTACAATATGTAAGAATTCCATACCATAAGATCCATCAACTGGAAGAAGACTTTCTTGTAATATTTCTTTCCCCATTTCTGTGTGATGGGATAATCTACTAGTTGTTGGTCCACCTTGTCGACTACACCCATTGTAAATTTGTAATCATATACAACTGTTGATTTCTTCGCAGGCTCTTATCTTGTCTCAACATCCTTCATAGTGGAGTTGTGAATGATTAAAAGCATTGCAACATCCTTGTGCTTCCATCGAAGAGTCGTTACCTTACCTCTCTGAAACGCTGCAACTTGCCCTTTCTTTCAATTTTGCCCTTTTCAGCTCTTCAAGCACTTTCTTTCTATTCAAACAGAGTTCTATAAATATCGGTGTCATGACTAACCAGAGTATCAGCTAATTGCAGACTAGTGTAAAAGTTACGCACAGTAACACAATAACCTTTACCAAGTAAAGGCTTCATCAGAGACAACACAACACGAGAACTCCTGGGATATTCACTATATTCTGAATCAAACTGTGTTCCTTTGCCAACATAAATGATTACTCTATACACATATCCAGTCTTTGCTTCACACAAAAAAAATACTTCACTCCAAACTTCCTACCTTTTAGAGGTATGCACTGAATCCATCCTAACCTTCCCTTGAACAGCATAAAGCCTTTGTCTATTGATAAATCTTGGTTAGGGGTATAACACTTCATAAAGTTCTCACTAAACATCATAAACTTTATACAGTTTTAGGTTGGGATGTGTTTCTGCATCAAAAGTTTCATCATTCACAAAATGAAGAAGACACTGTTTTATCTTATTATCGTGTTTCAAACTGATCAGCTTCCAAAAAATTGGTCTTTCAAGTATTTCATCTTTCGACCAGTTCATTTCTTGATCTGGCATTTTCACAATACCCCCAAGCATTTTCAAGGCAAAAATCACACAAATTTCTGTCTTTGTTACAGCATGCCACATACAATCTCTTTTTCCAGTTTGTTCAGCAAAGCAGTTAGTTTCATCCACAACTCAATCAATAATTCTGTTGTCACAAAAAAGACTGAAAAAATCCAAAGAAGTCATATCAGCTGTGTCTTGATCAATTGGTATTCCAGGATTTCCCGTGAATGGGAATTGTGGTGGTGGTGGAGGAAGCATGCATTCTTCTGACACCACATGTCGGCACCAAATTCGTCTATCCTTCTCCTCCCCCTCACTTGAGAGAGAATAGACATTATCAGACAAGCTTGCACTCTCATCTGATGTACCCAAGCTTCTAATAGAAGGTTCATACTCATTGTCATCTTCTGAGCTCAACATCTGGGAAGGTAAAAACCAAGGATTGATGTATAAACTCGTCTGTTGCTGTTTTTGAAATTATATATTTTGGACAAGTTTACTCGCCACACTCTGTAAAAGAAAAATTGGGCAAAGACAAGATAACTCAACTTTGCCAGGAAAGGGGTTATAGAGGGGAAGGCAATATCCTTCATCAGAAGAAAAGTAGAGTAGGAGTGAGAAGGAGGAAAAGTGGTTGGAAAGAAAGGTAAGAAATAAATGGTTGAGGGGTTAGGAGTCAGGTGGAAATGCTGTTTTATGGGTCAAATTAGGAAGGGAGGAGGGGTGACTGTGTCTGTGTGATTGTATATCCACATTTTAAGATGGATATAAGGATGTGTGTAGCTTTCTGCAATATGTGTATAGAGGAGTGCAAGTGCAGAAGTGTAGTGGTATGAGTTAGTGGGGGTGTAAACCTGGTGTAAGTACATAACTGTATTGTGTGTGTGTGTGTGTGTGTGTGTGTGTGTATGGAAAACGTGAATTAAAGAAATGGGAGCGGATGTAAAAGAGAAGGCAAGAGGAATATGGAGGGTGTGATAGAAGTCTGTGCAAGGGTATGTGTGAGATGCTGTTGCGTGTAAGGATGGCGTGAACAAGAGAATAAGGGAAAGAAGGTGGGAGTTGTAGGAGATGAGAAGTTAGAGGAGAATAAAAAAGGATAATTAGAATACAACTCTAGTCAAAAGAAATGTTCTTTTATTCTGTAAGAGAAGAAAGTTAGTGAGGTACATAGAGGGACAAGAGGAATGTGATAAAGGTAGGGATATGTGTCAGAGAGTAAAGCATATAAACAAGTGGTTGGGGAGAAGAAATGAGAAACTAAACAAGAAGAGCAAAAAAGAGGAAAGTGCAAGTCCAAGAAGAAAAGAGAGAAATAACAGAAAAATTGAAGAAGAATAAATTACAATGCAACATTGATAGAAGAAACTGTTGTGATTTTATTTGAGGCTTAAAAAAGAAAGATAAAAAAAAACTATGTCCACTGCCTCAAATCAGTGCTTATAATGTTATTTTTGTCTTTTTTCTTTTTACTTGTTTCAGTTATTTGACTGCGGCCATGCTGGAGCACCGCCTTTTAGTCGAGCAAATCGACCCCGGGACTTATTCTTTTGTAAGCCCAGTACTTATTCTATTGGTCTCTTTTGCCGAACCGCTAAGTTACGGGGATGTAAACACACCAGCTTCAGGTGTCAAGCAATGTTAGAAGGACAAACACAGACACACAAACATATAAACACACACACACACATATATATATATATATATATATAATATATATATATATATATGACAGGCTTCTTTCAGTTTCCGTCTACCAAATCCACTCACAAGGTATTGGTCGGCCCGGGGCTATAGCAGAAGACACTTGCCCAAGATACCATGCAGTGGGACTGAACCCGGAACCATGTGGTTGGTTAGTAAGCTACTTACCACACAGTTATAATGGACACAGTTTGTGTGTCAAATAGCTAGCTTAAGGCGATGGCCTCATGGAGCTAATCAGCGACAGCTTTAGTCTTATATCTATAAGACTGCCATATTAATATGGCGATAACAATTAATATATATATATATATATATATGTATATATATACTACTTTAACAATGTATGTATTTAATATACTAACAATTTCATTACTCATTTTGTTTTCCTCAGATATGAAAGTACAGTAGCAGCACAGTTTTTTGGACACACTCACATGGATAGCTTTGAAGTGTTTTATGATGTGAGTGATATGAAACGTCCAGTCAATGTTGCCTACATAGCTGGTAGCATTACACCTTACATTTTCAACAAAGCTGTCAATCCAAGTTATCGTATTTATGATATTGATGGTCCATATCCAACAAGCTCATGGGTAAGTTTTATGGAGAGTTTTTAAATTGGTTTCCATGGTTTTGTTAAGTTAATGTCTACATCTTTAATTCAAATGAACTGTGTTTGATCCACGCAAGTATGGAAAAACGGAAGTTAAATTATGATGATGCCTCAACTGGCTCCAGTGCCGGTGGCACATAAAAAGCACCATCTGAACGTGGCCATTGCCAGCGCTGCCTTGGCTGGCTTCCGTGCCGGTGGCACGTTAAAAGCTCCAACCGATCGTGGCCAATGCCGGACCCCCCTGGCACCTGTGCAGGTGGCACGTAAAAAGCACCCACTACACTCGCGGAGTGGTTGGCATTATTAAGGGCATCCAGCTGTAGAAACTCTGCCAGATCAGACTGGAGCCTGGTGCAGCCCCTGGCTTCCCAGACCCCGGTCGAACTGTCCAACCCGTGCTAGCGCGGAAAACGGACGTTAAACGATGATGATGATGTGTACTAAACTAGCAGACAAAAGATCAAAAATATTCTAGACATAATCATTTACAGGGAGTTGGCTGTGGTTTGAGGGAAATTTGGTTGCTATTACTAGATAGTCAAGTAGCTACACAGAGCAAAGTTTCTCTGATGTTAATCTTGGATGTTAATCTGCTGGTTCTGGATTTGCATAAAGTTATATTTTTATCAGTTATTATCTCAAAAAATGGAAATTGAAAAGAAAATTTCAAATTTGTCGATTTTCTGTAAAAAGTAATTTTTTTTTCCTTCTGTCACTTTAATTACTGTGTTGCTAATAGACTTGTCTAATTCAGAAGACTAGTGTTTGGTTCTGTTATATCTATGTATCATTCGTTCATAAATAAGTGAATTAACGGTATGTGCTATTTATATTCTTACCAATATAAGGGTGGTGAGCCAGCAGAATTTTTAATATGTTGGGACAAAAAAATACTCTGGCTCGTTGTGTTCTGAGTTCAAATCCTGCTTATGTCAGCTTTGCCTCTCATCTTTCCAGGTTTGGTAAAATAAAGTACCAGTGACGTACTCAGATGGTATCACCCAAGCCCCTCCCTTCAAAATTGCTAGCCTTGTTCCTAAATTAAAAATAATTATTTATAACCTATTTAAATAGTATTGATTATGCAGTGAAAAATTTTTAAAAATCAATCAATGACTTGTGCTCGTTAGTGACTTTATTGTGTTTGCTGCAAAAGTGTTGAGAGAATTATTAAGTAAATTTACCAATGAAGGTGTAGAAAATAAGAGTTCTTTGGAGAATGAATTTAGAGATGCTTTTCACATAAAAAGACAAAAGTTAGTGTTAATACATTTAATGTGGGAAGCTAATTAGAAGTAATTGTGTTGATGAATCAATAAATGGGGATATTTTACTTCTCTTTAGGTTATTCTTATTTCAGTGATTCACAACCTTTTTTTTATCAACAACCACTTTTTAATTAAGTAAAGTTCTCACACATCCCCAGACTCCTGAATGGTTTATCCACTTAATTAGCCTTTCTATTGATAGCAAACTAATTCCTCCACTTTATCTCTCAGTTGAATGATATATGTAACTGCAGCCTTTGAAATTTTTGAAAACTGCTCACAGATCCACATCATTTGCTTCACCACACACACACTACCACCACCACCTCACACACACACTTCTCTTTGGAACAGCTGATCCTAGGTTGGGAATCCCTTTTTCTATTTATGAGGAATTTCAGTATTTATTGTATCAAATACTTTTGAAGCATCTTTTTGTGACTGTGGCCTGAACAATATTGGTCTTAACTAAAGAACTAAATTCCTTTTGTTGCTGGAATTGGTAGAAACGGTGTGGGCAACTTGGATGTGAGTGGAGAATAATCAAATGATGAAAATGATTGGTTGATAACATCTTTGGTTTTAAATAGTGATGATAATGATAGTGGGGATAGCTGTTGTGTGTCTGCTGGAGATAACGAGATGAGCAGATTGGTGATTTACTGCACTGAAAAGTATTTGTCTATCTAGGCCAGTGCTGTTCAAACTTTTTGCTGGAGTGGAACCCCCAAGGAAACATTCCACTGGCTCGAGGAACCCCTGTGCAATAATTTATGTCTTATGCACACATATCTGCACAGGAGAATTAAATATTACTGCCGATTTTAGCAGTTTTGTAACTTCTTGCGGAACCCCTGGACTGTATTGGCGGAATCCTAAGGCTCTGCGGAACCTTGGTTGAAAACCACTGATCTAGGCAAAAGCAAAGCCCTAAAAACATATCACTTATGTCTATGCTGCACCCAATCTGTCTCCATCAAATCTACCCCCACCCCACAACTTATCTTCTTAAAACCCACCCTGCACTCTTCTGACTGGGGCACTATTCACTCAGCTGTTGTAATTGCGAGAGCTGAACCCTAACCCTAACCCTAACCCTTACCCTAGCATGTTTCATCCCCCTACCTCTCACACTCTCTGCTGTCTCTTCCTTCATCTCATGCATTCTCTCTATCTTCCCTAACCACCTCATTTTCCACTGAACACTCCCTCAACATCTCCTTTTACCTGTACACCTTCATTTTGTAAACGACAGCTCCCTCCCCGACCATTATCCTTGTTCATCTCCCACTATTTCCACTCTTATGTACATCTAACTTCATCCATGGCACTATGCATCTCTTTCAAATCCCACACACACTTCACATCATTTTTGCTGCCACCAAGTACTTCCCTGACCCTCACCTACAACTCATATTCACACCTTCACCTGCATTCATCAATCATTGCATTTTCTTCTATATTTCATTCCCTCTATCATTCTGCCGCTCTCCTTCCACACTCACCATATCACTTCTATTCACCTTCCTGTAAGTTGAGGACATGCCGTGACACATCTTCACCACTATCCTTTTCCTTCTCCAGTTGGAGTAGCCATGCGTCTCCCCTGCTCATGACACCTGTTTCTGTCTCTGTCGTACTTTAAACCTTTCATCACCTGGCACAGAACCACATCCCTCAATACTACTCCCCACTCCGTAGAGGTGTCTTGTCTTGTGAGTTATTCAGTGATCTCGCTGGTGCCAGTACCACTTAAAAGCACTCAATATACACAGAAAAGTGGTTGGCATTAGGAAGAGTGTCCAGCCATAGAAACCATGCCAAATGCAGACATTGAAACTTGGCACAGTAACTTGCCAAATCCTGTCAAACTGTTCAACTCGTCCCAGCCTGGAAAACAGACATTGAGTGATGATGAAGATGATGATGATGATGATGATGATGATGACGATGACGATGATGACGATGATGATGATGATGATGATGGTGATGATAATGATGATGATGATGGTGATGATGAAGATGATGGTGATGATGATGATGATGTCAGTATTAACATTTTAAGTTTATTTCATGCATCTTTCAGGCTGTACTGAACCATGAGAATTACTTGCTTAACTTAACTGCAGCAAACATTAACGACAACCCTGTATGGCAGAAAGAATATAGTGCCAAAGTAAGTGGATTTATTCTAATACACTCAAATTGATTATAATCATGAGAGATTTTTAAAGATTGTTAGGTTTTATGAAGTTTGTCAAAGTTTTCTTTGTGAGCTATCTGAAATTTACATGAGCATTTTTTAAATCTTTATATATAAAAGTGAAGTTGTGTGTCTGTCTCCTACGATTTAGATACCTAACTACTCCCACATTTTGCGGTGCAGTGTAACCAAAATTTTCATTTGCCTACAAGTAGCATGTTTTTAAAAACTGAAAAAAAAAAAAAAAATTGTTTGACCTCTTAAGTTTTATTATTTCTACTTATTTCTAAAACTGATCTTCAACTTTTTACAATCCAATGCCTTAACCCTTTAACATTCAGATTGCTTTGTCAAATGTAATACTTTTTTATTTCATATTGTTTTGAATTAATCATACATTATCTCATTGCTTTGGGATTTCAGTGATGTAACTGTCTATTTTTAGAATGACATTGTAGGGTAGGTGTGAGCGGCTGGATATTGCTAGTTTGAACATGAAATGTGTAGAATATTAATTAAAATGCTTAAGGGCTAAAAGTGCTAGAAAATCTCGACAGGTTTAGTATATACATAAAAAATAATATTGAAATTGTTAAAACACAGATGCACACACATTTTAAAACTTACTGCAAAAGAATGCACATGCACCAGTGTGTTGCATTAAAAGCAGTTTTCTAAATATCCTGGCATTTTCCAACTTGGCCCCAAACATTTGTGGCATGCCCATAGTCTGTACATAGAAACACATGTATCATGGTATAGTAGTTGAAAATGCCTGGTGTAAAGCATCTTTATGCTAAATATATTGTCTAATACACAATGTTATTTACATTATCATTTTTTAAATCTTTATATATAAAAGTGAGGTTGTGTGCTATCTGTCTCCTACGATTTAGATACCTAACTACTCCCACATTTTGCGGTGCAGTGTAACCAAAAGCGGGTATCTTATAGTCGTGATTCATATCGACCCCTTCTGGGTATTAGCGCACGTCTACGATGAGTCTACGATTTAAAAAAAAATTTACCATTAAATTTTTCCCATTTTTAATGCATTTTTGGCATATATAAGGGAAGTAACTCTCTAAAAATGTATTATTAAATCTCAGAACGTAAAAACCTAAGTAACACCCCCCCCTTGTAGTTAACCATATTGAGATGGCTATTATACTTTACATCTCTAAAAATGCTTATATAGTTATTTCCCTTACAAACCCGAGCGATACTGCTAGTGGATAATAAAGTTTAAAGACTCACAACTGGCCTAAGTTGGTAAGGTGTCATTTTACCACTCAACAACTTAATCATTTGTTTTTAAAGCCAAGATGCTTTTATATCATTGGTTAAACTCATGATTGTTAATGGGTGCCATGGGTAGCTACAGCTAACTACTATAATAGCTGTAAAAACAGTGTGATGAATGTTTAATTGATTTGCAATGGTGAATTTATGTTCTCCAGTTGGCCTAAATATTCATATTGTGACCCTAATTAAGTAATGCTGCGTGGAGGCACAATGGCCCAGTGGTTAGGGCAGCGGACTCGCGGTCATAGAATTGCGGTTTCAATTCCCAGACCGGGTGTTGTGAGTGTTTATTGAGCGAAAACACCTAAAGCTCCACGAGGCTCCGGCAGGGGATGGTGGTGATCCCTGCTGTACTCTTTCACCACAACTTTCTCTCACTCTTACTTCCTGTTTCTGTTGTACCTGTATTTCAAAGGGCCGGCCTTGTCACTCTCTGTGTCACGCTGAATATCCCCGAGAACTACGTTAAGGGTACACGTGTCTGTGGAGTGCTCAGCCACTTACACGTTAATTTCACGAGCAGGCTGTTTCGTTGATTCAGATCAACCGGAACCCTCGTCGTCGTAACCAACGGAGTGCTTCCATCAAGTAATGCTGTAACCACCTTGACAAAGTGGATATGAAATGAATAATAAAGAATCCCATCGGTCATGAATGACCATAGATTCGCACCTAGAAAATAACCCTCCAAAACAGAAGCCCAGGCAAGGTTGTTTATAGAAGACCAGCAGTCATCCATATATACCAGCCTCTCCTCTCCATGTCACCGATGTTATCTCAGGGAAAGGCAAAGGTCGATATAGCTTGGCACTGGTGACATCACAACTCATTTCACAGCTGAGTGAACTGGAATAAAGTGTGTTGCTCAAGAACACAATACACAGCCCAGTTGAGGAATCAAACTCCCTACCCCATGATTATGAGCCCAACATTCTAACCACTGAGTCATATGCCTTTATAAATTGAATAACTGGACATTATCTTTATTTTTTTAGCTGTTCATTTCCTTGTTTCTTCCTTTTTATATTCTTAATTTTGATTATTTAAGATATCCAAATTATAATATATTGTAATGTGTTTCAGGAAACCTACAATTTACCAAATTTAAATCCCGACAGCTGGAATAACTTGATTAAGATCATGGGAAAAAATGCAACAATACTGCAACTTTTTAACAAGTAAGCATATATATCTAGCTTTACTAATTTTCCTCCTCATCATTATTTCATATCTGCTTTTCATACGAGCATGGATTGAACAGGTTTGAGTCAGTTCTTATTCAAAGTTACTGCCCTCTTGAGCAGAGTTGAGGACATTTCACTTGTTGCTTTTATATGTGCACACATACACACACACATAAATATATCTATTCATTCATTCTTTCTCTCTTTCTTGTCTTTGTTTGTAAGAACAAAATTTTCATATACAGAATAAGTACTTCAAGAAGTAAAATGTGCTGTTATTATCATTTTATGTGTTGTTGGCAATATATTACTTTACAGAGTTAAATCTGTCTTGTTGGTGATCATATTTATGGCTGTTGTGAACATGATCACTAAAGATAGAAAGAGGATTAACTTTGTTCGAAGGTTATAATGGATACAGATCGTGTATCAATAGCTATCTTGATGGCGGTGGCCTCATGGAGCTGACCATGGCAGCGATTATTCTTATATCTATAAGAATGCCATATTAATATGGCGATAACAATTAATTTTTATATATATATATATATATATATATATATATATATATATATATATAATGTGGAGGCACAATGGCCCAGTGGTTAGGGCAGCGGACTCGTGGTCATAGGATCGCGGTTTCGATTCCCAGACCGGACATTGTGAGTGTTTATTGAGCGAAAACACCTAAAGCTCCACGTGGCTCCGGCAGGTGAGGGGGGGCGTGGCAATCCCTGCTGTACTCTTTTGCCACAACTTTCTCTCACTCTTTCTTCTGTTGGCCTGCTCGCTTAGCCAGTGGGGTGGCGTCATTCGAAGGCTAAAACAATGCGAAGCGCATTGTGGCCAGCGATGTGTAGAAACATATGATAGCCTGGTCGGTCACGTGATCACGATATATATATAATATACATATATATATATATACTCATCAAAGCACCATGGGATGCTATAAGTAACCATCGGTTACCATTTCCCATATTCCTCTTACAAGACATTAGTCAGCCTAAAGCTATGGTAGAACAGGAGTAATCCAAAAACCCAGCCTTATGTCATACTGGTTCCACCTGATAATTATGTTAAGAGTATTCATGTCTGTAGAATGGTCAGCCACTTTGCAAGCTTATCCAATAGTAATCAAAATATTCTATCAGGGATCACCAAATTTAGATACTAATGGCATGTAAGGTTATGGTGATGAGATGTTGGTTATATGGTCATAAGTGCAGATTTTATATCTAACTGCTTGATCTACTTTAACTAGGAAGAACATCTATATGTAAAAAAAAAAAAAAAAAAACTATAGGCACAGGAGTGGCTGTGTGGTAAGTAGCTTGCTAACCAACCACATGGTTCCAGGTTCAGTCCTACTGCGTGGCATCTTGGGCAAGTGTCTTCTGCTAGAGCCCCGGGCTGACCAATGCCTTGTGAGTGGATTTGGTAGATGGAAACTGAAAGAAGCCTGTCGTATATATATATATATATATATATATATATATATATAATATATATATATATATATATATATATGTTTGTCCCTCTAGCATTGCTTGACAACCGATACTGGTGTGTTTACGTCCCTGTCACTTAGCGGTTCGGCAAAAGCGACCGATAGAATAAGTACTAGTCTTACAAAGAATAAGTCTCTGGGTCGATTTACTCGACTAAAGGCGGTGCTCCAGCATGGCCGCAGTCAAATGACTGAAACAAGTCAAAGAGTAAAAGAGTATTGTTCCTACAATTAAGCCATCTTACTTGTGCAAACTTGGGAAAATCAATTGAAATGATATTATGTATATTAAGGTGCCGGCATTACTGGGTGGTTAAGAAGCTTGCTTTGCATCTATATGATTTCAGATTCAAATTCCACTGCTGCAGCAAGTGTCTTCTGCTTACTGCCCCAGGTTGACCAATACCTTGTGGGTGAATTTGTGTAGAAGCCTGCCATTTGTGTGTGTGTGTTTGTGTTTATGCTCCCCACCACATTGACAATCAGTGCTGGTTTATTTATATCACTGTAACTTAGTGATTCAGTAGATTGATAGAATAAGTACCTGGCTGGAAAAAATAAGTACTTGGGTTGGTTTGTTCAGCTGAACTCTTCAAGGTGGTGTCCTAGCATGGCTGCAGTCCAATGACTGAAACAACTATAACTCCTTATAATAATAATAGCTGAAGTATTCGTTTAATGAGAACTGTAACCTAAAAATATCTGCCTTGTACCTTTCTGATCATGGGACACACTTATACAGATTTACAAGACAAGGTGACTATGATTTTTACTTTCACTCACCTAAATGCTTCATACAACGGACTGACATGCAGAATTGCATGCCAATCTGTTGTAAGGTTGAGCTCCAGCTGCTCACTGTTACTCATGTTCTGCTGAGTAGACTAAAGCAACATAAAATGAACACCTTGTTCAAGGATGCCATGTGCTACTTGATCCAAGAGTCGAACTGTAACCTAACCACTAGGCCACATGCCTCATGAAATGTAGATTCAGTAGTATGTTCAGTATGATGGTATGTCTATGTTTAACTCTTTAGCATTCAGATTTCTCTGTCGAATGAAATGCTTATTTGTTCACATTATTTTGAATTAATCATGCATCATCTCATAGCTTTGAGATTTCAATGATGTGATTGCTTATTTTTAGAATGACATTGTAGGGTAGGTGCAAGAGGCCAAATCAGGCCAATTTTAAAATAAAACAGGTAGAATATTTGAGCTAGATATGGTTGATTTAAATGCTAAAGGGTCAACATATCTGGATTTTTCCACTTGAAAAGTGGACACTAGAAAGAAATGTATGACCTTATCTGTTAACCTACCTGCGATTCTACTGCATCTCTTATGCATCCATAGCTTACGCTTGGTGCAGCAAATGGCATTACTTCCCACTCCTTTCCTACATATTGAGCAGGGACATATACCTGACAGAAAGAGAGTCTTATCTGCCTTCTTGCTAACAACTTTAGTCTCTGTTAGGTTAACTTTAAGGCCCTTTAATTCCAGGTTTTGTTTCCAAACCTGGAACTTTGCCACTTCTGCTTCAGATTCTGCAATAAGAGCAAGGTCATCAGCTATAGCAGTTCCATGAGTATTCAATTTCGAATTCTTCTGTTATGGCCTGGAGAACTATGATGAATAAGAGTGGACTAAGAACTGATCCATGATAAACTCCAACTTGTACACTAAATTCATAACTGTATTCAAGGCCAATTCTCACCTTACATGGCTTGTACAACACCAACAAGCCACTCCTCTACTCTTAGCTTCTTTAGAGACCAGCAGATAGAGAGTGTGGAACCGAATATCTCCTTTACATCAGTACACCTGTTTCTGTCCTCTTTCTCTATACCTCTCTCTTCTCTCTTGCCAGGTAACCATGTACCTCCTCTAGAGCAAGACACCTGTTTCTGCCACTATTTCAACATTTGACACTGGATCACCTCCTCCAATGCCCCCTGTTATAGCAAGACACCTGTTTCTGCCTCTCTGTCTCTGTCACACTCTAATCTTTTACCATCTAACACAAGATCCCCTCATCCAATTCCCCCTGCCCCCTCTCAAAATTCCTTGTCTTGTAAGTTACTTGGTGACCCTGCTAGTGCTGGTATCATGTAAAAAGCATCCACTCCACACTGTAAAGTGGTTGGCATTTCGAAGGGCATCCAGCTGTAAAAATCATGCCAAAACTGACCTCATCTGTGCTAGTGCCATGTAAAAAGTCCACTCAGCAGAGTGGTTGGTGTTAGAAAGGGCATCTAGCCGTAAAAGCCCTGTCAAAACAGACAATATCTTGGGGTAGTCTTCTCCCTGACCAGCTCCTGTCAACCATCCTACCTATGCCTGCATGGAAGGTAGAAGTTAAACGATGATGATGATGATTAAATTAGCTAGTTAAAATTCATGAGCTGTACATTAAATGTACTTTAATGATTAAACTATGTTCACCCTTAACCCTTTCGTTACTATATTTCTGATCAAAATACACCCCTCATGAGTTTCAATTAAATTCTAAAATAATCATGAATCTAGGCTTGTTTCATTAAATAACTGTAACTTTTTTACTTATCAACATATTAATGTGATATTTGGAACATAATTAAAGACAGGGTTCTTAATCAATTCTATTGCATAACTTTTGTCTCAAAGTGACTTTAATTACAGGTAAATCCAGGTAAATTGAGCAAAAGGTAAAAATATTAAAATTTTAAATTGAGCAAAAGGTAAAAATATTAAAATTTTGTTTAAACATCACCATAGAAAATGAATCATCAGCTAATATTCAAATGGGTATGCAACAAAATCTTGATAAAGAAGAATTGTGCACATCACTATATCATCAGTTGAATTTAATGCACAACAGGTGTACCATAAAGGTGGAATAAAGTGAAATACTGGAATCCACCGTAAGTTTGACCGAACTAAAGAAATCGGTCAAAAAATAATATACGGCCCTGGTTATGGTATGGAAGTGATAAAGTCCAGACCACATCGTTCCCTAGGCCATGCTGACTAACATTATTTTCCCTGTATAAAAACTAAATCCACGCAGTACCCAGTATTTGCTTCACAAATTTTCCGAAATTTGAACCCCCATTTTGTGTTTGTTTACATTCTGCGTAAGTTTGTTTCCGCATTGATCGCTTCAAACAATAACTTCCAGACCACATCATACCCTAAGCCATGCTGACTAACATTAGTTTCCCTGTATAAAAACTAAATCCACAACAGTACCCAGTATTTGTTTCACAAATTTTCCAATTCGGAATCAATGCTTGATAACATGAAACTCCTATCCATTTTCAAAGTTGAAGAAAAATCGATGCTGAAAAAAATGTGGAAAAAAATCTCCCAAAATTCAGGGAATTAAAATTACTCGTCGATCGTTGTACAAAACTGTAGATTAACTGTTTACGAAGCATAATCACGTGTTTTCACGAATGTACTAAAGAGATTTGCTCTGATATTCTCATTTAAATATGAATAGGTAAATTTGGGCGGGTTTGGTCACATTAACCAAAATCTTTTTTGGGCGGTTTGGTAATGAAAGGGTTAAATAATGTGCAATACCAAACAATCTTTTTTGTACAAAGATTTTTATACATGAGCCTCTTTTCGAAATGATCTGATTTTAATTTGATTTTTGTTTTCCAGGTACAAGTTCAAGTCAGTAAATAATGGAGAATGTTCTGGCAGCTGTCGCCATGATTTGTTGTGTGAATTACGTTCAGGACGTTCACATGATCCTTCTCTTTGTAAGGACTTGTAAATTACCAGTTTCAATTACCAAAGAATTTTTAGGAATTTTATGTTCAAAATCTTTTAAAATCTTCCCTCCTTTTCCACTTATTTTTTTATATGATGGAACCACATATTTTAAAAGAAATTTAGAATGAACATATTTAAAACAATCTGTAGTTTCTTTTGAGAAACACCAAAAATTTTCATACCTCATAACTGAAGAATTTATCCAAATATCATCAGTGATCAGTTGCTTCATCCTTTGACTTTTAACAAGCTTTGTTTTGTTAATTGCTTGAATTATTTACAGTTAAAATTTTGGTTACATAAAAGATTCAAAAACTATTAAACAATTACATCTTTAGCAATTCTTATTTCTTTCTTCTATATTTATCTTTGTTTCTGTGTTCTCTTAAACAATCAATGATTCAATGGACTTTATTATTACTTTTGTGATTCTTTGTTTTGCAGAAGTATAGCTTCTGTAAATTGTTTAGACCATTAGGAATCCATGATTTATTTGACTATTATTTATCTAGATTTGTAATACTATTGTGATAAATTGTTCTACAGTCTTATAAATTATTTAATCCTTCCATCTACAGCTAAGTCAAATTGTTGTCTTCATAAAACATTAAATAGCATCATGATCTTTTAACTTTGCAATCCATTATTTTATGATGCTTTGAAACTCTTTAGTTAGCCAAGTGCCAGAAGCTATTATTGGCCTTGTTAGAATGATTTAAATGTAATCACAGTAATACATTTAGCAGTAGTATGGCTTCTAGACAATTAGAAGTATATGACTTAACTAATTACATAACGTAAAGTGTTAGACAATCTAATCAGGGATCCTCTACTGATCTTTTGATTTGCTAGAAATTGTAGCTTAATCTTTCTCAAATCACACCCTACAATCATAAAATGCATTAAAAAAAACACATTGAATAATGTAGTTCTAGATACAGTTTCTCCAGAAAAAAGGCGTGACAGTCATAGTTGGGATTCCTCTAATTGTAGATCTGCTTGGTCATGGATGACCTGGAGCTAGACAATAAACAAAGCCACAACTCAGAGAGCAAGAGAATACAATCCTTCAGACTTGCTTGAGGCAACTTATTCCTGAAATTATTCTCTTACATAAATATATATATAGTATCAATTATTTAGAATTCTTCAATACACTGTTCTTCACAAATTTGATCCCTAAAAATAGTTGTGTAATTAATAATTGTAATTAACTAATTACTTTAGAAAGAAAATAGTTTGCTCTGTAAAGAGGTCTGTTCTAACATTTCAGGCAGAAGAAAAAAGGACCCTACCCATGGTTAAACCATCATGAGCCAAATTTGTTTATTTCTCACATATTTTAGTTCTAGCCCATAGATCACAATGTTCTTTGAAACAGAGGAATGTTTACATTAGTAAAATTGGAAAATTGGTAGTGTTCTGAGTTGGCTTTTGCTGTTTTCCCAGAATTTAATAATGTTATTACCAACAACTTTTCAAAAATTGTATTACTTGGATGAATTATGTGACACCGCTTTACTGAATTGCATCCATGAAATGTGTGATAGCTTTATATATAAAAGTGAAGTTGTGTGTCTGTCTCCTACGATTTAGATTCCTAACTACTCCCACATTTTGCAGTGCAGTGTAACCAAAAGCGGGTATCTTATAGTCGTGATTCATATCGAGCCCTTCTGGGTATCAGCGCGCGTCTACGATGAGTCTACGATTTAAAAAAAAATTTACCATCAATTTTTCCCATTTTTAATGCATTTTTTTTGCTATTATATAAGGGAAGTAACTCTCTAAAAATGTATTATTAAATCTCAGAACATAAAAAGCTACAGTACCCCCCCCCCCTTTGTGGTTAGCCATATTGAGATGGCTATTATACTTTACATCTCTAAAAATGCTTATATAGTTATTTCCCTTACAAACCCGAGCAACGCCGGGCGATACTGCTAGTACATGTATATTTTTAAAATGTACAGCAAAATTATTTATGAATATATTCTCCCACCCTCTACCTGTGTTTAATGATTAATTGCAATTAATTTAATGTAAATTACATTGTAGAATAATAATTATTAGCATCATCACCACACTGCTACATCATCTACTCTTACTAATTTGTTTGTATTGTAACAAAGATACTTTGTTTAATGAAACCAAGCTTTAAATATAAAAGATTATTTCTTAGCATTTTATTAATGAGATCCAGCAAAACCAACACCAGCTTCAGCTTAGCTAGAACTTTACCAATTTAAATAAGGTATCCATTAAAAAAAGATACAAAAATAAAACCAAACAAGATAAAAACTAAGGTTTTTTTTTTCAATTTTTCACTTTTTTAAGATTCTTTTGAATAAAATTTATATATCTTTCTTTGCATATAATTTGTCAAAACTGTAGCGAGGATTTTTTTTTATTAGCTTTTTAGTTATATCTTTTTATTTGTATATTTTAAAAAATTGTTTTTAATGTTCTAAAGGTAGTGAAATAGCAGAATCGTTAGCATGCCAGGCAAAATGCTTAGCAGCACTTCGTCTGACTTCTGAGTTCACAGGTCACCTTTGCCTTTCATCCTCTCAGGGTTGATAAAATAAGTACTAGTCGATTATCTGCTTCCATGAAACTGTTGACTTTGTGCCAAAAATAGAAATCAATATTCTAAAGGCAGTGGTGATGGTCAGGGGAGTAGTGCACAAGGCTATATACATTATGATATTTAGTTACAAGATCTAATCCCACAAATGCTAAACTTGCCTTTCATCCTTCCAGAAATTGATAAAATAAGCAGTAGCTGTATGGTGGTGGTGGGGGGGTTCAGTAGATTATGCAGTCTCCTCTATCAAAGAAAAAAGAAACCTACCTTGTGTCAACATAAATTTTTTTTTTTTTTTCTTTTTGTATTATATCAATTATTTTATTATTATTAAGTACCAAAAATACTTTTGTTGCTAATTTTCGTGTTATGTTTTCATAATTTAGTACCAGTCATATTTTGAGACATGTAGTAAGTAGTAGGATTCAAGATTGATATCTATTATAAATTTTTGGGCTAGAATTTAAATATATGAAACAATTTTAACAAACTCTAATGACTCAATATCAGAAAAAAAAACTATTTTTATTATGTATTATAGTTTTAATATTTTGTCTCAAAAAAAAAAGATTTATATCACAGAATCAAACTGAATATTTCAATAAAAAACAAATTTTGTTTAAACTTCTTTCTTTTCTGATTATTTTCATCTTTTATCATGCATATTTTTATATTATGATTACCATCATTTTATATCCACCTTCCAAGCTGCCATAGGGAGGACTGTTCAACAGACCAGAAGACCATGTCTTGCTCCAATGGCATATTTTTGGCATGGTCTCAATGGTTAGATACCTTCCATAACACCAACTACTTTACAGAGTATACAGGATGTATTTTTTCATGGCACCAGCACTGTAGAGGTTGTTTTGCCATCAGCATGACTAAAGAGCCTTCCGCTCAAACCTTGCATTGTCATTACTCAAATCAATTACTAATCACACAGTGTACAAGATACTTTTTGTGACACCAACACTGAGAGGGGGGGGTCATCTTGTAACTTGCAAGGCAAAAAAACAGCTTCCATGATGGATGAAACATATTTGTTGCGAGATGATGGTAGTGGAGAGAATAACAGAGGGAACAGTGTTGGGTGGGGGAGTAATGGTTACAGAGGAGAGAGGAGAAGTAATGTGAGGGATTAGTATGAAGGAGAGTGGTAATGGTATGGGTTGAATAGGTGGACCCAGTGATAGGAGAGATCAATCAATCTGCCATACCAGCAAAGGTTAGACTGTTTATCAGGATTTAAGACAGTTCTCGTTGGAGTTACACAGGTTTATTGTTGAGAAAACGTGGTGGGGTAGAGACTAACAGGGTTAGGAGAGAAAGGGTCTTTGTATCTTTTCACAATATTTTTAGCTTCATTTACCTACGGTTTTGGGTTAAAAATAAAAACATTATATTTTGGCGATAGGAAAGGCACCCAGCCGTAGAAACACTGCCAGATCAGACTGGGCCTGATGCAGCCTTCTGGCTTCACAGACCCCAGTTGAACCGTCCAACCCATGCTAGCATGGAAAGTGGATGCTAAACGATGATGATGATGATGATGACATCAGGTGGTAAGAATTGTAAAACAGAAGTTAGCTTCAACATGTCTTTATTTTTTATGAACAACAACTTCATTGGTGTAAGCTTCTCGTGTGCCAACCACAAGCTGTGTGAGTGTGGCAAAGAAGCATCTGTGCAACTCAAACCAGATCCATGGGGGATTTTGTTTCAAAGAACTGGTTTATGGTTAAGAGTGAAAAATTCTTCATGCATATGACTATATCTCAACAAGTCAACAAACAAACAAAATGCAATAATGGAAATTGTTTTATTATTTAAAAACAAAATAAATATAAAAATATAATATACGATTTTTAAAATATTGTGTAAAAATAGAAATTGTAAAAATGTCAGTGGATCTCCATTATTTTCAGAGCTGAAAGTTCCAATTGTTCAATCAATGGAACGGCCTAATCATGGAATTAGCATGCGAATATTCCACAGGTATGTATACTCTAAATACAATTTTCAGGCAAAATTAGTGTGAAACTGTATGATAAAGTTGGCTCTTTGAATTACAGGTAAAGTATATTACACAGGCTTTCAAACAGTTTTGGTCTACAAAAATTTCACCTCATAAAACTTTTACTATGGTAAAAGACACTTGCCCAAGATTTTATACTTTGGAATCATATACAGGATCTCATATTTGCAAAATGAAGTTCTAAATAATTTGGCCATGCTTGAATTTTTTTTAAATATACAAAAACTTGAATTTTTTAAAAATATACAAAAACACATTTAAAACAGTTTCAAGTTTATTTCGTTATCTTTGAGATACTGATTTACTAAAAGTATTAGTAACAAAATATTAAAAAATATACTAACACCTCCAAATATGTACATGGCCAAGTTATAGGTCCCAGTTAAATCTGTTAGAACACCTGAAATATGTAATGAAGATTCAAATGTATTCTTCAATAAAATGAAAAATTTATAATTACGTAATAAAATGATATTGAAAACCGTATTTTCCAACATACAAGTTGGACGTAATTTGCAGCTAAAATAGGCAGGTGGACTTTGACACCAAGACAACTTTGGAGAACCATAAAGACTATGTGAAACACAGCAAGATTTGGAAAGATAATGATGGTGTTTGAATGATTACACTCCATACTGCGTTGACTTGTATGCCAGAAAATACAGTACTAACGAAAGTTGCTAAAATGTATGACAGAAAGAGACTTGCATTTGGTATGAAGAGCTCGAGAGTTATTTCTAATTAAAGCCATTTCAGTTTAGTTAAGACATGAGTATCATATTGTGCTATTATCTGTATCTTTACTAATATGACTAAAAGAAGGTGAATAGAGGTGGAGGTCTACCTCTGGTGGTTTAAATTCTAGTTACACTACTGCATGTCAAAATTCAGTATTATAAACTCAATTTCATGCATATTCTGTTAAATTCTATATTCAAATTGGTAACATTTTATCGCAGTCAAATGACTGAAACAAGTAAAAGAATAAAGAGTAAAAGAGTATATGTATGTAAATATAAGTTTAACAATTAAGGATAATCTCTTAATAAGGGATCTTAACAAGAAATTATCAGGTAGCTAGCGTGAAAACCTCATAAAAGAAAAGAATCCGAAAATAATTTTTTTCTTCTGAACAAATTAATTATATCTATATTGTATAGAGGGCATTATTACACATAAATGCCTCACACTAGGAGGGACAGAGTCATTACTACCAAAATTATACTAATCATACCCAAATGCAGTTTTTCAAAGCAAGACATTTAAAAATGAATTATGTTCTGTATCACCGTGATTTCACATACAACTTGCGTCTAATGATCGTCAGCAGAACTGATTCTGAATACATCATAAATAAACTAACCTTACGTAGCGAAGACGAACAGACAACTGCTCTCTCCGGCCAAGCACATGGAATGTTTATAAATCATATATCCGGTAAATGGCGGGCTTTTTACGAACTGCATGTCGGGTAATGAAAAGTATTTCGGAATAAGTTTAACAATTAAGGATAATCTCTTAATAAGGGATCTTAACAAGAAATTATCAGGTAGCTAGCGTGAAAACCTCATAAAAGAAAAGAATCCGAAAATAATTTTTTTCTTCTGAACAAATTAATTATATCTATATTGTATAGAGGGCATTATTACACATAAATGCCTCACACTAGGAGGGACAGAGTCATTACTACCAAAATTATACTAATCATACCCAAATGCAGTTTTTCAAAGCAAGACATTTAAAAATGAATTATGTTCTGTATCACCGTGATTTCACATACAACTTGCGTCTAATGATCGTCAGCAGAACTGATTCTGAATACATCATAAATAAACTAACCTTACGTAGCGAAGACGAACAGACAACTGCTCTCTCCGGCCAAGCACATGGAATGTTTATAAATCATATATCCGGTAAATGGCGGGCTTTTTACGAACTGCATGTCGGGTAATGAAAAGTATTTCGGAATAAGTTTAACAATTAAGGATAATCTCTTAATCTTTTCACGCTAGCTACCTGATAATTTCTTGTTAAGATCCCTTATTAAGAGATTATCCTTAATTGTTAAACTTATTCCGAAATACTTTTCATTACCCGACATGCAGTTCGTAAAAAGCCCGCCATTTACCGGATATATGATTTATAAACATTCCATGTGCTTGGCCGGAGAGAGCAGTTGTCTGTCGTCTTCGCTACGTAAGGTTAGTTTATTTATGATGTATTCAGAATCAGTTCTGCTGACGATCATTAGACGCAAGTTGTATGTGAAATCACGGTGATACAGAACATAATTCATTTTTAAATGTCTTGCTTTGAAAAACTGCATTTGGGTATGATTAGTATAATTTTGGTAGTAATGACTCTGTCCCTCCTAGTGTGAGGCATTTATGTGTAATAATGCCCTCTATACAATATAGATATAATTAATTTGTTCAGAAGAAAAAAATTATTTTCGGATTCTTTTCTTTTATGAGGTTTTCACTCTAGCTACCTGATAATTTCTTGTTAAGATCCCTTATTAAGAGATTATCCTTAATTGTTAAACTTATTCCGAAATACTTTTCATTACCCGACATGCAGTTCGTAAAAAGCCCGCCATTTACCGGATATATGATTTATAAACATTCCATGTGCTTGGCGGAGAGAGCAGTTGTCTGTTCGTCTTCGCTACGTAAGGTTAGTTTATTTATGATGTATTCAGAATCAGTTCTGCTGACGATCATTAGACGCAAGTTGTATGTGAAATCACGGTGATACAGAACATAATTCATTTTTAAATGTCTTGCTTTGAAAAACTGCATTTGGGTATGATTAGTATAATTTTGGTAGTAATGACTCTGTCCCTCCTAGTGTGAGGCATTTATGTGTAATAATGCCCTCTATACAATATAGATATAATAATTTGTTCAGAAGAAAAAAATTATTTTCGGATTCTTTTCTTTTATGAGGTTTTCACGCTAGCTACCTGATAATTTCTTGTTAAGATCCCTTATTAAGAGATTATCCTTAATTGTTAAACTTATTCCGAAATACTTTTCATTACCCGACATGCAGTTCGTAAAAAGCCCGCCATTTACCGGATATATGATTTATAAACATTCCATGTGCTTGGCCGGAGAGAGCAGTTGTCTGTTCGTCTTCGCTACGTAAGGTTAGTTTATTTATGATGTATTCAGAATCAGTTCTGCTGACGATCATTAGACGCAAGTTGTATGTGAAATCACGGTGATACAGAACATAATTCATTTTTAAATGTCTTGCTTTGAAAAACTGCATTTGGGTATGATTAGTATAATTTTGGTAGTAATGACTCTGTCCCTCCTAGTGTGAGGCATTTATGTGTAATAATGCCCTCTATACAATATAGATATAATAATTTGTTCAGAAGAAAAAAATTATTTTCGGATTC
>NC_042999.1:160657418-160877418 GCF_006345805.1 Octopus sinensis | reverse complement strand
ATAGAGTCTTCATCTCTTGAGTCTTTCCCAATAGCTTATATGCTGCATAGAGGCTATCTTCTTCGTGTAGCTTTGTTGGATTGCCTCAAGTTCTGAGATTAATTTGACACTGGTTGGTGACCATAGCTGAGAGCAATAGTCAAAGTGGCTTAGGACAAGTGCTTTCCAGAAGACCATCATGGTTTCCTGGTCTCTTGTTCTAAAAGTTCTAAGAATCCATCTGGTCAGCTGCCTACATTTCATTGCCAATTTAACAACATGCACATGAAAGGTTGCGTCATTACTCATGTAAATGCACAGGTCTCGCCCTAATTGTGCCTCTGGGATTGAAATCCCTCCAGGTCTAGTGTATTTATTGGGTATTGCATTTAGTTTTGCATGCTGATAGCATAAAGCTTGAAACTTTTCAGCATTGAACTGCATGCTATTCTTTTCAGCCCATTTGTATATTTTGTCCAGCTCACATTGCAGGTGCATAGTGTCTTCAGGGTTCTGTATTACCGGTGAAACTTTTGTATCATCTGCATAACTTGTGATCGTAGCTCTCTGCGTGGCTGAGGGCATGTCCGAGAGGGCCATTATGAACAGTAGTGGTCCCAAAACAGTGCCTTGCAGAATACCGCTCACTATTTGCGTGTTAATGGAAGTGGCCCCATTGGCTACTACCACCTGACTTCTATCTTTCAGAAAGTCATGAAGCCATTCTCCCAATTTTCCAACTATGCCAAGATCTCGCAGTTTGTGACATATCATTCCATGATCGACTTTATCAAAGGTCTTTGCAAAGTCGAGATATATCACTTCCACATTTGAGTGGTTGAGCAGCTGTTTCAGCACCCAGTCATAGTGTTGTAAGAGCTGAGTTAGGCAGCTTCTTCTTGGTCGGAAACCAGGTTGGGTGTCAGGCAGCAAGTTATTTTCTTCAAGGAAGGCGATTAGTTTTCTTCTGACTATTCGTTCCATGACCTTGCTGATGTGTGAGGTCAGAGAGATAGGTCTGTAGTTCTTGGCCTCCGCTCTGCAACCTCCTTTATGAATAGGGCATATTTTACCCTCCTTCGGTGTTCTTGGAAGTTTGCCAGTTGCAAGGAAGCTCTGAAAGAGGGACTGCAGTGGTCTTGCTAGGACTCACTTACATACTTTTAGAAGGATTGCTGGGAATCCATCAGGGCCAGTGGCTGAGTTTAGGTTCATTTCATCTATAGCCCTTATTACATCGTCTTCCTTTATATCTGCAGTGGTAAAGAAGTCAGTTGGATTGCTGACTTGAAAGTGCCCTAGGGGTGGAGTGAAAATACTTTTGAATTGCTCATTTTGTATTTCACTTGTCCTCATTGGATTTCCTGTCAGTGTACCATCTTTTTCGAGGAGTAGCCCTATCGTGCAGTGCACCAAAGCTGTTTCTTTGGCAAACTTGTAGAAAGCTCAGGGGTTAGATTTTATATTGTCTATAGCCCAGGCTTCTTTGTCTGCTCTTTCTTTTTCATGGGAGAGTTGCAGACATTTTTCAATTTCCAGCTGTTGTATTTTCAGGCGGGACTTTTCACTGCTTTCAATTTGCTTGTTTAGGCAATAAGGGAATGAAAAAAATGGGAAAAGAACACAAAACGTCCAGACAGATGATACAAAAAAGGGACAAGATAAACAAGGATGGGTCTTTTGGAGTTTTCTTTCCTCAATTGAGCTCCAGATTATCTTTGCAATTTCAGCTGGTTATACTCAAGATTGCTCCAAACTGGCCAGCCCCAAGGGAAAACTAAGCTAAGAGCACTAGATTCTTTGGAAGAAATCAGTGAATGTTTACGAAAACAAGGACTGAGAAAGAAATGGAGAAATTGTTTACAAAGCCGCAGGAGTGGCTGTGTGGTAAGTAGCTTGTTTACCAACCACATGGTTCTGGGTTCAGTCCCACTGTGTGGCACCTTGGGCAAGTGTCTTCTACTATAGCCTCGGGCCGACCACAGCCTTGTGAGTGGATTTGGTAGATGGAAACTGAAAGAACCCGTCGTATATATGTATATATATATATGTGTGTGTGTGTGTGTGTGAGTTTGTATATCTGTGTTTGTCCCCCCCAACATCGCTTGACAACCGATGCTGGTGTGTTTATGTCCCCGTCACTTAACGGTTCGGCAAAGAGACCGATAGAATAAGTACTGGGCTTACAAAGAATAAGTCCTGGGATCGAGTTGCTCGATTAAAGGCGGTGCTCCAGCATGGCCGCAGTCAAATGACTGAAACAAGTAAAAGAGTAAAAGAGTAAAATACAAATAACAGAACATTAACAACAGGTGTCTTTTGACATAGGACATATATATATATATATATATATATACTAGCAGTATCGCCAGGCATTGTGGTTTGTTTAGACCCTTTAGAACTGGAATTTTTGAAAAGTAAAAATTTGGCAGTATGAAGCTTGTTCTTCTCTTTAGGTGAAATACACCGAAAAATGGCGACACCGCAGTCAAAACATCGTAAAAAATAGGGATTTTCATAGAAAAA
Source organism: Octopus sinensis (assembly GCF_006345805.1). Classification (NCBI taxonomy): domain Eukaryota; kingdom Metazoa; phylum Mollusca; class Cephalopoda; order Octopoda; family Octopodidae; genus Octopus; species Octopus sinensis. The sequence continues at coordinate 160,874,913 of NC_042999.1, read as the reverse complement.
AGGCACCTTTTTGATGTAAATAACTTTTGGCGTTAACATGGTCCGATTTGAATTTTTTCTTCTACGGAAGGAAGAGTTAGCCTTCTTCTATCATACTCTCATATATGTATATATGTATATATGTATATATATATATATATATATATATAATATATATATACATGCATATATATATGATGATATATACATTTATATATATATATATATATTAATACGAAAAAACCCTCCAGGCTACATCCCGAAAATTCATTTCTTTGGCGAATTTCTACAAAGTTTACGGCGATTCGTTTTTATATCTTGATTTTTTATTTTTCATGCAATTTACGCATGCTTGCACGTGTGGTGAACACAGTTCACGTCAAACAGCTGACTGAGTAAAGTTCACTTTTCAATGCATGGGATAAGGCCTAAACAAAGACATTATCGATTTTTGCACTTGTGAGATGAATTTCGGAACAGAAATAGCGCAGTTCAATTTTCATTCGCCTAAACTTTAAGTGACCCACATTTGGTGGTTCTACGATTTGTTGGCTAGGAGGAAATAATACACACACAGACACACAAGTTGAGTTTTATATAGATAGATAGATAGATAACTTAAAATCAATCTGCACTCTTCCAAATTTTGACTGAGACTAAGTACAAAGTAAAATCTCTGCCTGCTTTTATAGCAAGTTAATGCAGGTAGTTTATCCCATCCCCTTCTGATTTACAGGTCATGCAATTGAAAAAAAGAACACAATATTTATGGGATGACCCAATAGTTAATTGCTTTTATTTAAAATAACCACACCAGAAAATACATATTGTATACAATATATTCAGTTATTTTTAAGAAATAGCAGCCAAATTCCCTCAAATGACACCAACCTACATTTTAAAGAATAAAGGACATACTGAACTGACATATTGAATGCAGTTTTAGATATACAAAATATAAAAGATGATCACAGCTTGAATACCTAGGTCTGCTAGATCAGGGTTTACTTGGGGTGAAGCAGCATTAGGCATAGAGAAAGGAACTGGAGTGAAGAGAATACAATGTGTCCAAACTGTCATATTACACCCAGTATAATTGATTCTGTGTGTTTGATGTAAGAAATATGATCCTCAGTTAAACATTGTATATTTCTGGAACAATAAATTTGTGAGTTGCACCTAGTCATTCACCCAGCTTGTGACTCACTGCAGGTCACACCTGGTGTTACACAATTCTTAACATTCAATATATTAATTTTGTATTATTTAGCAGTTTGAACATAACTTATTGTGACTACTTCAATACAACAAATAAAGATCTTTAAAAACATTGGAAGTAATCTTACCTGCTAGAAACCCTTCAATGATGGTAATAACGCCATTTGCTGTTTCAGTAATACCAATACCAGAACTGTATTTCTCAGGACCAACAAAATCCAAAATAGCAATAGGATATAATCCACAAGGACCTCCATGGAACAGACCCGCAAATAAATTGCAGACTGCTAATAATTCATAAGAATGAAGAACAGTTGAAATACACATAGTAATTCCAAATCCAATTGCGACAATTGTATATATATACACAAATCTCCACCTTGTTAATCGAAGCACCACACCAAGACTCAGCCTATAGTTTTAAGATAAAAAATAAGAGTTAGTTTGATTTTCACAATACAAAGAACTACATTTCTATCACTAGAAAGAGTTTGAAAAAGTTTAAAATGCTAAGTTTTAGGAACATATACATTTACAGTTGAAAAGCCTTCTTACTGTAAAGGACTTTAATTAAGAAAATTAAATGAACAACCATTAATTTGCTTTGTCTAGAAATAAACTATGGCAATAGTCTTATACTCTTATGTACCTAGTCAACAGTTAATGGCAAATAGTATGTGCTTTATCAAATCATATATTGCTATATTTCGGGATGGTCATCTTTTTCTCTCTTACCAAATAAACACATGCACTATATATCCATTCTTCACTTGTTTACTATTCTTATTTCATCTCAAGTCCATTGTCTGGAAATCTTTCATCACACATGTTTTCTCCTGTCCTGAGATGGAAGAGTCACTGAAGAAGCCACAGATGTGTGATGAAAGATTTCCAGACAATGGACTTGAGATGAAATAAGAATAATAATAAATGAGTGAAGAATGAATATATAGTGTGTGTGTTTATTTGGCTAAAGAGAAAAAGCAAAAAAAAAAATTACTATCCCAAAATGTAATAATACCTGTTTTAACACACAATTTCATATCAAGAATCTTGCAAAACAAATTCATAAATATAACAAATCATATAGCTTTCACTAGTTTCAGCTCAAGGGCTGTGGTTATGCAGCAGCACCAACTAATGTTGCTACATTTTCATTAATCCTCCTTTAATAGTCAGGGTTTGGTGAACGAGGGAGTTTGATGCTGATGCTGCTCTCATTTCTGCTTCCTGTCATGAAGTTGGCTCATCTGGACTCTTGACAGCAGGAAATCCAGTTTAGTTTTGAAAACATACATCCACACTATGTAGGTTTCTCAGTTCCTTCAGAAGGATATTGAAGATCTGTGAGCTCTTGAACTCCAATCTTTTGCTGTATCCAGGCCTGTACTTTGACAGCAGGGGTGAAATTTTAGGCACTATGCAATGGTGTTTGTATAACTTTCAATGTTAAAGTTTGGGACAAGTCCTAGGATCTTCCGGAAGTATATTACAGTATATTTTTCCCTCCTTCATTCCAAAGAGTAAAGTCTTAACTTCTTGAGTCTTTCCCAGGAGCTAATTTGCTGCATTGAGGTTGCTTTCATGTAGCTTCACTGGACTGTTTTGAGTTCTGCTATTAATTTGACACTGTGTGATGACCATAGTCAGAAGCAATAGTTAAAACAATGTAGGACAAATGTCTTCCAGAGAGCTGTTATGGTTTCCTGCTCTCTTGTTCTGAAAGCTTAAGAATCCATCTGGTCAGCTGCCTGTATTTCATTACCAACTTAGTAATATGCATCACAACTCATGTCAATGCCCAGGTTACACACTGATTGTGATTCTGGAACTGTGACCTCTCCAGGTCCAGTGTATTTTGTCAGCTGAAAGCAAAGGGCTTGGAACTTTCCAGCATTAAACTGCAGATTATTGTCATCAACCCACTTGTATATTGCATTTAACTCTTGTTGCAGGCACGTGCTATCTTCAGTTTTATATTAGCTGTGAAACTTCTGTGTCATCTGCATAGCTTGTGATGGTGGTCCTCTGTGGGTGAGAGCGTGTCTAAGAGGGCAACAAAGAACAACAGAGGCCCCCATGACACTGCACTGTGGGCCACTACTCATTATGTTCCAACTATGCCGAAATCACACAGTTCATGACATATTAGGCCTTCACAAAGTCAAGATATATTACATTCACATTTGAATGGTTAAGCAGCTGTTTCAACACCCATTGTGTTGTAAGAGCTGTGTTTAGCAGCTTCTTCTTGGCCAGAAACCATGCTGGGTGTCAGTCAGCTAGTCATTTTCTTCAAGGAACATGATTAGGTTCCTTCAGACTATGTTCCATAACTTTGTTGATATGCGAGGTTAGAGAGATAAGCCTACAGTTTTTGGCATCTGCTCTGCTCCCTCAACTTGCCTGGAAGTTTGCAACTTGCAAAGGAAACTCCAGAAGAGAGACTGCAATGGTTTCACCAGGTCTTGTTTACACGATTTTAGAAGGATTGCCAGGAAAACGTCAGGGCCAGCAGTTGAGTTCAGGTTTATTCTATCTATGGCCAGTGTTACATCTTTTATATCAATGTAACCAATTGTTACTGCCTCCTTTTTTGATATCTGTAGTGGTAAAGAACTCTACATGTTTGCTGACTTGCATGTGCCTTAAGGGTAGGGTGAAAATACTTCTGAATTATTCACTCAGTGTTTCACTTGTCTTCATTGCAATTTTTATAAGGGGGCCATATTTTTGGAGAAGTAGCCCTACCCTGAAAAGCATTGAGGCAGTTTCTTTGGCAAACTTAAAGAAGGCTTTAGGGTTTGATTTTATATTTTCCATAACCCAGACTTCTTTGTCTGCTCTCTCTTTGTCATGGGAGCATCTCATATTTTTCTCAGTCTCCAGCAGTTTTGTTATCAGGTAGGATTTTTCACTGCCATTGAGTTCTCTATTTAGACGGTTAGCAATTTTTGTATGCTGTCCCAAAAAAACTTTACTCTCCTAAGGAATTTTATTCTTATTTACAGTAGTCTTTCTCTCTGGGACAAGCTGTGGAGAGACATTGAGATCTATCCTGTCTGAAGAGCTCTTTCTCAATCAATTTCCAGCCTGCTTTATAGAAGTTTAGAATAGATAGATTTTGGGTGCTTCTCATAGGCTGCATGTCTGCGTATTCCTTTGGACCATACATGGTCATCTCTATTATATTATGATCTGAAACTAGCAACAGTGTTACTTACACATTATGGATGAGATCTATATTGTTTGTGAAGCAGAAATCAAGTATCTTGTTTGCCCTGGTTAGCTGGAGTACTACATAATGTGTTGGCAAGGTTGAGTAGGGATTCCACCTGCCTTTGTTTGCACTGCATCATTCTTGAGTGGAAAAGGACCCCAAACCATTCTACATGAGAAGTACACTGAAGTGTTGTTCCAATTTGGTTAAGACTTCTATTTTTGCAAGGTAATCTTCAAATATGCCCAGGTAATTTGGAGCATTTGGTGGGTGATAAATAGCACATATAACTATATTGAGTTGTCTTATATGTATAATCAGTGTGTCACACACTAAGTTTGAGTATGACAAGAGGACCTGGGACATGAGGTTTTCACAGATACACATTGCTACATGTGTATGACTTCTGTCTTTTCTATCAGTTCACAATATAACATACTTTGGTATGTGCATTTCTGCATCAGCGGTATTGAGTCTTAGATGCATTTGAGTGAGTGCTATGTATAAAGTTTGCTTGCATGTAACAGCCCTCTAATATTTAGTAAGAGAATCAATATGACACCTGGGCTGATGCCAGTGGTGGTCACTCTGTACCTGTTGGCTGTGATGGTCTTGTATGTTGGTGAGGATAACTTCTTTGCTGAAATTAATGTAATCAGGTCAGTGGCTGCACAATCTTTTACACAATGCACAAAAAAAGAATGCTCAGAAGCAGCCCTTATGACTGTATCTGGATAGGGCTATTGGAAGTAGTGTGCACTACATCTGCACATTTTTATTTTGGTGCAAGTGGTGCATGATTTTTTTTTCCCCGTTTGGGGTCTTTGTTTATCATTTCGTCCCTTTAGAGGGAAGCTTTCATCCTGCCGCATGCAGCTGTGGTATGGTTTTGGGTCAACTTTGCTTTTCATCCTTTCGGGGTCGATAAATTAAGTACCAGTTGCACACTGGGGTCAATGTAATCGACTTAATACCTATGTCTGTCCTTGTTTGTCCCTTCTATGTTTAGCCCCTTGTGGGTAATAAAGAAATAGGTATGGTTTTGGGTGTGTGAAATGGCAGTTTGCACTGTTACCTTCATGCCAGCAGGCATCATGCAGCTAGAACCTACGCACTCAGGTGTGTTCTCTTTTATATCATTTCTATTGTCCAGGATCTTTTTCATCCCAAAGTTTTCTTCTTTACTAATAGTACCTTGCTGCATGGGTAGCCCAACTTATTTCTTTCCTTGATATTTTTCTTGGGAATTGTTTTTTGTTTTTCTTTCTCTTCCTTTTTATTCATCATCTTTCTGTTCCTGTTTGCTTTCCTTTTTTCCTTTCTTCTTTTAGCTCCCTTGTCTCCTCAGTTGTTCGCATTGGTGGTGATAGGGCCATTAGTACTGGTGTCTCCTTCCCAGGCAGACCTCTCACTCATGGCTTCATCTTTGTTCCTTTGGGGGTCTGGGTTTGTAGGACCAGGGAAACATCTCTCACTCACATCAGTGTTTCCATTCTTGTCACCTTTTTTGTGTTTGTTTTTAAAGATGGCTAATGTGAGGTCTGATGAGAGCACAGAAGCAAATGAATTCTTGTTTCTTTCACTCTATCTGAGCTGTGGTCCTTGTGTGACCATCACCTTTTAGTGCTGCTGTAATTATATTGTTTGGATTGTCTCCTTCCTAGCTAAGAGTTGGCATTTTATTAGTGTGAAATATAAATTTTTCTTGTCAGAAGCTCCTATACATTTAAACATGAGTATATAAATATTTAGTTTCTCGTATTTTTCAATAAATTTATTTTTATACAGCTCAAGTATTTATCGAATACAAAAAAAAACACAATTTGTTGAAAAAAATTATGGAAAAAAATTAAATTAAAATTAAATGCTTATACAGTGATACTGTAAATATACAGGATCTGATCAACAGGTTGGTTACTTTTTACATAAACTGATTAATGCTTTCAAAAGTTTGTGATAAGGTTATGCCTCAAATTTAATTGCAGGAAACAAATTTTCACCTAAACATGTACCATAAACACTATAATGGGAAGAAAATTATTTTATAGGGTATAAAACAAGTTTAACTAACCTGGCAATAATTGATGCAGAACACAAGATGGAGTACTGTTGAGTGGTTTGCATCAGACTGAAGCCTTTGTTATCCATATAACTGGCGTAAATACTAAATGTAAAATTCATAAAACCACAGCTCAGGCAAAGAGGGAGCAAAAAAAGGTTAAACATGAAATTATTGAATACAGTTACATCCAAAAGCTTTTTTCTGGCTTTCAGCTTAATAGGAAGCTGAATGATGTATTCCTGGTTTGCTTTATTAGCACGATTCTGACAAAACAATATATACAGCCCTAGTGGGCAAACGTTGAAGCTGATTCCAGACAAGATGAAAAGGCAGTAATTCCAATTATAAACACTGATAATATAGGGAATAATAAGTGGAAATACAACTGCTCCAATTGGTCCAGCTGTTGACAGAAGTGCGATGAAAATTGTTGCCCTGCTACCAAAATAAATTCCAACAACTACAAAAACGGTTACATACACAAGAGAACATCCAATCCCTAAAAGTAAAAATAAAAATATACATTAGTGTCATGTTTGTTGTTTACCGAATTTATAAGAAATTACTTGAGATGGTGAACAAACACACTCTAAGTCCAGTTTGGAATTGATGAGGCCCTAAAAATTTCAAGGAGGGCATCGTGTGAGCTAATACATCACAATGTATTGCATATGTTATTGCAGTGGTTTTCAACCAGGGTTCCACGGAACTTAGGGTTCCGCAAGAAGTTACAAAACGGCTAAAATTGGCAGTAATTTTTAATTCCCCTATGCAGATATGTGTGCATAGGACAATTAAATTATTGCACAGGGGTTCCTCGAGCCAGTGAAATGTTTTCTTGGGGTTCTGCTCCAGCAAAAAGTTTGAAAAGCACTGTGTTATTGTATATCTATAATCCACTTAGCTGTATGTTTAGTATTAGTAGATACACTTTGGGAAGATCTTCACATATGATATCAACATGGTAAAAGAGATCAGAATTGATGTGTTTGGGTTTTGCATTTCTGATAACCCTAACAAGTATCCTTTTGTATCTGGTACTTGGCACAATGCACAGTAAGTCAGGTTACACAATTAGAAAGAAAGTGTAAGCTAGGCGACACACAGACATACTCATATTCTTTGTACTGCTTTTCTTTTTTTTTTTATAATTACTGGATGTTCATAATCTTTTCAGCTGGAACATGTTCATCTTTTTTTCTAATATTTGAAAGTTACCAATATATACTGGAATTATCTGCAGTACAGGTTGCTATAATTGCTAAAATAGTATTGTTATTCGCACTATAAACAGTCAGCATGCTACCTAAGAATATTACTATGGCATATATCTCTAGTTCAGCATACTAACTGAAAAAAAATTAGTGGTTTGTTTGTGACTTGATACTCTTTATGTGCCCCTGTCAAAGACACTCAACTGCCAACGGTCCAGCATAACTGTAAATAGATACAGTGAGGTGTTACAGTCAACCCATCAGTCTAAGTGTCATAAAGACTGTCTAATTGACTACCTTGCATTACTGAGCTCAATATTTGAAGGGGGGGGGGGTATGAACAAAGTCAGCCCAGAATTAGTAGGCCTACAATAAAATGTAGCCCTGTTATTACCATACTGTCATTCTGTATGTCAGAATGTTTCTGGGGGAATTTGCTGTAATTTCTAGCAGATCAAGAGACCAGTATTTCTTATTGATTGGCATCCTATCCAAAAGCAGACATCTGTGACCCCTTTAAAGCATTTTGATAAAATATTTGCAAATATAAAGAGTTAATACTCTTCTTATCTGATATCATGAATACCATCATTTGCAGAGGTTGTTGAGCATTGAATAAAAAGGGCTTTATAGCATTAAATTCCTTTACATCTGAGGTTGAAATTCTGTCTTTCATCCTTTAATGTTTAATAAAATAAAAAATAAATACCATCAAGTGATGGGAGAGGTATTTAGAATGACTATAGCCTCACCCCCACCCCCCACCATCCAAACATTATTCATGGTCTCGTACCAATGTTATAAATCATTATTTTTGATGTTATACTTACCAAAACAAAGACCAACAGAAACAAACAAAAAGAAAGCACTATTAGCAAACGCGGAGACAAACAGCATTAATCCTTGGAAAAATCCTCCAATAATAATCACACCAGGTCCTCCAATTTGGTTCATTAAAGTACCAACAAACAAACCTTTATTAAACAAAAAGAAAAAAAAAATGTATATAAGATCTGAAATAAGATTTACAGATATTATCTCAACATGAACAATTTGAGGAATTGCAATTAAATAACATAAAAATGACATATATGGTATGATAAATAAAAATATGTACGTTATAACACAATAATATATAGTGGATCAGCTGTAGGACGGTAGGCTCAGTTGTATTACTGAAGATTGGTGGTTTGTTTTCTGTCCTTGAGAATTGCAGCTGGTTGAGTCACTAATAGATCTACAGCTGACCGTATATATTTCATTGCCAACACTACACTGTACTTCTGGCAAAAACATTTTACTATCAGTGATTCAATCCACCAAGCTCCAAACAGCTACCATGGGGAAGTGTAGTTCACTTCTGTAAGTAGCAGAAGCACTATGTAAATGATGAAAGTTTTTGCTGGCTGATGGTACTGAGTTCATATGTTCTTGGAGGGTAAGTTTAATTTGAAGGGAAAGGTACTTTCTGCCAGGTTAACTTGCTCTAAACACATTGCATGAAGACAAAACCTTCGCTAGTGACCTAATGACTCAATCAGACATTTTTTTTTTCTGTTCAACTCTGTTCAACTCATCCTGCCAAATTCTTTTTATTTCAAAGAAATAACAGAAGGGGAAAAATTGTCAAAACAAATAAAGGGTCCTCCAAATAACTGTCATTATATTTTTTTAATTTCTGCACTATTTACCTCATCTCTCATGCCCTACATTGCATTACAATTGGTCTCTTCCATAATTTCTAGTTCCTACTTTCATCTGTGGAGGCGCAATGGCCCAGTGGTTAGGGCAGCGGACTCGCGGTCATAGGATCGTGGTTTCGATTCCCAGACCGGGCGTTGTGAGTGTTTATTGAGCAAAAACACCTAAAGCTCCACGAGGCTCCGGCAGGGGATGGTGGTGATCCCTGCTGTACTCTTTCACCACAACTTTCTCTCACTCTTACTTCCTGTTTCTGTTGTACCTGTATTTCAAAGGGCCGGCCTTGTCACTCTCTGTGTCACGCTGAATATCCCCGAGAACTACGTTAAGGGTACACGTGTCTGTGGAGTGCTCAGCCACTTACACGTTAATTTTACGAGCAGGCTGTTCCGTTGATTCGGATCAACCGGAACCCTCGTCGTCGTAACCGACGGAGTGCTTCCATCCATATCTTTAAATTAAATTTTATCTCAGAGCCTTCATTTCTAATGCAAAGGTTCAATGTTTTTAATCACCAAGAAACTGCTTCATGAAATAATCATTGCTCTTTGAAATATTTCAACTGATTTCAGTAATGTAATGTATTAAGCTCCCTATTCTATGGTCTTTCTTTGTCTCTAAAGCAAGCTTAATTCCAGATCATAAACTGATTTATGTTTTTGCACCAAACATATTCTATTTCTAACTTTGATACTTCCCTGATCACACCATTGTTTTTGTGATCAAATCATATAATCAGGCTGCTAGAAGTGGATACGTTCTTCTGTTCAGATATTTACTAAGTTATCCTGTCTGTTCTTTATAAGATTATGTTTGTTAACCTTTGATTAAGTTTAATTACTCATGAGTACACTTATTATATTGTCTATTTATTTACTGTATTTTCTCTCTGAAAAAATTACACTTATATTTATGTACCCTATAAAAATTGTGGTATGGTTGTTGTTTAGTTCTATATCAACCCTGACTGAACAGACCTATCTCTGGCCAAAGGCATCTCAGCCATAACCATCCCGTTTTTTTTTATATATCTAGGACTACATTATCTAATGTCTTCATTTTAAATGGTAATGTGTTATCTGAGTAATATTTAGCTACTATTTCTTATATGTCTAACTACCAAGTAGTGGCTCCCTTGTTGGTTCATGGAGCATAGTAATGAGTATTTTGAAACAAAGCATGAAGAGTAAAGTTTCAGAGTTGAAATATAACCTTAGGATGTATACACATAAGGGAACTGGAAATCACCAGAGATGAAGGTGGCAGAAGAGGTTAATATTATTTTACTAGATACATTTAAAGGACTGAAGGGCTTTTAGTCAATCAACCCCAATACTTATATCAATCTGTAACTTGTTTTATTGAATGCTGTTTGTCATACTGCTAAGTTACAGGGCATAACAGGACACAGCATAAAAACATCAATTTTAAGACAGCTGTTTGGAAGGATAATATATAAATTTTGACAACTTTTCAGAGGAATGTAAAGGTCTATTGAATTTGGCACAGATAGTATGTATAAGCCATTGGGGTAACCAATGAAAACTTACTTGAGCAATAACTCACCTCAAAATTTCAGATTTAATTGTATATCAGGATCCAAAGTTGATTGGATCCAACCATTACATGTGAGGAATCTTAAGAACTCAAAGAATAGAAGAGAAAAATATTTATTAATACCATTGTTTGCAACATCAAAGACAGTCTTTGTATGCCACGATATGAAGACATAATGAGTGGTAAATTTTGATTCTCTTAAAACCAATTGAAAAATGTTACAGCTCATTATGTAACTTTTATTTAATTCCAATTTTGATTATTTAAAATGGATTTGCTAAATTTGGTGACAAATCAGACCAAGCACTTTATGTTATCCATTTTGTTGATACCTTACTGAATTCTTCTCATATTCTGGTCAAGTTTTTTATCTTGCATACAATGAATAAATTAAGTACCAATATGATACTAATTGGGCAATTTTTTTCAATCACTTTGCTTACAAAGCTGAGCATTGATGCCAATCCAAAAATCTCATTATCTGAAGTGCTCTACCCTGGAATCCATACTGAACAGCCAAGGATCCATATAATTAATATCAGTAAGCTTGTAACTACTTAGATGTATACAATATATTTTGTTGAGTTTTCTGTTGTTAACTATGTCTTCATTGTGTTAATATACAATATTAAGTTTGTGAAGGGATTTTAATTATATTCTTGTAAGCAATGTTCCTGTTATACTATTAATATATTTAATAGCATAATGGCCATCATGTAAGAAAGTGAGTTCCCCTTCAAGTCCATGGCTGAGTTTATATTCTTGAGTGACACAAAATGATTTCACCTTACACTACTAATGTCCTTGGAAAGTCATGTACAATAAAGCTTTTCAGTTCTTTTCTCTTGTATGACAACAGCCTTAACCCTTTAGTGTTTAAACCGGCCATATCCGGCCAAAACATTCTACCTATTTTATGTTCAAACTAGTCAGATATGGTCATTCATAGCTATCTTATTGTGTCATTTTAAAAATAAACAAAACACATCATTGAAATCTCAAAGCCATGAAATGATGCAGGATTAATTTTACATAGTGTGAATACATAAACTTTACATTTGACAGAATAATCTGAATGCTAAAGGGTTAAACCTATTTAAAGGAATAATCCAAATTCTGTATGGTGTCAAGTTAAGTACTTCAGTATTCTACATTCAAATTCCTCCAATGCTAACTTTGCAGTTTGTCTAACTCTTGGATTTATAAGGTACTTTTGGATTTATTTATCTAATAAACATTATTCTTCTTGCATTATAGGAATTGGTTTTGTTTCTAATCAATAATCCAGTGAGTCAAAGGAGGATGAGATACTGAAACAGTATGCCAGTAGCTTGTGAAACTAGATACTGTACTGTAACAACCTAGTTCAGTAACTTGATGTTCTAAGATATCCAATCAAGGTTTACTCATAAAGGATTCATAAAAAAAGTACTGGAAATACAATGGAGTATTCCTAATCCTTTATTTATACATATATAAATCTGTATGGCTGTATTTAATAAAAGTGAATCCCTTCACGAAACCCTTACTTCTCAAATGGAATATGTGACATGGAAGGCATGAAGTCTATGTTACAGGCATTGTATTTTCCAACAAATACTGTAACTTGTACTTGTTTTGATTAACTAAAATTCGAAACTACTTAAGATGGTTTCAAGAGAAATGGAGAAATTTAATAGGCCATACTTCAACGGACTAGGCTAGTGTTCAACAAAGATATGTTATTATAAATAAAAGTTTAAAATATTGAAAATCGTAGTAAAAAAATGATACCATTGAAGATAATTTGCATAAGGGATGGGCATATTTAAAAAGGAAAGTGTTAGGTATCCCACCTTTATCTTTTGGAAAAATATTTTATTTTTCTCTCTGATCAATCTGCTTTTCTGTAAAAATGAAACATTAATTTTTAAAAATTTGATACAGGAGTGGCTGTGTGGTAAGTAGCTTGCTAACTAACCACATGGTTCTGGGTTCAATCCCACTGCGTGGCACCTTGTGCAAGTATCTTCTGCTATAGCCTCGGGCCGACCAATGCCTTGTGAGTGGATTTGGTAAATGGAAACTGAAAGAAGCCTGTCGTATATATGTATATATATGCATGTGTGCGTGTTTGTGTGTCTGTGTTTGTTCCCCTAGCATTGCTTGACAACTGATGCTGGTGTGTTTACGTCCCCGTCACTTAGCGGTTCGGCAAAAAGAGACCGATAGAATAAGTACTGGGCTTACAAAAAGAATAAGTCCCGGGGTCGAGTTGCTCGACTAAAGGCGGTGCTCCAGCATGGCCGCAGTCAAATGACTGAAACAAGTAAAAGAGTAAAAGAGTATATATTTGACTATGAAAGGGGTCATAAATAGTGCTATGACTCCTGGGTGCATGAACTAATGTGAAAACTGAGGTGGATAAATTGTTGAGTGAAAACCAAGGTTATGAATTATTATGTGAAAACTAGAAGCAAAGTTATATCATAACTGAAGCCACAAACTGCTGTATAATAACTGAGGTCATGAATTACTCTATAGTTAAGAGTTATAAATTGGGATCATAAACTACTGCATGATAACGATGATGATAACGATGATGATAACTGAAGTATGATGAGAAGCAAACATTTGATCAAAATGGACTCCAACAGTGACACTAACAGTTTTCTTCAGACTATACATTAATGTGGATGACATTAATGTGGCCGGCCTTTTTTTATATATACTAGTAGGATATGATTCAAAGGAACTTTGACAATTATTTTTTTAAAAAACTATACCCAATTACAAACTCCAATATTACATTGTATATGTATATAGGGTGGAGGTGCAATGGCCTAGTGGTTAGGGCAGCGGACTCGCGGTCGGAGGATCGCGGTTTCGATTCCCAGACCGGGCGTTGTGAGTGTTTATTGAGCGAAAACACCTAAAAGCGCCACGAGGCTCCGGCAGGGGGTGGTGATCCCTGCTGTACTCTTTCACTACTCTTTCTCCCACTCTTTCTTCTGTTGGCCTGCTCGCTTAGCCAGTGCGGTGGCGTCATTCGAAGGCTAAAACAATGCGAACGCATTGTGACCAGCGATGTGTAACAACATCTGATGGTCTGGTCAGTCACGTGATCACGTGTGATATGTATATAGGATGTTTTTAAATATGAGTAAAATATGCAAATAAATGAGGCACGCAGGATATGTGTATAATTGAAAGCCTGTCAAGATATGCATATTTAAGTGTATAAATGTAAATGTAAATGCACATGAGTGTGTCTGTGAGTTGGGGGATGTGTGTGCATGTATAGTGACTACTACACACATGAAAAAGCAATTTCTGTCAAATTACCAAAGTTGAAGGACATAAACAACAGAATCGAACAAAGCTAGAGGCAGATGACTTCAACTGTTTCATGACAATTGCTGAGGCAATGTGTTTAACAAGTATATAATAAAGACAGCAGTGAACAAGTGAAGGAGTAGCAGTGCAAAATACAAAACATGATCTTGCAATGCATGAAACTGTGTCTACAAAACTACATACATACACAAACACACAGACAGACAGACATACAGAGATAGGTAGGATAGAACGAGGCACAAATATAAACACACATATATATTTTCTCTTTTTCTCTCTTTTACTTGTTTCAGTCATTTGACTGCGGTCATGCTGGAGCACCGCCTTTAGTCGAGCAAATCGACCCCGGGACTTATTCTTTGTAAGCCCAGTACTTATTCTATCGGTCTCTTTTGCCGAACCGCTAAGTGACGGGGATGTAAACACACCAGCATCGGTTGTCAAGCAATGCTAGGGGACAAACACACACACACATACACACACACATATATATATATATATACATATATGCGACAGGCTTCTTTCAGTTTCTGTCTACCAAATCCACTCACAAGGCATTGGTCGGCCCGGAGCTATAGCAGAAGACACTTGCCCAAGATGCCATGTGGTTGGTTAGCAAGCTACTTACCACACAGCTACTCCTGCACCTATATATCTATATTTACATATATATGTAAATACATTTATATATTTGTTGTGCAAGATTTTTTATGTGAAGTCGTGTGTTGAAACAGATATTGTTATATTTCGGAATGGTCATTTTGCAAGTTTAGCCAATAAAAACACACGCACTATATATTTGGTGTTATTTTGCTTCAGTGTTATTTATTTTTTACATTAATCTTAATCTTATTTCGGCCAGAGTTCTTTCGTCACACTCCTGTGACACACAAATAAGAAAGAAGAAAGCAAAGGACCACTGATGCGGTCACAGGAGTGTGACGAAAGAACTCTGGCCGAAATTAGATTAAGATTAATGTAAAAAATAAATAACACTGAAGCAAAATAACACCAAATATATAGTGCGTGTGTTTTTATTGGCTAAACTGGCAAAATGACCATTCCGAAATATAACAATATGTATATACACATATACATACATAAATATATACACACATATACATACACATATAGATAATCATATGGAAGGTTACACAGGTACAATAAATGCTGAAAATGTACAGAAAATAGACCCAATCAACTGCCGGGGGGGGCTACAGGTAGTTGACAGCTTCTGTTATCTAGGTGACCAAGTTAGTAGTGGGAATGGATACTCCAAGAGCATAACTGTAAGAATAAGATTAGGATGGGCAAAATTCAGAGAGTTCTTACACCTGCTGGCAACAAAGGATCTCTCTCAGAGTGAAAGACAGATTATTTGATGCCTGTGTGCAAACAGCTATGCTACATGACAGGGAAACATTGGCTATAATAGCCGAGGACATGTGTTAGTTAGTTCATTAGTTAATTTTTTGGCTCAAAAAGCAAGAAGCAAGGCCATGTAGGGGGACATGGAGTTATGAACAGAGTGGTGTTCATGTAAAGAGTTCAGGCCACTTGAGGTCAAGGGAGACTTTGAACCGAGCGGTCGTCGGCATCTTCACCATCTCATACATAAATATCAAAATATAGATACACACACACATACATGTATATATATGCACATATATAATCATTATCATCATAATTTACTGCCTGTTTTCCATACTGGTATGGATAGTTTGACAGGATCTGGAAAGCTGGAAAGCTGGCAAGCTCCACCAGGCTCCAGTCTGCTTTGGCATGCTTTTTACAGTTGGATGTACTCCCTAATGCTAACTACTTTATAGAGTGTACTGGATGCTTTTTATGTGGTACCAGCACTGGGACTTTTTACATGACACCAACACAGTGGGGTTGTCAAGTAACTTACAAGACAATGACCTCTTGCTTAGGAGTAGGAGGGGTACCAAAGGAAATGACTTTGGCCCAGGTGAAAGGTAAAGTATAAGAGAGGGTTGGAGACAGGTGTCTTACTACAGAGGAGATACATAGTTATGCCAATAGGAAATGAGAGGAGAAAGAGAGAGAGACAGTCAGAATGAGAGAGAGAGAAATGGATGGTGTTGGAGATGCATCAGGACATACCACAGGGAACAGTGGGGAGAATTATAAGTGGTACAAAGGGAATAGACAGGGATGCTTCATAAGATTGTGATGGGAGATGTTCAAAGATAGGGAAGAGGTGGATGTAGCAAGTGATGGTAAGAGAAATTACGTTGAATGGAGGAGGGGGTATGGTACATATGTGAGGGAATGAAAAGGGTATAGATGGGCATGTAAAGGGTAGTGGTGGCACCTGCAGTGGATGGTGATCATAGGTTTTAGAAAGATGGGTTGTGAAGTTTTGAGAGAAACTGTATATGCGCATTGGGGAGGAGGGGCATGGCTATAAAGGACATGTACATGTATGTATGTGTGTATACATATATACATCATCATCATCATTGTTTAATGTCCGCTTTCCATGCTAGCATGGGTTGGACGAATGACTGAGGGCTGGCGAACCAGATGGCTGCACCAGGCTTCAATCTTGATCTGGCGGAGTTTCTACAGCTGGATGCCCTTCCTAACGCCAACCACTCCAAGAGTGTAGTGGGTGCTTTTACGTGCCACCAGCACGGGGCCAGTCAGGCGGTACTGGCAACGACCTCGCTCAAATCTTTTACACATGCCACCGGCACAGGAACCAGTAAGGCGATGCTGGTAACGATCATGCTCAAATGGTGTCTTTTATGTGCCACCGGTACGGAGGCCAGATAGCCGCTCTGTCAATGATCACACTCGTATGGTGCTCTTTGCGACCCGCTAGCACGGATGCCAGTCATCGAATTTGATTTTGATTTCACTTGCCTCAACAGGTCTTCGCAAGCAGAGTTTTAGTGTCCAAAGAAGAAAAAGATACGCATAAGTGGGCTGGTAACGCCCCTGGCATAAGCCATGAGATTATGGTCTCATTTGGCTTGCCGGGTCTTCTCACGCATGGCATATTTCCAAAAGTCTCGGTCACTAGTCATTTCCTTGGTGAGCACACACACACATATATGTACAGGATGCGAGGGATAAATTGTCACCATTTTATATTTTTAATTAAGTGCATGCACATTGTTTGTTTTTGATTTTGTCAACTACACAGTATAGTAGGGTCAGTTGGGCACCGTCTGTGAGAAAAACAGCACCATGATGCAGTTCACTCTGCCAGAAATTTGAAAACATGTTGTACTGCTTGGCATTTGCACCGGAAGCTCCAATAAGAACATTTCAGAGTGTTTAGGTGTCAATCTTAAGACATGTACCAAGAGAGATAAAAATCAAACATTCAGTCAACATCACAGTGTTTAGAGTGATCACTAATGATGGCAACATTATGCCTCCATTAATCTTCCCACATGGCCTGAGACTCAACACAGAAGCCTACATCAAGTGCCTGGAGGAAGTAGTGCTGCCCTGGGTCAAGAGGGTGGCTGCTGGAAAACCCTATGTCTGGTAACAGGACTCTGCACCATAGGGGAACCCAGTCATGAATTTCAGACAATTTCTGTGACCACATGACCCCTAACATTTGGCTACCTAACTCCCCAGGCTGCAACCCCCTTGATTATTATATGTGGGGCACAGTTGAGTGAGAGACCAACAAAATTCCTTGTAACACCAAAGATGAACTGAAGGCAAGGATTATGGCAGCATTCACCAACTTAAGCAAGGAGACCATCTAAAAAAATTGCAGGAGATTCTGAAGTCATATTTACATTATACAAATATAACATGTACAATCCTTTTCATTATACAACAGAAGAAAATTATCATATCCTTTAAGTTCATGTGAATGATATAATCATCAGCTGAAATAAAACGTCATGAAGATTTTACCTTCCTTACACTAAGTATTACATTGAAAGTATTCATATATAAGTTGTGGGAACAGTTACTTTGATAGACATTTGTGGAGATACACTTCTGATGGTAAAATTCTATTTAAATCGAGCATCAATTTTAACTACATTAGCTCTAAAATACATTTTAAACAAATGCTAATATTCTCCTTGTGAAGATCAATGGACTAAATGCTTTGCGATGTTCAAATTTGTCTCTTTAATTTTGAGTTTAAATCTAATACTTGGCTTTTTATTTTTCAAGAAAAAATAAGAGTCAATTCAACTGGTTCTACTTCTCTATCATCATCATTCAATGTTCCATGCTTGGATGGGTTGGATAGATTGATAGGCCTGAGGACTACATTGTGCTCCAGTGTCTGCTTCGGCATGACTTCTACAGCTGAATGACCTTCCTAATTTCAACCACTTTGCAGCATGTACTGGTGCTTTTGTTCACGCTACCAGCACTAGTGAGACCTTCATGTAGTTTGCCTAAAACTACTACTCTGTCAAAAATTAGCTCCAAAAGGCAGAAAATATGAAACCAAAGAACTTGAAATAGCTTGTTCTCATTCACTTTGTATTTATAGATAAGTTTGAGTATGCAAAAATATAGCAGCTATAACGAACAGATGATACAACAAAGTTCTTACAAAGCTCAATATTGTCATTCTTTATCACCTACTGATATCAATAGAAGAAATTGAGGATGAAAATATACTGGAAACATTTTGTACCGAGTTAAGGTAATTGCTAAAAAATTTGATAACTCTGAACAGATGATAACTAACAAGTATCTCATAATATCTTTATAGATATGCAAGTGTTTTCCCTGAAAAAGGTTTCACTGGTAAAAATACAAAACTATTATCCAGGCACTAATTTTGTATAAGATACTAGCAGTATCGCCCGGCGTTGCTCGGGTTTGTAAGGGAAATAATTATATAAGCATTTTTAGAGAGTTACTTCCCTTATATAATAGCAAAAAAATGCATTAAAAATGGGAAAAAGTGATGATAATTTTTTTTTAAATCGTAGACTCATCGTAGACGCGCGCTAATATCCAGAAGGGCTCGATATGAATCACGACTATAAGATACCCACTTTTGGTTACACTGCATCGCAAAATGTGGGAGTAGTTAGCAATCTAAATCGTAGGAGACAGACACACAACTTCACTTTTATATATAAAGATGTCATCTTTGCAATGAAGATATACGAATATTTTCTCAGGGAGAGTTTACCTTGGTGAAAATACATACTCCATAGATATTGACAAACTAATAAAAATTCAAGTGAAACTACACTTTCACAACATACTATTCATGTATATAATCATTGATAACAAAATGCTCAATAAAGATTCTTTACTCTTTTACTCTTTTGCTTGTTTCAGTCATGTGACTGTGGCCATGTAGGAGCACCGCCTTTAGTCGAGCAGATCGACCCCAGGACTTATTCTTTGTAAGCCTAGTACTTATTCTATCGGTCTCTTTTGCTGAACCGCTAAGTTACGGGGACGTAAACACCAGCATCGGTTGTCAAGTGATGTTGGGGGGGACAAACACAACACACAAACATACGCATATATATATATATACATATATACGACATGCTTCTTTCAGTTTCCGTCTACCAAATCCACTCACAAGGCTTTGGTCAGCCCGGGGCTATAGTAGAAGACACTTGCCCAAGGTGCCACGCAGTGGGACTGAACCCGGAACCATGTGGTTCGTAAGCAAGCTACTTACCAACCAGCCACTCCTAAGACTGTAACAAAAGGTTCTATATAGGCTACCAAGTAAGAACAAAAATCTTTTTCTTGCATTCATATTCTATCACTGGTGGCAAACACAAACATAGAAAAACAAAAACATAAATATCCACAGACATACAGAGTATGCATAGTACTAAAGAATATTTAAATTGAGTCTTGACATTGAAAAATAAATAAATAAAATTCAAAAACATATATCAGTGACCTGTACCTAGACTCACATGTTTACAAATTCAGCTCCAGCCATTGCTGAAACCAGTTCAAAAACAATCGATCTAACAGCCATCAACCTGTATTAATAATACATATTTTTAGAACAAGAGAAAGTAAACAATGGAAAATATAATATCAATTGAAACATACATCATTAGATCAAAGGTATCAATGGTATGCTGGCTGTGGAGGTCAATGCTAAAAAGAAGCAAGCATTTTATTTTGATTTTATTGCCAGAAAGTATTTGTTTCAGTAAATATTTATAGTTTATCAAGGATTTTGTTTTTAATAATGATTTTGAAAATTAAATAATTATGATTTCTAACAAAAACTTTTAAAAATAAAGAGAGGAAATATTAAAGCACATAAATCTGGATAAATCTTTGGAAATTTCTTTGAATTGCCTAAATTTAGTACTTTTTTGTTCTCTTTTTCCTGAAATTAATATAAAAGTTTCACAAGTTTTTTGTTTTTTTTTAATCGGGAATAAAGATTTGTAAACGTTTCACAAACATAGTCAAGATATATTCAATATTCTATCAATACATTGATTTGATTTTCAAAGTCAAAATTTACAGTTTAATTCCTTTTTCTAATGACACAAGCGGATTCTTACACTACTGAAGACTTTGTTTTCATGCAGTGTATCTAGGACATATCAGTCTCTGAACTATATTCACTGGAAGCAGGAGATATACTATCAATTAATGAATAACTTATCAAGTTTACAGTGTTCTCACTTCTTATATTCAGTATTGAGGTGTACCACACTGTTACATATTTATTAAGAAGTTCATTGCTTATAACATTGATACAAAGAATCAAATACCCTGCCAATTGATAACCAAAATTGATTAAATAAATCCTAAATCATCAACAAAGAGAAATAGTTAATATTAATTTCATCACTTAATTTTGCTGTGTGTATTTTTTCTTTATGCCAGTTTGGTGTTTACTGATGATGGACATAAGATTTTTAATTTTAACTATTGTGACCCAGAGACACATAAAAATAGCTTTCAGCCTTGTTGTAGTTACTTCAAAGAAATTATGATTACTATCAATATCAGGAACTATTTTAAAAGAAAAGTCAAATGAGTAAGTGTAGTGCTTATTAACCTCTTCCAGGCCTCTAAAACTGGTGGGAGAAAGTGAGATATTATCATCAGACACAGGCCGAACCTGAATGCTTCCAAAGAGGGCTCAGCTATAGACTAAGCAAAACCAGAAATTTCTTCCAGAAATAATTTTGTATATAGAAAACAAACCAAGAGCAAGAATATAGCTGTACTTTTGTTGAAGCTAACACTGGAGGATCTAAATGTGATGCTCCTATAACAAATAATATAAGAAATGGGATAGAAATTTTGCAAATCGGAAGTATTTCTAGAAATCATATAAAGGAAAAAGAACGCCAAGAAAAGTTCCAGTACTGCAAAGTTTGCAAAAGACGGTATTATACCTTAAGTGATCTTGCCAACTGTCCCAATACAGCAGGTTGTATCAAAAGAGTTTCTCAATGATTAAAAAAAAAGAGAAGGCTGCTAAATTCCAAATAAGTGTACCAATAATGATTGGTTTTGTTGTAAGTTGTTTAGCAAAACAAAATAGTGCATCATCCCTACAAGAAATATGTTCAAAAGACTAGATGAACACTGCAAAAATTCGTTTTTCAAGTGAGAGGAATACTAACCATTTAGAAAACTATCAGATATAACTGAACTTGAAATGCATTTATCTAGAGGAAAAACAAATGATGCTATTAACCAGTAGACAATTAGGCATGAAGAAGAATATTGGTGATAAATTTTGCAATGTTTGATAGTTCTAATCAGAATTCTTGACATGCAAATTATGTCATTCAGAGTTACAAATAAGAAGTTGAACAGTGCAAGCAATCATTTACAGTTTATAGAATATGTAGTTGATCTTAATATGAAGGTATATGTTTACAGATATAAAGTTCAAGAAATAATGAAAAAATATCCAATACAAGCTAATACAGCTTCTAGCAATTGCTATAGGGTAGCAAATTTTAACACATAAACAGAGCCAAATTATTGTTCAATTATTCGGTGCCTTTCTTGAAGCAATCAAACCATCAAATACTGGGATACATGAACCCATATATGAGGACTTAGGGAGAGGAGATTTGTGCTATTAAAGGAGAGTTCAGGTGCTCTTATGACAGAAGTTGTTTTGGGGCAACTTGAGCAAATAGGAAAATCTATAAGGTCAAATGTATGACAACAGCAGTAACATGAAAGATAAAAAAAAATGGTATATCGAAGACTCTAAACTCCTTAAATTTGGTAATCAATGATACAGCTACATATTGCCTGGAAATATATAGTATCTTCAGATTTTGTTTGGTTTAGCAGATCTATGATTATTTCTTTGCTTTGACTGAGTGTTGACATATTCTAATGAGTGAAAGAAAATGAGAGATGCATTGAAACTACTGAGATATCATTTTTGTAATATATATATATGATGCTTTAAAGGAGATTTCTGATGAAACTTCTACAAGATCCATTACAAGAATTAACTTGTGGTCTACAGGTGTGATAAGGGTTTTCAACAACTTTTGATCGATGTTAGTGAGATTGTTAAGAAATAAGAGCTACTAGCAGCCTTTGAAGCAGAACAAGTTAGAAAGGAGAGAAAGACATGACAATTTGAATGTGAGATCCAGGAAGATACAGCACAAGATCTACTGAAGAAAAACTAGTTTTTTACTATGTTGTCTTAGATATGACCATACAATCTGTTGGAAAGTGATTCCCATAGCTGCAGCAATGTAATATACATACATTATAAAGAAAAAATCTACTGAACATATAGTTACAGGTAACAAGAATTTTGGGAAAAACAGTGATGCAAAATAGAAAAATACTCATCAAATGCTTGCTTCCATTGCTCTGAAGCTCCTTCTCACACATCCACTAATAGTAGCTAAGTTCTTAAAGCTCAAATTTATAAAACTTACATAATGTTGCAAAAAAGACTAGGTAACTTAACAACTATATTGATTAAACATGTCAAGGAATCACTTTATTTGATTTAAATGTTGACAAAGTTCGCAACAAGGAAAAAGCACAGAAAGTGAGACATCACCATCATTATCCTTTAATGTCTGTTTCCCGAGCTGGGCTGCACAGTTTGACAGAATCTCATGAGCTGTAGGACTGCAGCAAGCTCCAATGTCAGCTTTTGGCATGGTTTCTGAGGCTGGATACCTTTCCTAAGGCAAACCATCAACAGCGTCTACCAGGTGAGGGGGGCCTAAAATTGAAACTTTCATGTGACTTGAATTTTAACAACTCAATTAACAAGATTATTTCCTAACAAGGAAGCCATGCTTTTAATCTTGTTTGTCCATTTGTTTAGTTTTTTCCTCTGTTTGACTACACGTGAAAATATTGTCATAACATGATGGGTTGGTTATGCTAAAAAAACCTTAAAAATGATAGTTGGTATAAAGTTTTAATTGCTTGGCACATGTATGAATTTTATCAAGTGTCCTTTAGTTCAAAATACTTTGTGTGCCAAAATATTTTCTTTTCTAAGAGACAAAGATAATCAGATTGCTAAATTATCTCTTCCTCATCATCATCATCATCATCGTTTAACGTCCGTTTTCCATGCTAGCATGGGTTGGATGGTTCAACTGGGGTCTGGGAAGCCAGAAGGCTGCGCCAGGCCCTGTCTGATCTGGCAGTGTTTCTACAGCTGGATGCCCTTCCTAACGCCAACCACTCTGAGAGTGTAGTGGGTGCTTTTTATGTGCCACTTGCACAGGTGCCAGACGATATGAAATTAATAAATAATCATTACATGTGACAGAGACGAGGTGTGGCTTAGTAGCTAAGGTATTTGGCTCATTATCATAAGGTTGTGAGTTCAATTCCCAGTGACACACTGTGTCCTTGAGCAAGACACTTTATTTCACATTGCTCCAGTTCGCTCAACTGGCAAAAATGAGTTGCAATTTAAAATAAATTTAGTAGTTTTGTGTTCTACATGGTTTTTGACAAAGCAACTTGTTTATGAAACTCAAAAGTTGGCACCATTTAGGTGGGAGTCAGATGCAAATAGTTGATAATAAAGATTTGTGTTGCAAACTTAAAGCAATAGCTCAAAGTTTTCAAAAGTATATGCCTCCATAGGATGTGAAATAGCCTGGTAGTTGCCCAGCACTCAGCTAAAATATTGGTTCCATATGCCTAGATATAAAATTACCATAGATGTTCACAACTTTAACTAAAACAGTAATAGAACATTGAAATTAATGTATGCTTCATTAATCTAATGAACTCAACTGCTCAAGAGGATCTAGGTCATGAGAACCTATACCTAACAGTTCTGTTTCAAAAGTGTGTATCACCACTACACTAAAGTGTACTTAGGATAATAACGTGCATGCACACGTGTGTACCACATAGAGATTAAGTGCTCAGATACACCATCTGCATGAAAAAGTTGTTAGATGAATCTTTTTTTTTTTTGATTAATTAATGGAATCAAAACGGAAATTTTAAATGCTTACAGAAAATTTTTTTTTAAAATAGCAACCTTAAAAATGGAAATAGGAAAAAAAGTAGTCATTCAATACCAAATTCGAAAAAATAAAATCTTTTTACCAATTGCACTTGTAATTCCAAAAGTCATAGGTGGTATAGAAAGTAAGACTGTTCTGGATTCAGGGAATTCATGTAACCATTCTATAACAATTACTCCAATGCTTGCTGCAATGCCAATTGTGAACAAATGGCATGCGAAAGCTGCTACTGCAAAAAGAAAATCCTGCAGTACAAGTGGACGATCACCAATCAAAGAAGGACGAGCAGAATGGGTTGAGTAAACAGTGTCTGCACTGAAAGAAGAAAACAAAACATGTAGTCTTAATGCTTTTAGTTTGAAATTAACTGAGATTATTTACAAGTTGAGTACGTTTCCATTAGTCTCAAGTGACTACAAAAGCAGACTTGCTTGTTATCGTTCACCCTATTACAACACACTATTGCAACAAATTCTGCAACTTCCACCATGCTGAATGAACTCCATAACAGAACAGTGATCAAACCTACTTTCCTCTCACACTAAATCTAGATTCCATCTAATTTAATTTTCTTTATCAGAATCATAAATCTTTCCTTGTATTTAGATGATGGATTTCTAATTGTTTACAATGCCACACATGTAAGGGGATATAATTGATTAAATCAACTTTTGCACTTGACTAGTAACATATTTCATTGATGTTAACCTAATTTTTTAGCTCAGTTAATTAGACAATAGTCTCTCTATTATCTCCAACCAATTACAAACCTACAGGAGGTGCAATGGCCCAGTGGTTAGGGCAGCGGACTCGCGGTTTCGATTCCCAGACCGGGCGTTGTGAGTGTTTATTGAGCGAAAACACCTAAAGTTCCACGAGGCTCCGGCAGGGGATGGTGGTGATCCCTGCTGTATTCTTTCACCACAACTTTCTCTCACTCTTACTTCCTGTTTCTGTTGTACCTGTATTTCAAAGGGCCGGCCTTGTCATTCTCTGTGTCACGCTGAATATCCCCGAGAACTACATTAAGGGTACACGTGTCTGTGGAGTGCTCAGCCACTTACACGTTAATTTCACGAGCAGGCTGTTCCGTTGATTCGGATCAACTGGAACCCTCGTCGTCGTAACCGACGGAGTGCTTCCATCCACAAGCATACACCAATGACATTATCTTGTACTCGACTCTTACTTTCCATATTCACACATGCCCAACATCAACATCTTCTGCTTGAAACTTTAAGCCACTCATGAATATGGCCCTCAAATGGAGGTTTAATATATTACCTGAATGATGTATACTAAATACTATTGTCCAAATTAAAAATCTTTTATAAATTAAGACCTTTCAAACACTTGCTCACCCTCTAGATGTATTTGTACCTTTCATTATTAATTAATGAAGGAAAATTGGTACTCATGACCTTTGAAGGCTTTCTCAGACTGATTGATGTTCAGTTTAAACATCTGTATCTTAACATCTGTAGTAAAAACAGGGCATAATGGGAAGTTGCCTGAGAACCCCACAAGTCTGAGAGTCCAGTACTAATTTGTGTATACTGTAGTTGTGCACACAGGAGTCCCAGTGTATTGTTTTTCTTGGAGACCTATTGCTATGACAGCCCTTAACAACCCCAGCATAAATATGAAAATAATTCCAAAGAGTTTTAATTTTGAAAAGGGATTATTATGAAAGCTGCTTAATGTAGGATCTGGGAGTGAAGTCACAATAGTTGTGATGGAAAGGAAAGAAATGATAGGATGTGGCTGTGTGATAAGAAGCTTGCTTCCCAACCACATGGATCTAGGTTCAGTCCCATTGCATGGCACCTTGAGCGAGTGTCTTTTATTATAGCCTTGAGCCAATGGAAGTCTTGTGAGTGGATTCAGTATATGGAAATTGAAAAGAGCTCATCATGTGTGTGTGTGTGTGTGTGTGTGTCTCTCTCCCTCCCTCTCCCTTTTGTGTCTATGTTTGTCCCCCATCACTACTTGACAACCAATGTTAGTGTGCTTACACTTCTGCTACTTAGCAGTTCTGCAAAAGAGATCAATAGAAATAAGTACCATGTTTAGAAAAACATATTGGGGTTGATTCATTCAACTAAAAATTCTTCAAGGCAGCACCCCAGCATGGCTGCAGTCTGATGACTGCAGCAATTAAAAGATATTGGGTGCAAGATGCATGAAGCAATCTAGTTCAGAGGAGTAGTAACAATAATGTTATAATATCAGTAGAACAGAGAGAGAAGAAATAACACATCTATGAGTCAGTTGTAGAGTGTTGGTAAGTGAACTTTTTCTTTTCCCCTTCATTTAGAGTGCTTGTGTGTAGGAGCAGATCTGTAAGCAGTACATCAATATAAATTCTACTTAAGAGGGTTTAGTAACTGGTCAAGATGTCAAGCAGTTGTAGTAACTTTGAAGATTTCAATTGTGTGTTGTTCGTGGCATCGAAAGAGACTAGGCTGTTATGTGCACATGGATTTCTTTTTAACCCTTTCGTTACCAACCCGGCTGAAACCGGCTCTGGCTCTGTAGTACAAATGTCTTGTTTTCATAAGTTTTTAATTTACATCTTCCACCAAACCTTAGTCACAAATACTGTTCCTAACACTAGCATAATGATAACTAAGTTATTTTACTAAATTCTTTGTTATATTTAAAATAATTGGGAGAAACACAGAGCATCTCAAAATAAATACAGTAACGAAAGGGTTAAATCTCTGTTCATGGAAGCTGTGCAAGTCTGGTGTGAAATGTCTAGGTTTATGACACTGAAATCAATAGATGCTTTCCAAATTGAATTTCAGGGAACCCCAGAGTTTTGTGAAAAACTTCTGTGAGATAAGGTATTGTTACACATTCATATCTGTGTATACGTGCATCCCCACTCTTGGCACTATTTTGTTAGTGAATAGTACAAACTATGTGTAAAGTATATAATGTATTACTACGCTGACTGTCGAGTCCATGTAACATGACAAGTAAATAAACAGGTAAACAATAACAATGGTTTTCATTTGGTTGTCTATCCCATTAGAACCCAAACTACACATAACAGGTATATTTTAATGAAATATAATAAAAGTTTATTTCATTAAAAAAAATGGAATTTATCATTTTTAAACTTACAAAATTATTAAATGATTTTTGCTTTTATGAATAAATTCCCTCTCTAAATCATTTTTTGTTTCATTTAATGTCTTATTATAATTAGATTGATGGGAGTTGTCTATAAAGTATAGAATGTATTCTGCAATTTTTAGATAACATTCTGTAACAAAATAAACTTGGCCACTATTGTTCAAGGTTGGTGGTACTTTTACAAGAGTGGATGGTGATAATAGTGGCAGCAATAAGGTCATTAAGTTATAGACAGAAGAGTGTAGTTCACAAAAGAATCTTGGGATAATGCATTGATAACAGGATGTGGGTCAGAAACTGGTCAGTGCCCTAGAGCAGTCTGACAAGAAACTTCTTATTCAAGAGATGAGATGGGAGGGGGAAATCCATAGGTGAGTAACTCGGCTTTCAGTTTCTGATTCTAGGATTAGTAAAATACTTACTGATGTTATGATTTTGCCAAAGTTATCAATATCAAGAGACCATTAATGTATGATGCAAGTAAGTCTCCAGTTATCAAAGGGTTGGTGGGAAATAGTTTAACCTTTCAGCATTCACATTATTCTGTCAAATGGAATACTTATTTATTCACATTATTTTGGATTAATCAGGTATTATCTCAAAACTTTGAGATTTCAATGATGTGGCTGTTCAGGTTTAAGATGACAGTGTAGGGTAGGTATGAGAGGCCAGATCCGGTCAGTTTAAACATAAAATAGGTCAAATATTTGGGCCTGATATGGCTCTTACTCTTTCCTCTTTTACTTGTTTCAGTCATTTGACTGCGGCCATGCTGGAGCACCGCCTTTAGTTGAGCAAATCAACCCCGGGACTTATTCTTTGGAAGCCCAGTACTTATTCTATCGGTCTCTTTTGCCGAACCGCTAAGTTACGGGGATGTAAACACACCAGCATCGGTTGTCAAGCAATGCTAGGGGGACAAACACAGACACACAAACACACACACATACATATATATATATATACATATATACGACAGGCTTCTTTCAGTTTCCGTCTACCAAATCCACTCACAAGGCTTCGGTCGGCCCGAGGATATAGCAGAAGACACTTGCCCAAGATGCCACACAGTGGGACTGAACCCGGAACCATGTGGTTGGTTAGCAAGCTACTTACCACACAGCCACTTCTGTGGCCCTCAAATGGAGGTTTAATATATTACCTGAATGATGTATACTAAATACTATTGTCTAAAAGGTTAAGATTATTATTGAAGAAGTACTTGTATATGATGGTTTCCATTAAGTTTGGAAACAGGTGTCATAGGTTCAGAAAGGTTGTTTTTCGTAGAATTGTTGTAGAGAGTTCATAATCATAAACATTTCAGTCACTGCACTAGCAGTGTTAGTATGATATGAATGTGAACTAAGAGAAGATGTACAGAGATAGATGGCCTCAACACACACAAACAAAAAGACAAATCTAATAACTTGTAGTACCTGAAGGAGTCCAATGGGGACTGTGAATCAGAATAACTGGAAGTATTTGTTGCTGGTGTCCAGTACAAGTAAAGACTAAGTTGTATTCTTTATACAGGTAGACAGTGTGTGTGATGTATATGTGAACCAAGAGGTCAATGCTGGAATGCCTTTAATCTTAGAAAAAACATGTGTAGTTTACATGTTACAACTAGTTGGGATCTAGGTTGAATTGAAATTCAAAGATACTGATATATAAGATATAGCCTAGAGTGCATTGATCATTTTTTATGTTTTACATAATTTGAGAATATTTTCACAGAGGAATGGAAAGACAAAAGGATCTCAAGAGGTTATGAAATACAAGGATAGGAGCAGATGATTAAGTGTAATTATGAATTTTACAGCAGTCTAAGGATAAATGGCAGTGTTAACTCTGATGAAATTTGAACTTATTTTGTCAAACCCTCTTCCAAAAGAATAAAAGACAATGTTGACTTCAACAGAATTTCAACTCCTCAAAAGATAAATATACATAACTAAATGCTGCCAGGTACTTTGTATGATACTTGAAAGAGGAACTTCACATGATCACTGCTTAATCTGCCTCGAAAACATGTACTGGACAAGGTAAAGACAAACTCTTTCAAAGGACTGGATGATTATGGCAAGAAAGCCTATTTCTTTATTACCCACAAAGGGCTAAACATAGAGAGGACAAACAAGGACAGACATAGGTATTAAGTCGATTACATCGACCCCAGTGCGTAACTGGTACTTAATTTATCGACCCCGAAAGGATGAAAGGTAAAGTCGACCTCGGCGGAATTTGAACTCACAACATAACGGCAGACGAAATACCACTAAGCATTTCGACCGGATGCTAACGATTCTGCCAAGCACGCCGCCAAGAATACCATTGATCATAACCTGCTCAAATAAAACTGGTATGTTTTTGAGAGAAAAATGTTGTTCAGAGCAACTGTTTATGAATATATTAGCACAGACATGGCTGTTTGGTAAAACGCTTGCTTCCCAACCACATAGTTCCAAGTTCAGTCCCACTTGGGCCTTATGAGTGGATTTGGTAGGTAGAAACCGAAAGAAACCCATCACATATAAACATTCATATCATCATCATCATCATCGTTTAACGTCCGCTTTCCGCGCTAGCACGGGTTGGACGGTTCGACCGGGTCTGGGAAGCCAGGGGCCGCTCCAGGCTCCAGTCTGAATCTGGCAGGTTTTCTACGGCTGGATGCCCTTCCTAACGCCAACCACTCCGAGAGTGGATTGGGTGCTTTTTACGTGCCACCTGCACAGGGGCCGGAGGGTCCGGCATCGTCACGATCGGTTCGAGCATTTTAACGTGTCAGCGGCACGGGGGCAACGAGGTCCGGGGTACTTTGGGGATCCGGGGTACTTAGAATGGGTAGGGGGTATGTGGAATTGCTGCAGAAAGCAGCCCGGGTCTTTGTAGTCACAGCATATCTCCAAAGATCTCGGTCCTTCGCCATTGCCTCTTGGGGATCCGGGGTACTTAGAATGGGTAGGGGGTATGTGGAATTGCTGCAGAAAGCAGCCCGGGTCTTTGTAGTCACAGCATATCTCCAAAGATCTCGGTCCTTCGCCATTGCCTCAGTGAGGCCCAATGCTCTGAGGTCATGCTTGACCACCTCATCCCATGTCTTCCTGGGTCTACCTCTCCCCCTGATACCTTCAACTGTTTGGGAGTGGCACTTCTTCACACATCTCTCTTCATCCATCCGCAGCACATGACCATACCATCGCAAGCGTCGCTCTTGCACACCACATCTGATGCTTCTTATATCCAGCATTTCTCTCAGGATACTTACACTCTGTTTTGCGTGCACACTGACACTACACATCCAGCGGATCATGCTAGCTTCATTTCTTTCAAGTCTACGCATGTCTTCTGCAGTCACAGCCCATGTTTCATTACCGTGAAGCATGGCAGTTCGCACACATGCATCATACAATCTACCTTTTGCTCTGAGGGAGAGACCTTTTGTTGCCAGTAGGGGTAGGAGCTTTCTGAACTTTGCCCAGGCTATTCGTATTCTAGTGGTGATACTCTCTGTGCATCCACCTCCGCTACTAACTTGGTCACCCAGGTAGCGGAAACTATCAACTACTTCTAGTTTCTCTCCCTGGAGTGTGATGGAATCTGTTTTCTGAGTGTCTGTTGTGTCTATTGTCCCTGTGCATCTGCCGCACATGAAAGCTATCTTATCTGTTAATTTCCCTTTAATGTTGCTGCACCTCTTATGTGTCCATAACTTACATTGGGTGCATCTTATGGAGTTCCTACCTGTACCTTTCCTACAGGTTGAGCAGGGCCACCTACCCGAGGGGATGTGTGCTGAGTACCTCTTGCTGCTTACTAATACTTTGGTCTTTGCTACATTTATTTTAAGGCCCTTTGATTCCAACCCTTGCTTCCACACCCGAAATTTCTCTTCTAGTTCCGGTAGTGATTCTGCTATGAGAGCTAGGTCATCGGC
Organism: Octopus sinensis; assembly: GCF_006345805.1. Classification (NCBI taxonomy): domain Eukaryota; kingdom Metazoa; phylum Mollusca; class Cephalopoda; order Octopoda; family Octopodidae; genus Octopus; species Octopus sinensis. The sequence goes on along the minus strand of NC_042999.1, from coordinate 160,843,073 downwards.
ATAGAGGAGCTCCCAGGGGCATCCCGTTTTGAATTCCTCTGTTATTGCCTGAAGGACTATGATGAATAAAAGGGGACTGAGGGCTGAGCCCTGGTGCACACCTACTTCTACCCGGAATTCTTCACTATATTCGTTGCCAATCCTAACCTTGCTGACAGCCTCTCTGTATAGAGCCTGTACAGCCCTTATTAGCCATTCTTCAATCTCCAGTTTCCGCATTGACCACCAGATAAGGGAACGGGGAACCCTGTCAAAGGCTTTCTCCAAGTCTACAAAAGCTATGTAGAGGGGTTTATCTTTAGCTAGGTACTTCTCCTGCAGTTGTCGGACCAGGAATATAGCATCAGTGGTGCTTCTACCTGGTACAAAGCCGAACTGCATTTCATCTAAACAAATTCTCTCCCTAATGAGATTGGTTATGACCTTCTCTGAGACCTTCATCACCTGGTCCAACAGTTTGATACCTCTGTAGTTATTTCTATCTAGAGCATCACCCTTACCCTTGTAGCAGTTGACTATGGTGCTGCTGCACCAGTCATTGGTATGACTCCATTGTGAACTACCTGGTTTACAATGCGGGTGACTATGGTATAGCCCACATAGCCAGCTGTTTTAAGCATCTCAGCAGTGATTCCTGATAGGCCAGGGGCTTTGCCTGGTTTCATATCCTTAATTGCCTTATCTACAAGGGAGCTGTCTATTCGGGTAGCTGGTCCCTCTACTGGGTCAACATTTGGCAGGCTCTCTTCCTCCCATTCATTCTCCTCATTCAGCAGTCTTTCATAATGGCTTCTCCAAGCCTCTTTCTTTTCACTTGTAGTAAAAGCAAGTGCCCCATCATCCATGCGGACACATTTCTCTCCTATAACATCGCTATTTTCTCTGACACACTGTCTGGCAATCCGAAATACTTCAGCTCTTTGATCCTCGCGACGCTGGACGTTGGCAAACTTCTTCTTTTCTGCTACATCTTTGGCAATGTAGATCTGCCGCCCAGCCTCCCTTTTGGCTATCTGGTACAGTTCCCTGTTACCCCCATCCTTCCAGGCTTTCCAGGCCCGTCTCTTTTCACAGATGGCTTTATCTACTGCACTATTCCACCACCACGTAATTCTAGGTCTGGAAGGGACTTTGCACCATCCACAGACTTGGTCTGTGGCACTCAACAAGCTGTCCCGTAGGAATTCCCAGCTACCTTCTATGTCTGACGTCTGAAGCTCCTCCTCTCTCTCATCAAATTTCTTGATGAGTATGTCCCTAAATTTCTGACCATGTGAAGGGTTCTTTAGCCTCCAAATCCTTCTTTTCTGGATTGGTTTGTTTCTTGGAGTCCTTCTGGCCTCAAGCTTAAAGTCACTGATGATAATAATAATCCATGGATGGAATATCCAAATAAATTTGTAATTTAATGCATCACTACATGCATTTCCACAAACCCATTTCTTACAATCATAGTCCATATTCTTAGGATGATTACAAAACAGTCTGTAGTATCCATGGCATCAAGTGGATCATAGTTTTTGTTCACTTCTTCAGGTGATATGGCATTAACGTTGGAAGCGATACATGTATAACCAAATGAGGTTTATCAATTTTCACCAATCAAAAGGTTTATTGAGGTATGTAGACAGTTCTGTGTGTATTTGGTAGGGATAGAAGGTGATGGAAAGAGAGAAAGGAGAGGAAGGAGTGTGTGGTGATGTTGGACTCATTTTGATATGTGTATGCAGGTGCTGGGATGGGTAGTATAGTTCATTTGTGTGACCTTGGTCACAGCAGGCACATCCTCAATGAATCCAGATGTTGTAAGGTCAGGAAGTAAACCCATTCTGTTGTAGTTCATTGTCTGAGTTGACAAATGAGGTTTTCATAAATGGTCCTTTTAATTACTTCTGGTGGTACAATGATATAGCATGTAGCATCTCTCTCTTTCTCTTTTACTTGTTTCAGTCATTTGACTGCGGCCATGCTGGAGCACTGCCTTTAATCGAGCAACTCGACCCCGGGACTTATTCTTTGTAAGCCCAGTACTTATTCTATCGGTCTCTTTTGCCGAACCGCTAAGTTACGGGGACGTAAACACACCAGCATCGGTTGTCAAGCAATGCTAGGGGGACAAACACAGACACATACATATATATATATACATATATATGACGGGCTTCTTTCAGTTTCCGTCTACCAAATCCACTCACAAAGCTTTGGTCGGCCCGAGGCTATAGTAGAAGACACTTGCCCAAGGTGCCACGCAGTGGGACTGAACCCAGAACCATGTGGTTGGTAAACAAGCTACTTACCACACAGCCACTCCTGCATAGGAAAATAACTTTTTTTTTTTAGTTGGTTTTTATTTTCTCTTGTTTTGAAGATACACACAGAACTGCCAATAAAACTTTTGATTAGTGAAAATTGATAAACCTCTTTCAGTTATACAGTTGCTGCTTCCACTGTTAGAGCCATATTACCAGAAAAAATGAACACATGAACTACGAACCACCTGATGTCCATGAATACTACAGGTTGCACTGTAACTATCCCAGGAATATGGACTATGATCATAAGAAACATGTGATTTGTGGAAACAAGGGTAGTGATGCATTACATTATTCATAAATTCCATTCATGGATTATTATTATTATTATTATTACTATATTTATCCTACATTATATCAGCACAGCTCAGTACAGCCCCATAAAACTGCTATTGCTAGTTGGTATCATTAGGCTGTAGCCGACGTAATAAAATAGGAGCTTTTATATACCTACTCAAAAACGTTTCCTGTAAATGAACTTAAAGGATGTGTGCATGTGTGTGTGCATGTGTGTGTGTGCATGTGTATGTGTGTGTGTGTCTACATTTGTCCCCTACCACCACTTGACAGCCAATGTTGGTGTGTTTACATCTCTCTAACTTAGCAGTTTAGCAAAAGTGACCAATAGAAAAGTGCCAGGTTTAAAAAAAGTAAGTACTGGGGTTGATTTGTTCAACTAAAAAATCCCCCAAGGCAGTGCCCCAGCATGGCCACTCTGTTGGTGATCCCTAACGTTTTAGTTGTGTTAAAGCCATGGTTCTGAAACTTCTTTTACTCTCAGCACGCTTCGAAGCAAATAGAAATACTCTGGTGCACTTTTTTATATTCATTTATAAAAGATATTATTCATCTATATTTTAGCCCCTGTACTGGTTGGTAAGAGCTGTGTAAGAGCTGTACTAGCTATGTACAGGGATGCTACCAGTAAGGTGAGGGTTGGCAATAAGTATAGTGAAGAATTCCAGGTACACGTAGGGGTTCACCAAGGATTGGTTCTCAGCCCTCTCTTGTTCATCATAGTCCTCCAGGCAATAACAGAGGAATTCAAGACAGGCTGCTCCTGAGAGCTTCTCTATGCTGATGACATTGCTCTTATAGTTATGTTTCTTTATTAGCCACACAGGGCTGCACACAGATAGAACAAATTACAAGGTAGAGCTTTTCTTTTGAAGGTTTAAAAAAAAAAAAAAAAAAAAAAAAGGAAGGGGGAGTTTCGATCAAAAGGGATCGTAAAAGGAGAGAAAGAGGACAAAAAGAAGGGGGGGTCAAAAAAAAAAAATAAAAAAAGGGGGAGAGGAAAAAAAATTGATCAATAGGGATCATTATCACAGAAATGTCAATATGAAGTGTAAAGGGGAGGACAGGTGAGGTTTACCCGTGGAAAGAAAAGCCTACGGAAAAGACCACGGTAACCTCGGTCAATGAAGTCACATTTTATATTTCTTTTTTTTTTTTTTTTTTTTTTTTGCAAATAAGCAACTCTCTGTTTTCGATTTCTGGGTTCATAGGACTATGCTCAAGGTGGCTTCGTCATTCATACGTGCCATTCTTGCTACATTCACCCATCTTTTTTTAAAACATTCGCTAGACAAAACTTGCCTCTCTACTCTCACTTTCCTTTTCAAGTGGTACTTGAAGAAGTTGATGAGAGATTGACCAGAGAGGAAAGTGTTTGTCTCCAATCCTTTCAGACGCGTCCACCAGATACATTCTTTCGCCATAGCCACAAGGATGATGAAAATAGCTCTTCCTTCCCGTTTGAAGGAAGGAGGCGTGACAATATTGACGATAGACTCAGCTGATAAACCGACTCGTCCCACACGTGACAGCAGTTGTTCGACATAAGCCCACAGGTCGGAAATTGTTGGACACTGAACGAGTGCGTGCAGAACGGTTTCGTCGCTCTGACCGCATCTCGGGCAGGTCGGCCCCGTGTTTCTCGAGCCGTGTCTGTAGAGCTTATCCCGAACGGGTAGCGCTTCTCGTAGCACTGCCAGGCCAGGGATCTCTGGAAGTTGTCCATGGGCCCTGGCCCGAAAGTCGTCCCGAACAGGCGGGTCAGGTACTCCTCGTCGACGTCCAGGTTCGCCCCGAGCTCGTCGTCGTACCTCCCCTCCACTATAGTTAAATCACTACCAGAACTAGAGAAGTTTTGGGTATGGAAGCAAGGTCTAGAATCAAAGGGCCTTAGAGTTAACCTTGCAAAAACCAAAGTCTTAGTAAGTAGGAAAGCAGACAAATCACAAATCCCTTCAGGTATATGGCCCTGCTCAATCTGTAGAAATGGTGTAAGTAGAAACTCCATAAGATGCACCCAGTGCAGCAATATCAGGGGAAGGTTAACGGGGTGACCAAGTTAGTGGTGAAGGTGGATACTCCGAGAACATAGCTGTGACAATAAGATTAGGATGAGCAAACTTCAGATAGCTCCCAACCCTGCTGGCAACCAAGGGCTTCTCTCTCAGAGTGAAAGGCAGATTGTTTGATGCCTGTGTGCGAACAGTTATGTTACATGGGCTGTGACAGCTGAGGAGATGCGTAGGGTTAAAAGAAATAAAGCCAGTATGTTTCGTTGGATGTGCAATGTCAGTGTGCATGTTCAACAGAGTGTAAGCATCTTGAGAGAAAAGTTAGGCATAAGAGGCATCAGATGTGGTGGGCAAGGGAGATGACTGTGCTGGTGAGGCCGTATGATGCGTATGGACAAGGACAGCTGTGTAAAGTGTCAATCTTTGTGGAGGGAACAAGTGGTAGAAGCAGAGCCAGGAAGACATGGAACAAGGTGATGAAGCATGATCTTCAAACTTTGAGTCTCACAGAGACAGTGACTAATGATCGAGATCTTTGGCCATGTGCTGTGCTTGAGAGGACCTGTCAAGCCAAGTGCACCTGTGCTGGTGCATGTAAAGAACAGCTTTCAAGCACTGGACTTCACAGAGGCAAAGTGGCTGAGTTCCTTCCGAGTGTTGGGCCTCATGGAAGCATATTGGCTGAGTTCCCTTTCAGTGTTGGGTCCCACAGAGGTATTATGTCATGCTTGAGAAAAAGATCCATCAAGCTGAGCAAAATCACAATCATGGCAGATAATGATTAGGGTTAGGGTTTAACCCTAACCCTAAAAAACGAAAGGCTAAAATTTAGACGCAGCAAATGATTTTAGCTCAATAGAGGGCATAGGATTGGTTAAAATTCGAAAAATTAAACTACCTTAAACTTACAAATTACAATTTTCTCAAGGAAGTCAAGAGAAAAAAATATTTTATTTTGACACATTCTACCAGTATACGAAGTTTAAAAGTGCATAGTTAACTAGAAATTGTGTTGAAAACTGCCGTTCAAAAGGAAAAGATCAGACATATTCATACGACACAGAATGTTTTCACTTCAATAGACGTCATTGATTGGTTGAAATTGCAGAAAAAAAAAACAACAAATATCTTACAAACTATAGAATTTTCTCAATAAAGCCAAGAGAAAAAGATGTTTTATAAACACATTCTACCAGTATACGAAGTTTAAAAGTGTTTAGTTACGTGGAAATTATTTTTAAAAACTGTCGTTCAAACCGAAAAGATCCAATATTTATTTAAATATTCAATAAATTATGCTTAATTATCAATAAGAAACATGAGTTTCATGGTTTTTGGTAACATTTTATATCTTTGGATGATAAACATCACCCGTATTTCATCTTCAATGCAATGAAGTCTCCTAATTTTTTTTCTATATTCTTCATTTGGCGTCAGTAAGTGAAATAAAACCTCATTTTTTATAAATGTGATGATACTTTCATTTTTTTTTTCTGAAAAAATCTAAAATATGTAAATTTTTAAATCGAGATTATTCTCTAAAAATATTTGGGAAGGTGACGAGGGACACGAGCCTTAGAGCAAATAAGAGTCAACTATACTCCTGTCCCAAAATCGATGGTCTTGTGCCAAAATTTGAAACCATTATTGCTATTCAAAATAATTTGCAAATAAAAAATTTATGACGAGGTTATAATTTTAAAACGTTTTCTGAAGAAAAAAAGAGCTATTTATTTATTTCATACAATAATTTTTTAAAAATTGACTTTTTTATAGACTACTAGCAGTATCGCCCGGCGTTGCTCGGGTTTGTAAGGGAAATAACTATATAAGCAATTTTAGAGAGTTACAGCCAAAAAATAGCAAAAAAATGCATTAAAAATGGAAAAAAAATGATGGTAAATTTTTTTTTAAATCGTTGACTCATCGTAGACATTTTTAGAGAGTTACTTCCCTTATATAATGGCGAAAAAATGCATTAAAATGGAAAAAAATGATGGTAAATTTTTTTTAAATCGTAGACTCATCGTAGACGCGCGCTAATACCCAGAAGGGCTCGATATGAATCATGACTATAAGATACCCGCTTTTGGTTAAACTGCACCGCAAAATGTGGGAGTAGTTAGGAATCTAAATCGTAGGAGACAGACACACAACTTCACTTTTATATATAAAGATATTACCGAAAACTATTGGAAGGTAGAAAAACTCCGTAATTTCTCCAAATTTCGTTGGATTGTCATGTTTACAATCATATTACATAAAGGCTTTATAAGATCTTAGTTCTCTTTTATTTTTCGAAAATATAATTTAATTCTTTTTGTCAAGGAACTAACTATCCAGCACCTTTTGGAAATTACCGCATTCATAGAATACATTTTGTAAACTCTTCATTGAAATTAAAATCAAAAGAAAAATTGTTTCAACTTACGTCGTTGCTAGAGAGTCGATGTCAAATCTTTGAGATGAACGCACAGATTTTCCTCGATATTTCATTATTTCGTCAAAAATTGAAGGTAATGTTAGGTATGAGGCCGTTGTAACAGAAGAATTTTCATCAAGATTAATAGAGCCCAAGTTGGAATCCCCTGTATATGCGTCATTTTCTGTGCCATGAGCATTATTGGTAAAGTTGACATCATCGATATCTCTTCTGTTCGTAGCACAATCACCATTATTCACAGCATTAGTATTATAATCATTGGTATCATTGTTTGAATTATCAAAATCGTTGACATCATTGTTTGAATTATCAAAATCGTTGACATCATTTTTTGAATTATCAAAATCGTTGACATCATTGCTTAAACGATTAAAAATAGGATTATCTTCCTGAAAGCTGATGTTTGAAAAGTTTGAATAAAGTGAAATAGCACTTAATTTTCGTTTGACGCAATTACCAAATGTTTCTCCAGGTTCCATTTGTCCAAGCAATGAGAATAACTCGTGATATTTCTTTTAGAAAATATACAAATGTTTGATAAAATCAAAACGGGCCGATTGCAAGTACAGATGGGGAAAAAACAGAAGTCAATTTGTTATTTCCTTTCCAGCGAATACCGGGACTCGGTTGTACGAAAGCCTTTTTATAATGAATGACACACCTTTATGTTTTGCTAATTAAAACTGAAAATCCAGGTAGAACCAGTTTCATACAAATAACATTAGTGAATCACTTAAAGACTAGCACACATTCAGTTTTTCATGTGGACCTAGTCTTAAAAGTAACTCAATGTCGAGAGATAACAATTTTGTATATATTAACATTGACGAAAGAAAACAAGACAATAGGCCATGACTAAATTATGTAGTTTGCAATATATCACGTTCCTGTTGATTTCGTTAGCGAAAATTTTTCTCAAAACAACAAGAACCCAATTACATGTATTAAACCATGCTAAAAGGTAAATTGTCTTCTGGTGTAGATCACGATTGACCTACTTGAATATCGAAATGGCTTTTCTGAACCGTAGTTGTGATCCATTTACTTCCAATTATAGACTCGTGGTAGTCCGGTGTTTAATTAACCCTGGTTTTCGAAGTATTTAGTGAATGCGAGGAAATAGATTCATTGCAAGGATGGCAGCAGCCTCTTACAGGTAACTTTTCCTGCAATTGGATTCGAAGCCATCTCGTAGTAGCACTTGTGTTTACACCAAGTTTGGAACGCGCAGGAATCATAGCAGAATGGCAAATTTGAAATGTGCCAGTTACGTTGTCTGCTGGCAGAGCAAGAGTTTCACATAAATATTCCGACAAGCTTTTCAAAGACACATAGCGAGCGGGAAAAAAATGCAGGCGATCTTTCGTCTCTAGTAGACCTTTCCGTCGATTTCCGTAAAAAACTTTTTTTTTACATATGGGCTTATCTCTCTCTTTCACACTTTACTCTCTCTGTCTCTTCACACACACTAACAGAAGCACTTCACTTACACAACATACTGTCTGTCTCCCACACCCCATCAAACACACACACACACACACATGTACATCAAGGATTCCCCTGCACGGTAACTTCAAAAGAACTTCCCTCGTCATACAATCGCTTTCTCTTAGTCTCTTTCGCTCTCATTACTTCAAAAGTTCCCGCAAGCCCATATGTAAAAAAAAAAAGTTTTTTACGGAAATCGACGGAAAGGTCTACTAGAGACGAAAGATTGCCAAAATGCACAGTAAAGAAATATTTAGCAGATGAGACGTTTTAGATTTTTTTTTTTTTTTTCGTTTCTGCAACCGATAACAAAACTCGCTTCCGAATAAGGTTCTTTCACAGAAATATCAAAAAGAATGGATCTTTTCGGTTTGAAAGGCAGTTTTTTCTAGCGGTGTCATATGAAATTGTCACCCATAATTATGACCCTAGTATCGATCTATTGCATTTCAATCTGTTTTAGGGTTAGGGTTAGGGGTGGGGGAAGAGTATCTTTTTTCTTCACAATTATAAATAAACCCAATCTGTTTCTTAAACGAGGGACATATTCATACGGCACAGAATGCTTTTCACCTCAATAGACGTCATTGATTGGTTGAAATTGCAGAAAAAAAACAACAAATATCTTACAAACTATAGAATGTTCTCAATAAAGCTAAGAGAAAAAGATGTTTTATAAACACATTCTACCAGTATACGAAGTTTAAAGGTGTTTAGTTACGTGGAAATTATTTTTAAAAACTGTCATTCAAACCGAAAAGATCCAAAAGAATTATTTTCAAAGTGGAATGATAAAGCTTTTAAAAATTAACAATTAAATAGATAGATAGATAGATAGATAGATAAATCGACAGGCGAAGAGACAGACAGCGTGAAGGAAGGATGTATATATGTACATTTTTATATGTATGTGGGTTTATGTAAATGTATATGTATGTATTTATGTATGCATATGTATGTATGTATATATATATATATATATATATATATGTATGTATGTATGTATATATATATATGTGTGTGTATATATGTATATATATATGTAATATATATATGTATATATGTATGTATATATATATATATATATATATATATATATATATATATATATATATATAAAATATTATTTGAGACAAAACCACTATTTTGCAAAACAAACAAGGAAAGACTTAATCAATACATAAAATTTAATAAATAGTCAAAAAAACCGCCACTACAATCGTTTCTTGTCTTGATCGACAATCTTCAGGTGGACTTCCAATCTAAAAAATCAAAATTTTAAAATATAAAAATAATACTTTTAAATAATTAAAGTATAAATGAAAAAATATAAGTATATAATCCATATATAACCTATATATAATCCATATCGAAAATATAGACTAATTACCACTAATTCCCTAAAAAAAACCATGATAAAACAAAACTCTTAAAAACATATAACGATAAAATCTCCCTTTGCTAAACTCTATAACAAACCTATAAAGTAAACCCCCTAACCTAAACATTCACACACAAATACACACACGTAAACCACAGACTCACGACTTATACACATACCTATACTAACTTATAAACCTCAATATACACCAAAACCCACTCCCTCCCCACACAGACAAATTAACACATACATCCCAAAACCTAAATAACAAACCCATATACACATTCACACACAAAACACACACTCACACGCAAAACACTCACACACAAAAGATACATATACTCCCTCACATATACGCCTATACATACTCACTAAACTCGACATATACAACAATACTTACACACCCACAAAAAACATTATATACATTTATGAGCTTTAACTCACCTTTTCGATATGGATTATATATAGGTTATATATGGATTATATATGGATTATATACTTATATTTTTTCATTTATACTTTAATTATTTAAAAGTATTATTTTTATATTTTAAAATTTTGATTTTTTAGATTGGAAGTCCACCTGAAGATTGTCGATCAAGACAAGAAACGATTGTAGTGGCGGTTTTTTTGACTATTTATTAAATTTTATGTATTGATTAAGTCTTTCCTTGTTTGTTTTGCAAAATAGTGGTTTTGTCTCAAATAATATTTTATAATATTTTACTATAAAATTGGATTTAATCCTAAATCTGATTTTTTTTTTCCCTGTAAATTTGGATATATTCCCTAATATTTATTATTATATATATATATATATATATATATATATATATATGTATATATATATGTATGTATATATATATATATATAATCATCATCATCATCGTTTAACGTCGGTTTTCCCTCCTAGCATGGGTTGGACGGTTCGACTGGGGTCTGGAAAGCCAGGAGGCTGCACCAGGCTCCAGTCTGATCTGGTAGTGTTTCTACAGCTGGATGCCCTTCCTAATGCCAACCACTCCATGAGTGTAGTGGATGCTTTTTATGTGCCACCGGCACAGGTATCGCAACTACAATTTCCATTTGATTTTTATTTTGATGTTGATGTAATTGACTCAATAGGTCTCCTCAAGCACAGCAGATAGCCCTGCAATCCAAGGTACTTTGGATGGGCTGGGGCTGCTATGCGAAACTGGCGCAGGAAACAGCCATGAACTCGTGTTATTTGTCGAGTCTTCGCAGTAACAGCATATTTCCAGAGATCTCGGTCTTTTGTCATTGCCTCTGTGACCACCTCATCCCATGTCTTCCTGGGTCTACCTCCACCCTGGATTCCTTCAACTGTTTGGGAGTGGCACTTCTTCACACATCTCTCCTCATCCATCCATAGTACATGACCATACCAGCGCAAACATCTCTTGCATGCCACATCTGATGCTTCTTATGTCCAGCATTTCTCTCAGGGCGCTTACACTCTGTCGTGTGTGCACACTGACATTACACATCCAGTGGATCATGTTAGCTTCATTTCTTTCAAGCCTACGCATGTACTCTGCAGTCACAGCCCATGTTTCACTAACGTGAAGCATGGCAGTTCACACACATGCGTCGTACAATCTACCTTTCACTCTGAGCAAGAGACCCTTTGTCAATAGTAGGGGTAGAAGCTTTCTAAACTTTGCCCAGGCTATTCATATTCTAGTGGTGACACTCTCTGAGCATCCACCTCCACTACTAACTTGGTCACCTAGGTAGCAGAAACTATCGACTACTTCTAGTTTCTCCCACTGGTGTGTGATGGAATCTTTTTTCTGAGTATCAATGGTGTCTATTGTCCCTGTGCATCTGCCGCACACGAAAGCTATCTTCTCGGTTAATTTTCCTTTGATATTGCTGCACCTCTTATGCATCCATAGCTTACACTGGGTACATCTTATGGAATTTCTACCAACACCTTTTCTACAGATTGAGCGGGACCACTTACCTGAGGGTGTGTGATGAGTTCCCCTTCCTACTTATTATAATTTTGGTCTTTGCTACATTTACTCTAAGGCGTTTTGATTCTTAACCTAGCTTCCACACCCAAAATTCCTTTTCTAGTTCTGGTAGTGATTCTGCTATGAGGGCCAGGTCATCAGTATAGTTCCCAGGGGCAACCCGTCTTGAATTCCTCTGTTATTGCCTGGAGGACTATGATGAATAAAAGGGGACTGAGGGCTGAACCTTGGTGGACCCCTATTTCTACCTGGAATTCTTCACTATACTCGTTGCCAATCCTAAGCTTACTAACTGACCGTCTGTTCGAAGATTTTATTTACCTAGTTACAGCGGAATACTAGCAAGGTGAAGTGGCTGACCTCCCCTGTTCGAAGGTTGTAATGGATGCAGGTTCGTGTGTCATATAGCTAGCTAGAGGCGATGGCCTCTTGGAGCTAATCAGCGACAGCTTTAGTCTTATATTTATAGACTGCCATATTAGTATGGCGATAACTATTAATATATATATCATCATCATCATCATCATCATCGTTTAACGTCCGCTTTCCATGCTAGCATGGGTTGGACGGTTCAACTGGGGTCTGGCAAGCCCGAAGGCTGCACCAGGCCAGTCAGATCTGGCAGTGTTTCTACAGCTGGATGCCCTTCCTAACGCCAATATATATATATATATATATATATATGCATATCTACTCAAGTATGCCCTACTAATTTTGTTTCCTCCTAATTTGAGAAAAATGGATATTTTTAAAGAAACTTTCTGCAAATATCTTTCAAATAGTATAGATTTCAATTTTTAAAATTTATACTTAAATATATACATAAGAGTGAAAAGAAGAAAAAGAAAAAAAAAAAACAATTCACCACCTTAGGTTGCAATTTTCTGTTAATTGTTCACAAGTGCTGGGTATTGAATATACACAAGCAGATTTCAACACGACTACCAGCATCTCATATCTTTCATTCTTTATCTATCACGACAACCATCTAACACTACACCTTTATAATAAAACAAAACTGATTCATGTGAATTTGCCAAAACTCCTCTGCCTCAACAGAAAAGATTTTCACGACAGCTGATATAATTGAATTTACACCAACTGAAATATATAAGTAGAGGATTTCATTAAAAAAAATATCTATTTTTTAAAAATTATGAGGAAACAAAGTCAGCGGGGGTATGCTTGTGAAGGTATGCTATGTATATATAAGTATATATTAATATTGATATATGCATATATATATACAAACATATATACATATATATATATATGTATGTGTATATATACATATACATATATGTGCCGGTGGCACGTAAAAAGCACCATCCAATCGTGGCCGTTGCCAGCCTCACCTGGCCTCCGTGCCGGTGGCACATAAAAAGCACCATCCGACCGTGGCCGTTTGCCAGACTTGTCTGGCACCTGTGCAGGTGGAACGTAAAAAGCACCCACTACACTCATGGAGTGGTTGGCGTTAGGAAGGCATTCCAGCCGTAGAAACATTGCCAGATCAGACTGGGCCTGGTGCAGCCTTCTGGCTTCCCAGACCCCAGTTGCACCGTCCAACCCATGCCAGCATGGAAAGCAGACGCTAAACGATGATGATGATGATGATATATATATATATATATATATCTGACACAAGATGCTTAACTTGCAAAAAAACTACATCCAGGGACGATGTTCTGGTACCAAGGGACAACTGTTAACTCTCCTGCTCAATTCTTTTCATCAACTTTTTCGCAGCAACCCTTAACTAAATGTGTCTATGCACCTCCTGCAATGGAGAGCAATCACCATATTTCATTCCATAACGGCTATCTCTGATGAGTGCAGGGTTAATTATCAGACTGTTACCTAACACTTCGTTGAACCTCTAATGCAAAACTGATTGGTAAGATTGACTCTAATGGCTATATAATACTGTACACTTCAACTTATATATATATATATTAGAAGAAATGAGGTACTCAGAAGATCGGATGGTTTATATTTACAGATATTTATTTATATATTACATTTTTCATATATATATATCATATCACTTAGATCATTAGCGCTTTCTCCCATTCTAGTGGGGTTTTCAAATCAAGCTAAGTTCCTGTGTGGGGAATTTTGATCATTTTATAGAGTTTCGTAGTAGTGGGGAGGAATATAAGAGAGTACAAGAGGATGATGGATGAGGAGAAAGTGAGAGAGAGAACATGTGTGTATGTGTGTGTGTGTGTGTGTGTGTTTTTGTATCCCCCCGCTGACTTTGTTTCCTCATAATTTTTAAAAAATAGATATTTTTTTTTATGAAATCCTCTACTTATATATTTCAGTTGGTGTAAATTCAATTATATCAGCTGTCGTGAAAATCTTTTCTGTTGAGGCAGAGGAGTTTTGGCAAATTCACATGAATCAGTTTTGTTTTATTATAAAGAGAAAGAGGGGAAGGGAGAGGGAAGAAGAAGGAAAGAATTTTTTGGTCTGCTGGACAGAATATTGACTCCAAGGGGGTTCTAAGGCCTCAGGATATATATATATAATATATATATATATATATACACTACCGTCAGAAATTAATTAGCACCTTGATTTGCTCTTCACTCAAGGTATGTGCTGTCACCTAGTGGCCATATCTCGAACTATTGCTTTGTTGCGAGTTCACTGTTGCGCAGAACGATGACGTAACTTTGTTGCAGAGCAGTTTGAGAGTCTACAGCCTTATGATGTTGACATAGCAGTGCAACAACAACTTGGAGTGCGGATGCAGACAATCTTCTTTGTTTAATAGATATAGGTAGCACCTCGCAAGGACCGAAATCACACCATACTAAGTTTTCTCATCGCGTAAGACGTTTTGAACAGCTCATAGGTTAATTGATTTAACCTATTTAATGTAGAAATTTGAGAAGTGCTAATTAATTTCTGACGCAAGTGTATATAATATATATATATATATATATATATTGTAAAAAATGAAGTTCGAAAATGCTGCTGTATTATACAATTTTTAACTTTTATAATACCTTATAACATGTTTCAGTTCCTGAAATGAACCTTATCAAAAAAAGTTATATATAAAAAAAGACAGCTCATGCCGTCAAACACAAGAAATTCATTTATAATACACAACGGAGTCAGACATCTTAGAGTTCATGTATAGTTGATATATAGTTCATGTATAGTTAATATATAGTTTGAAGCATATGTTCAAAGTGTTCGATGCAGTGGCCCACGGTGGCGATACGTATTCAATACAAAAAATAGATCAAAGTGGTGGAAAGATTGATGTTTCCGAAAGAGCGAGGAATTCATTTTTACCTTAAGCAATTGTGATGACCCATGTATAGTAATAAACAAATTAACAGAAATAAGATATGGAAAGTTGAGTTGGAAAACATATACTAAATGCACAGACGAATGGAAAACAAATACAGAAGGTCACCAATTCCTTCCCTGTTATTGGTCAGGGTGCCAAATGCAATTTCATGCCATCATCAATAATATTGCTTCCAAATAGGAGCTGTTGAGAATGTGGGATCACAGAAGTGGGCATACTCTCTTTACTCTTTTACTTGTTTCAGTCATTTGACTGTGGCCATGCTGGAGCACCGCCTTTAGTCGAGCAAATTGACCCTAAGACTTATTCTTTGTAAGCCCAGTACTTATTCTATCGGTCTCTTTTGCCGAACCGCTAAGTGACGGGGTCGTAAACACACCAGCATCAGTTGTCAAGTGATGCTAGGGGGACAAACACAGACACACACACACACACATATATATATATATATATATATATATATATATACATATATACGACAGGCTTCTTTCAGTTTCTGTCTACCAAATCCACTCACAAGGCATTGGTCGGCCTGGGGCTATAGCAGAAGACACTTGCCCAAGATGTCACACAGTGGGACTGAACCCGGAACCATGTGGTTGGTTAGCAAGCTACTTATCACACAGCCACTCCTGCGCCTATGTAAATGAATAAATGTAATTCAAGACAAGACCCTGAGTGGACTGATGAGGGACAAAAGTGAAATAAATAAACAAACAGAATGTAGTCATGTGGCTAGCCAGGTGGCTTTTAACGTGCCACCGGCGTGGGAGCCAGTCAGGTGGTACTGGCATTGACCACGCTCAAATGGTGCTTTTTACATACCACTGTCATGGGAGCCATTCAGGTGGTACTGGCATTGACCATGCTCAAATGGTGTTTTTTACATACCACTGTCATGGGAGCCAGTCAGGTGGTACTGGCATTGACCACGCTCAAATGGTGCTTTTTACATACCACTGTCATGGGAGCCAGTCAGGTGGTACTGGCATTGACCATGCTCAAATGGTGTTTTTTACATACCACTGTCATGGGAGCCAGTCAGGTGGTACTGGCATTGACCACGCTCAAATGGTGTTTTTTACATACCACTATCATGGGAGCCAGTCAGGTGGTACTGGCATTGACCATGCTCAAATGGTGTTTTTTACATACCACTGTCATGGGAGCCAGTCAGGTGGTACTGGCATTGACCATGCTCAAATGGTGTTTTTTACATACCACTGTCATGGGAGCCAGTCAGGTGGTACTGGCATTGACCACGCTCAAATGGTGTTTTTTACATACCACTGTCATGGGAGCCAGTCAGGTGGTACTGGCATTGACCACGCTCAAATGGTGCTTTTTACATACCACTGTCATGGAAGCCATTCAGGTGGTACTGGCATTGACCATGCTCAAATGGTGTTTTTTACATACCACTCTCATGGGAGCCAGTCAGGTGGTACTGGCATTGACCACGCTCAAATGGTGTTTTTTACATACCACTGTCATGGGAGCCATTCAGGTGGTACTGGCATTGACCACGCTCAAATGGTGCTTTTTACATACCACTGTCATGGGAGCCATTCAGGTGGTACTGGCATTGACCATGCTCAAATGGTGTTCTTTACATACCACTGTCATGGAAGCCATTCAGGTGGTACTGGCATTGACCATGCTCAAATGGTGTTTTTTACATACCACTGTCATGGGAGCCATTCAGGTGGTACTGGCATTGACCATGCTCAAATGGTGCTTTTTACATACCACTGTCATGGGAGCCATTCAGGTGGTACTGGCATTGACCATGCTCAAATGGTGTTTTTTACATACCACTGTCATGGAAGCCATTCAGGTGGTACTGGCATTGACCACGCTCAAATGGTGTTCTTTACATACCACTGTCATGGGAGCCATTCAGGTGGTACTGGCATTGACCACGCTCAAATGGTGTTTTTTACATACCACTGTCTTGGGAGCCATTCAGGTGGTACTGGCATTGACCACGCTCAAATGGTGTTCTTTACATACCACTGTCATGGAAGCCATTCAGGTGGTACTGGCATTGACCATGCTCAAATGGTGTTTTTTACATACCACTGTCATGGGAGCCATTCAGGTGGTACTGGCATCGACCACGCTCAAATGGTGCTTTTTACATACCACTGTCATGGGAGCCATTCAGGTGGTACTGGCATTGACCATGCTCAAATGGTGTTTTTTACATACCACTGTCATGGAAGTCATTCAGGTGGTACTGGCATTGACCACGCTCAAATGGTGTTCTTTACATACCACTGTCATGGGAGCCATTCAGGTGGTACTGGCATTGACCATGCTCAAATGGGTTTTTTTACATACCACTGTCTTGGGAGCCATTCAGGTGGTACTGGCATTGACCACGCTCAAATGGTGTTCTTTACATACCACTGTCATGGAAGCCATTCAGGTGGTACTGGCATTGACCATGCTCAAATGGTGTTTTTTACATACCACTGTCATGGGAGCCATTCAGGTGGTACTGGCATTGACCACGCTCAAATGGTGCTTTTTACATACCACTGTCATGGGAGCCACTCAGGTGGTACTGGCATTGACCATGCTCAAATGGTGTTTTTTACATACCACTGTCATGGAAGCCATTCAGGTGGTACTGGCATTGACCACGCTCAAATGGTGTTCTTTACATACCACTGTCATGGGAGCCATTCAGGTGGTACTGGCATTGACCATGCTCAAATGGTGTTTTTTACATACCACTGTCTTGGGAGCCATTCAGGTGGTACTGGCATTGACCACGCTCAAATGGTGTTCTTTACATACCACTGTCATGGAAGCCATTCAGGTGGTACTGGCATTGACCATGCTCAAATGGTGTTTTTTACATACCACTGTCATGGGAGCCAGTCAGGTGGTACTGGCATTGACCATGCTCAAATGGTGTTTTTTACATACCACTGTCATGGAAGCCATTCAGGTGGTACTGGCATTGACCATGCTCAAATGGTGTTTTTTACATACCACTGTCATGGGAGCCATTCAGGTGGTACTGGCATTGACCACGCTCAAATGGTGTTCTTTACATACCACTGTCATGGAAGCCATTCAGGTGGTACTGGCATTGACCATGCTCAAATGGTGTTTTTTACATACCACTGTCATGGGAGCCAGTCAGGTGGTACTGGCATTGACCATGCTCAAATGGTGTTTTTTACATACCACTGTCATGGGAGCCAGTCAGGTGGTACTGGCATTGACCATGCTCAAATGGTGTTTTTTACATACCACTGTCATGGGAGCCAGTCAGGTGGTACTGGTATTGACCATGCTCAAATGGTGTTTTTTACATACCACTGTCATGGGAGCCATTCAGGTGGTACTGGCATTGACCATGCTCAAATGGTGTTTTTTACATACCACTGTCATGGGAGCCAGTCAGGTGGTACTGGCATTGACCATGCTCAAATGGTGTTTTTTACATACCACTGTCATGAGAGCCATTCAGGTGGTACTGGCATTGACCATGCTCAAATGGTGTTTTTTACATACCACTGTCATGGGAGCCATTCAGGTGGTACTGGCATTGACCATGCTCAAATGGTGTTTTTTACATACCACTGTCATGGGAGCCATTCAGGTGGTACTGGCATTGACCATGCTCAAATGGTGTTTTTTACATACCACTGTCATGGGAGCCAGTCAGGTGGTACTGGCATTGACCATGCTCAAATGGTGTTTTTTACATACCACTGTCATGAGAGCCATTCAGGTGGTACTGGCATTGACCATGCTCAAATGGTGTTTTTTACATACCACTGTCATGGGAGCCAATCAGGTGGTACTGGCATTGACCACGCTCAAATGGTGCTTCTTAGATACCACCATAATCGTTTCCCATTTTTTGTTTTATCACTCATTCTATATTTTTCATAATTTTAAGTATTTTGATTTCAGTTGCTGATAAAATGATAGATATTTATTGTATCTATTATGCTAACATATTAGCATATGTTCAATAGTTATTTAATTACATCTTTTTAAATACAAATCATATATACATATATATATATATAGACCGGAGTAAACACATAAATGTGAAACAAGGTGGAAAAAAGAGTACTCAAATACCAGTGGTAGAGTAATATGCTTTATTTTAAGCAGCAGAAAATTCAACAAAATCTGTTACTCTGAGTTTCTCGTTGCCGTTCATCAGACAGTTTTGCTAGAATGGAACTTATATATAATTCAATCTATCTCTTACAAACGCTACACCTTTTAAAAGAAATGGACTTGTTTGATTGGCCCTTTAGAAAAAACGGTCAATCTTCGAGCGATAAACAAAAAGGCCAAAAATATATGTATATATATATATAAAAACTTATAAAAATTATAAAATCCGAGGAAAAACCGAGGAAAAAACCTATTGCCGTTATGAAGACAGTACAAATTAATGCATAGAAATTAAACCTGTTATAAATACTGCAATACATATTTATATTAAAATCTACATATATATATCAACATACACAAAAGGATGCGCGTAAACGCCATACATACATATACAGACGTATGAATATGAATCTAAATATACACATAAAAGCATGTGTACATATATTCACGCAAACCGTCTCGCACGCAAGCTAAAATTCATCTATGTAGCAATTCTCATATACTGAGCAAGGAGGGGGAACGAAAGAAAGGGAAAGAGAGAAAAAGGAACGAAGGAGGGGTGGGGAAAAAACTTGTAACGATGTTATTGGCATCTATAGAGGCCAGTATACATACACAAGTTTGAATTGATACATATACATACCGTCGTGTATATGTGCTTAAGCACAAGCATACTTTCACTTACACATACACAGATACGCATGCTTACAAATACATATGCTTTGTATAGGAATTATTAGCAAAAATATTTTGGACCGTATTTTAGTTAAGTTAAATAGTGAAGTAGACTTGAGAATTTGGAAGAATAGTAAGTCAGTTATAGAGTGGTTTAAAGGTATTAGCTATAAGAATAATTGTAGTTTCACACAATTCGACATTATTGACTTTTACCCGTCGATATCTAGGACGTTGCTCCTGAGGGCATTGGACTTCGCCAAGCAGTATGTCAACATCGATAGCTCGGAAATTGAAATTATTATGCATGCGAGGAAATCGCTTCTTTTTTTCGAGGATTCCACCTGGATTAAGAAGACTGAGGATTCTCTTTTCGATGTACCGATGGGGGCATACGACGGGGCTGATTATGTATGCTCATAGGAGCCTTTATTCTCCATAATCTAAAAATAGAATTCCCATTTATAGATGCAGGTTATATAGGATGACGGCCTTATAGCCACGCATAATCTAAACGGCCATGAATCAGATAGACTTAGGAAGGACCTTATAGCTTTCTTTCAAAGGATGGGCTTACGGATTACGATAGATGCTAACCTGAATAGTGTAGATTTTTTAGACGTAAATTTTAATGTAAGATCGGATAGATTTAAACCTTTCCGTAAGCCCAATGAAAAGCTATCGTATATTAGCAAAGATTCGAACCATCCACCAGTTATCCTTAGCAACTTAGTCAGCAATGTAGGTAGAAGAATATCTTCAATTTCTTCGGACGAGGCAGCATTCCATAATGCTGCACCTTATTACGATAGCGCATTAAAGAATAGTGGATTCTCGGAGAAGATCCAGTTCAACCAGCTTAATGCTAATAATAATGCTGCACGAAGAACTAGGACCAGGAAAGTTTGTGGTTCAACCCGGCTTTCAATTTGGCCGTAAAGACTAATATAGGTAAGGAATTTTTGATTAGTCTCTAAGCATTTTAAGCAGGGTCATAAATTCTACAGAATATTTAATAGAAGAACCCTGAAGGTTAGCTATTCTTGTTGCAGAAATTTCGCCTCTTACATTAGCCAACATAATAGGAAGCTAATTGAGATTAGACATGGTGCCGAGCCCATTAAGAAATGTAATTTCAAAAACGAAAGCTCCTGTCCGTTAGAAGGGAAATGTCTAGTGAAAAGAGTAGTTTATAGAGCCAAGGTGCAAGTGGAAGGCTCATCGGAATACAAGACATACACAGGGGCTTCAGAAAATTCATTTAAAACAAGATTTTATTCTCATAAGAATTCTTTTAAATACCCAGAGAATAGGAAGAAAACCAGCCTAGCAAAATATGTCTGGGAACTAAAAGAAAAGGAAGCCCCACCTTTCAACGCGACATGGAGCATTCTGGACAGGGCGGCACCATACAGGCATGGAGCTTACAAATATAATTTCAAGTGCAGACTTTGCTATTAGAGAAAATGCACATCTTATTCAAAGACAATAATTCTTTGAATCAAAGAAGTGAGTTAATGAACTTATGTAGGCACGCGGCTAAATTTAAAATGTCGAATATAAATATACCATATGGATAGAGTATATATTTTGTATTTTTGATTTTTGATTTTGATTTTGACTCTTGAGCGCTACGACGGATTTATAGCAAAGTCTTATGTTTATACATATATATTAGGAAAAACCTACAAACTTTGTTTTCATGTTATTGTATTGCATAGGATTACCTTGATGATTTATATTACC
Organism: Octopus sinensis; assembly: GCF_006345805.1. NCBI lineage: Eukaryota > Metazoa > Mollusca > Cephalopoda > Octopoda > Octopodidae > Octopus > Octopus sinensis. Next base: position 160,821,236 of record NC_042999.1, on the reverse strand, counting down.
CTGATTATTTATAAATGACCCAAAATAGGATGTTATATTTTATTTTATATGTCTTTCGTATATATTTTTTATTAATGCACCCATTTTTTAAAAGCAATGTTTTTTTTAAAAAAAAGCAATGTTGTCAAAATTAGAATGTTTATATAAGTATGTGTATAGCAAAGCATATGTATTTGTAAGCATGCGTATCTGTGTATGTGTAAGTGAAAGTATGCTTGTGCTTAAGCACACATATACACGACGGTATGTATATGTATCAATTCAAACTTGTGTATGTATACTGGCCTCTATAGATGCCAATAACATCGTTACAAGTTTTTTCCCCACCCCTCCTTCGTTCCTTTTTCTCTCTTTCCCTTTCTTTCGTCCCCTCCTTGCTCAGTATATGAGAATTGCTACATAGATGAATTTTAGCTTGCGTGCGAGACGGTTTGCGTGAATATATGTACACATGCTTTTATGTGTATATTTAGATTCATATTCATACGTCTGTATATGTATGTATGGCGTTTACGCGCATCCTTTTGTGTATGTTGATATATATATGTAGATTTTAATATAATATTTATTGCAGTATTTATAACAGGTTTAATTTCTATGCATTAATTTGTACTGTCTTCATTAACGGCAATAGGTTTTTTCCTCGGTTTTTTCCTCGGATTTTATAATTTTTATAAGTTTTTATATATATACATATATTTGACCTTTTGTTTATCGCTCGAAGATTACCGTTTTTTCTAAAGGGCCAATCGAACAAGTCCATTTCTTTTTAAAGGTGTAGCGTTTGTAAGAGTATAGATTGAATTAATATATAAGTTCCATTCTAGCAAAAACTGTCTGATGAACGGCAACGAGAAACTCAGAGTAACAGATTTTGTTGGATTTTCTGCTGCTTTAAATAAAGTATATATATATATATAATATATATATATATATAATTATTATTTGAGGGAATAATATATTATATATATATATATAATTATTATTTGGGGAATATATATATATATCATCATCATCATTTAGCGTCCGCTTTCCATGCTAGCATGGGTTGGACGGATCAACTGGGGTCTGTGAAGCTGGAAGGCTTCGTCAGGCCCAGTCAGATCTGGCAGTGTTTCTACGGCTGGATGCCCTTCCTAACGCCAACCATATATATTTATATACTCTTTACTCTTTTTACTCTTTTACTTGTTTCAGACATTTGACTGCGGCCATGCTGGAGCACCGCCTTTAGTCGAGCAAATCGACCCCGGGACTTATTCTTTGTAAGCCCAGTACTTACTCTATCGGTCTCTTTTGCCGAACCGCTAAGTGACGGGGACGTAAACACACCAGCATCGGTTGTCAAGCAATGCTAGGGGGACAAACACAGACACACAACCCCCCCCCCACACACACACACATATATATATATACATATATACGACAGGCTTCTTTCAGTTTCCATCTACCAAATCCACTCACAAGGCTTTGGTCAGCCCGGGGCTATAGCAGAAGACACTTGCCCAAGATGCCACGCAGTGGGACTGAACCCGGAACCACGTGGTTGGTTAGCCAGCTACTTACCACACAGCCACTCCTGCGCCTATATATATATATATATAAATAAATACATATATATATATCATCATCATTATCATCATCATCATCGTTTAACGTCCGCTTTCCATGCTAGCATGGGTTGGACGGTTCAACTGGGGCCTGGCAAGCCCGAAGGCTGCACCAGGCCAGTCAGATCTGGCAGTGTTTCTACAGCTGGATGCCCTTCCTAACGCCAACCACTCCGAGAGTGTAGTGGGTGATTTTATGTGCCACCGACACAGGTGCCAGACGAGGCTGGCAGACGGCCACGCTCGGATGGTGTTTTTTATGTGCCACCGACACAGGTGCCAGACGAGGCTGGCAGACGGCCACGCTCGGATGGTGTTTTCTTATGTGCCACTGACACAGGTGCCAGACGAGGCTGGCAAACGGCCATGATCGGATGGTGTTTGTTACGTGCCCACAGCACGGAGGCCAGTTGATGCGGTACTGGCTACGGTCACATTCGGATGGTTTTCTTATGTGCCACCGGCACTGGTACCACAAGGATACAAATTCCATTGATGTTCATCTATTTTGATTTGGTTTGATTTGATTTGATTTTCACTTGCCTCAACAGGTCTTCACAAGTGTCACAAGAAGGAAGGCATGCACAGGTGGACTGACTACGTCCCAGGTAGGGGCCACGGGTTATGGCTTCACTAGTCTTGCCGGGTCTTCTCACGCACAGCATACTTCCATAGGTCTCGGTCTCTAGTCATTTCCATGGTGAGACCTAATGTTCGAAGGTCGTGCTTCACCACCTCGTATATATAATTATTATTTGAGGGAATATATATATATACACACACACATACGAGGTGACATCAAAAAATTTCTGGACTAGTTTTGTAGCACGCCAACAGATGGCAGCACATGGTTGCATGCGCAGTGAGAGCTAGCAGTGGTCTTCATGAGGTAGGGTACCAAGTGACATCACTGTGTTTACTTTCAAGTTGTGAAATTTGTGTTTTTGTGATCCTGTGTATGCTGTAGTCTGCGATTTTTGTCATGGACAGGAACAAAGAGCCAACATGAAATTTTGTGTTAGACTTGGGACGTCTACTACAGAGACTTTGAGCATGCTTATGGCGATGAAGCAATGAATCGTATGCAATGTTTCAAGTGGCATGGGTGCTTCAAAAGCAGAACATCCTTGGAAGATGATGAACAATCTGGAAGACCTGCCAGAAGCATCACCCCCAGAAATGTGGTATTGTGCATTGAGAATTCATCCTCCAGGGCCAGACCATCAATCGAAAGTTCTACTGTGATGTTTTGAAAGATCTGAGGGGGGACATTTGGTGAAAGTGACTGAATCTGTGAAGTATGAAGAATTGGATTCTTGATAATGACAATGCATTGTGTCACCGAATTCTCACTCGTAACTTTCTCACAAAGAACAATGTGGTATTGTTTCCACACTCACCCTATTCACCAGATTTAGCACCTGCAGACTTCCATCTATTCTCCAAGATGAAAATGTAGCTCACAGGTTGCTGTTTTAACACCATTGTTGAGATCCAGAGTGAAATGCAGAAGGTCCTCGACTCGTTTACAGAAAATGACTTCCGGGTCAGATTCCAAAAGTGGGACAAGTGTTTTGCTGCAGAAGATATTTCGAAGGAAGTCCAGAACACCTCATATGTATATGTGTGTGTGTGTGTGTATGCATAAGATCTGGTCATCAAATCTAAGTAGAGACTTCAAACTTGAAATCTTCAAAGCCACAGTCGAACCAATTCTACTATATGGCTCAGAAACCTGGACGTTATCAAAGAAGCTTGAGAGGCAGTTGGATGGAACCTACACTCACCTCCTTATGAGAGCTCAAAATCTCTCGTGGAAGCGTCATCCAACCAAAATGCAAATATATGGAAAACTACCACCTGTGTCATCTCTTGTGAAAGGTAGGAGAGTCCAGTTTGCTGGACATTGTTGTAGAGCTGAAAAAGAAGTAATTTCTACTCTTCTCCTCTGGAAGCCATCTACTCGCAATACCAGAGGGCGCACACTCTCCTACCCTGATGTAATCTCCAGGGATACAGGCATCCAGCAACAGGACCTCCGTAATGCCATGATGGACCGTGAAGTCTGGTGTAGCATGGTAAATTCCATTGTCTTGACCACGGTCGAACAATGATGATGATGATGTGTGTGTGTTTAGTGCAGTTTGTCACAAGGCTTTGATCTGTTTTGGAAGACATTTGTCCAAGATGCTATGCTGGGAAACTGAACCTGAAACCAGAGGGTTCTGAAGTGAACTTCTAATTATACCTGTGTCTAGGTAATATGCTCTTGTATGACGTCAACCTTGTACAAGTGTTCAACTCTCTTGATGAAACAGGTTCCAACCAGTAAGCTATTACTGTGTGCAAAACTTTCAAATGTTTTTAATCAATTTATATCAGCTGATATAATCAAAACATTTATGCCACATCACAGCAGTTTGAAACGGAATAAAAGTTTACCTAATGACTTTTTGAACGTCATACCAGAAAGGGATGTTGATATATCATTACATGGGGAAAAAAATAATATATTCAAACAATCTATCCACCAACTCAGTCTTCCTCATTTCTCTCTTCAAAGTTGAATAACGATCAAAAGATTATACAAAGTTCAATAGCACCACTTTGTATGAAAAGGGTATGGTTGCTTAAATCCACTTCAGTATGTTTCAAGCCTAGTTTTTATCACTTCTGGAAGGGATAAGGGGGAAAAGTCATCCTTAATAGGACTGCAAGTCAGAATACATGAGAGAATATATAATGAAAGCCAATATTGAACTCAGTGTTATATTCATATAGTTCTATTTTATGAACAAGTTTTATTTATGAACAATAGTTTCATTGGTTACATGTTTGCTATGAAACAAAGTGGAAAAAAGAGTACTCAAATACCAGAGGTAGAGTAATATGCTTTATTTAAAAGCAGCAGAAATATAACAAAAGCTGTTACTCAGAGTTTCACGTTCCCGTTCGTCGGACAGATTTGTTCTATTTTAACAAAACTGTCCAACAAACGGGAATGTGAAACTCTGAGTAACAGCTTTATTTATATTTCTGCTGCTTTTAAATAAAGTATATATATATATATATATATTATATATATATATACGTGTGTGTGTGTGTGTGTGTGTTTGTATCAACTGAAGAAACTGATAGAAAAAATACGAAGCTTAAAAAGATAAGTCCTAGGGTTGATTTGTTTGACTAAAATTCTTCAAAGTGGTGATCCCAGCATGGCCGCAGTCAAATGACTGAAACAAGTAAAATAAAAAAAAATTTATTTAAAACTTAATCTGTTAACATCATTTTGAAATACCAAATAATTACTCATTCTACGTATTATTTCATATAGTTTATGATTAATATACTTCAAAATATTGTATATCATATACTAGCATTAATCAAAAAATCATATTTGTAGTTGATCTATACTGATTTAAACTTGGAGTTTTTTGACTTCCAAATCGGAAAATTTGTAAACAACAACTGGTATTTTGCTATATTAGCAAAAATCTGACTAATGCTTCCCTTCGTGAATAAGTAGGAATATTTGGAATCTGGTCAGAACAACTCACAGATGTGATGACGTCAATATAAATCTGTCTAATCAGATTTAAGGCTGGCAGCCAATAATTTGTGATGTGTAGAAGGTGAAATTGAAGTAAAATGAACAGATTAATAAGTAGCTAGCTAGAAAAGGGAGAAGTCCAAGAGACAAGATGCCATTGATGAGCAAAAATAACAGAAGCTGATCGATAAAGTTGTGAGCAGCACTACGAGTGCAAATTAAATTCTTTTGGCAGACAGAAACTGAAAGAAGCCCATCGTGTGTGTGTGTGTGTTCATGTGTGTGCATTTGTGTGCATGTGTGTGTATGTGATGTGTGTGTCTTTGTGTCTGTGTTTGTCTCCTAGCACCACTTGACAACTGGTTTTGGTGTGTTTACATCACCGTAACTTAGTGGTTCAGCAAAAAGAAACTGACAGAATAAGTACCAGGCTTAAAAAAAAAGAGAAAAGTATTGGGGTTGATTCGTTTGACTAAAAATTCCTCAAAGTGGTGCCCCAGCATGGCCACAGTCTAATGACTGAAACAAGAAATAGATACAGACACATGAAATGTACATGAAACAATAAAAAATGAATTTCACTCAAACTCAAGCAACACAAATTAAAATGGTTTATTCTGAATGTTGTTGTATTCCATATATTTCCTTTGATCTTGGGTCTACACATAGTTTTTAAAAAGTACAAACAAATATAATAAACTAGCAGTATCGCCTGGCGTTGCTCGGGTTTGTAAGGGAAATAACTATATAAGCATTTTTAGAGATGTAAAGTATAATAGCCATCTCAATATGGCTAACCACAAAGGGTGGGGGGGTTACTGTAGCTTTTTACGTTCTGAGATTTAATAATAAAGTTTTAGAGAGTTACTTCCCTTATGCCAAAAATGCATTAAAAATGGGAAAAATTGATGGTAAATTTTTTTTTAAATCGTAGACTCATCGTAGACACGCGCTAATACCCAGAAGGGCTCGATATGAATCACGACTATAAGATACCCGGTTTTGGTTAAACTGCACCGCAAAATGTAGGAGTAGTTAGGAATCTAAATCGTAGGAGACAGACAGCACACAACCTCTCTTTTATATATAAAGACTAGCAGTATCGCCCGGCGTTGCTCGGATTTGTAAGGGAAATAACTATATAAGCATTTTTAGAGAGTTACTTCCTTTATAGATGCCAATTCGGGCTTTTTTAGCCATTTCTGTTTTGGTGTCTTCAAGCCATGAAGTCGTTGTTCTAAAAGAACGCTGGTTTCCTTGACAATGCATTATGACGTTGATTTCCTTAAACTCCCTTCCCCACAGCTTCACGAGGGAGGGAAGAAGGGGGAGAAGCAAACACAGGTGCAGGTGTTTGAGCGTGGACGCCAACTCCGCCGCCATTGACACACGAAAAATTATGCATTAAAATGGAATAAAAAATGATGTTAAATTCTTTTTAAAATCGTAGACTCATCGTAGACGCGCGCTAATACCCAGAAGGGCTCGATATGAATCACGACTATAAGATACCCGAATTTGGTTAAACTGCACCGCAAAATGTGGGAGTAGTTAGGAATCTAAATCGTAGGAGACAGACAGCACACAACCTCTCTTTTATATATAAAGATATCCATTATTGGAGGTGCAATGGCCCAGTGGTTAGGGCAGCGGACTCGCGGTTTCGATTCCCAGACCGGGCGTTGTGAGTGTTTATTGAGCGAAAACACCTAAAGTTCCACGAGGCTCCGGCAAGGATGGTGGTGATCCCTGCTGTATTCTTTCACCACAACTTTCTCTCACTCTTACTTCCTGTTTCTGTTGTACCTGTATTTCAAAGGGCCGGCCTTGTCACTCTCTGTGTCACACTGAATCTCCCCAAGAACTACGTTAAGGGTGCACGTGTCTGTGGAGGGCTCAGCCACTTACACGTTAATTTCACGAGCAGGCTATTCCGTTGATTCGGATCAACCGGAACCCTCGTCGTCGTAACCGACGGAGTGCTTAAGAAGAAGATATCCATTATCTTATTGCATAGATGTAGAAAAGTGAGCTAAGTTCAAATTTGAAATGGATCAGCTTATACTTACATATACCACAAAAGGAAAAGGGGGGAAAATCCAACACATCATAGGTGAAGTTGTGGCTGTATGGTTAGAAGTTTACTTCCAAACCTCATAGTTCTAGACTCAGTCCCACTACTTGGCACCTTGGGCAAGTGTCTCTTGCTGTAATCCCTGGCCAACCGATGCCTTGTGAGTGACCCTACCAGCCATAACCTAGTTGGTAGGGCTGCCTCTCACTTCATTCTATTTTGTGGGAAATTCTTAGAGGTAAATTTTCTCTTTATTCACTCAAAGAAAATGCTTTTTGGCATGACATGATACTTTTGTTCATTAATAAAAAACACAACTGAAACAGCTGTAGTGAACTCAACCCATCTGTGTTATCACTTATATATATATATATTAGCTGACCACGTGCCATCAATAAGGACAGCTAATTGTAGTATTTTATATATAAATAAGGTACAAAATAAGGTACATAATAATCACGCATACAAACATTCACATACTTCCCTTGCATACACACACACATACATACATATACTCACATACATACATACATACATGCATACATATACTCCTTCCTTATTTTTCTATCATCCCTTCCTTTCTCTCATTGCTATTACTTTCTCTCGCTCCCTCTCTGTCAGGGCTATTACTCTCACTACTTCTCCTTCACTGAATTACTGTTTTCTTTCCACCTCTGTGACCAGCATGTTTCTGGACAAATATATATATATACAAACACTATACTCATTTTTATATTAAATATATATATATATATATATTATATATATATATAATATATATATAATATATATAATATATATAATATATATATAATATATATATATATATATATATATATATATATATATATACAAGGTACTCAAGCTAAAATTGATAGTTTGCATAAAAGGAAATGCAAACAATATTCCATCCAAAAATAAAGGCATTTTAAAAAATCAAAAACTATCAACTAGATTATGGCTGGGAGATAACAGTTTATTCAAATAGCTGCCCTCAGCTTCCGTTACAGTCACAAGATGGCTCTGGAATCTGGTCTAATCTTGGCTATCAGCATGGCCTTGCTGTTACTGGTAGGGAGGTTGGTGTCTTTCTCAACACTACTCCACATATAGGGATTACAATCAGGGGAATTAGGGGGTCAGAAATTGGACTGGTGAAGTAGTAGAAGTTCCTCTGAAAACCACTTCTGATGCTTTCTGGAGATATGGAAAGGAACTGAATCCTGCTGCTATACATATAGCCTTCCAGCAGCAACCCTCTCCAGCCAGGGATTGATCACAGTTTCCAGTAACTTCACATAGCCACCTGAATTGAGCCTAAGGTCCTGTTCAAGAATTTGGCGATGAATTCCAGCATGTTGACATTATCAGAACATTTGCCATGTTTCTTCCTGTTGACCATGGTTTCATAGTCTCTGTTCCAGCTGTCCATGTCACATCTTGCAGCCTTTGAAGTGTTTACAGAGAATTGAACAACAGTCATGTTGTCAGTGTTTTGATACCTAGTACAATTCATGATGGAGGTAACTCTTTTCCAATATTCAGACGGCTTCCAGTCCTCCATGTAAGCTAACTTTTTCTCAACTACAGTTTTAGTCTCTAGGCTCTTCAACACCATTGACTGTTCCCCAATACATCAAACTGTTCCTGGAAATTTAGCCCAAACAACCTATATATCATTCACTCACGACAGTGGGTGAATATATTCTCAAGGTCAACTTTTAGGTCCTTGCAAGCGCTTCTAGGCTTCATCACTAATTTTATTCTCAACCAAATTGAATGCAATTTCTCTTTAGTGATGATGGTCCAATCCTAAGCTACATTTGGAGATAAGATATTTGAAATTTGGTTCATTACAAAAAAAGTTAGGTCAAATTGTGAGATCAAAAATGGGAGAGTAAGGTGAAAAATTGACTTTGAATCAAAATATTTCAGCTATTTTAAATGAAAAGTATAGATTACTAGCATTTAAAAGAATGTACTCATTGAGAAAAAATTTTTGGTGGAAACCACATTAAAAAGTGTTAGCTAGAAAAAAGTTGTGTGGCTTTAACTGATGGAAAAATGGTAAGTAACCCCCAAAATAGACTTTGAATCAAGATATCTTAGCTAATACTGAAGAAAACTATACAACAGTTGCATTCAAATGAAAGAGCTCTGTGAGATGGGTCTTATAGAAACCTTGTCAAAAAAATATTAGCTACAAAAAAGTGGTGTGTGGTTTTAGATGATGAAAAGAAGGGTGATCATCATAGCAAATCAAAAGATTTTTGTCATTTTAAGATACTGAGCAATATAAAAGATGCTATCTGACATTGTGAGTTGCTTAGTTTTACAGTACTGAGTACTTTACAGTAGAGAGTGCTTAACCAGTGTTTAAGAAGAACGGGTTTTGTTCTCAGTAGTGGCTTGCTGGCTGCTTTTCCTCCCTGTTTTTTAAAGGGTGTTTAGCCAGTTTTCTAAACTGTTCTCATGGCTATTCTGCATTTGAGATATACTCCTGATGAAAAAGCTCTATGAAAAGAATCATATGGGGAAAACCTTGTCAAAAAATATTAGCTACAAAAAAAGGTTTAATCAATGTAAAAGAAGGTGATCATTTTAAGAAATCAGAATATTTTTGTCTTTTTAAGAGAAAAATAATGTTATTTGAACTCAAATGAAGGAATTCATCTAGACAAGTATTTGGAGAGAACCCCATTTAAAAATATTACTCTTTTTTTTTTTACTCTTTTTACTTGTTTCAGTCATTTGACTGCAGCCATGCTGGAGCACCGCCTTTAGTCGAGCAAATCGACCCCGGGACTTATTCTTTGTAAGCCCAGTACTTATTCTATCAGTCTCTTTTGCCGAACCGCTAAGTGACGGGGACGTAAACACACCAGCATTGGTTGTCAAGCAATGCTAGGGGGATAAACACAGACACACAAACACACACATACATACATATATATATATAATAATAATAATAATAATGAAATTATTGTATACAGTGCTCAGGTGCACCACAACTTGTCAGAAAGTGCATATAAAGTACATGCAGTAATGTAGAAATGTCTGGAAAGTGAACATGCTTGTGTGTGTATGGAGGGGAGAAAATCAAGTGTAGTGTTGGCGAATCTCAGGAAGCATGGAAGTCTTGAAGGATGCTGTGCTCCGACAACTAACAACCGATGCCGGCAGTTTGTTCCACGCTTTAGCAACTCTCAGCGTGAAAAAATGTTTCCTGAAGTCATGGGAGCTGTGCTGTTTTCTTACTTTGTAAATATGTCCACGGGTGTTAGATGGGTGGAGTTTGAAGAGGTGCTCAGTGTTATTGTTTGTGCGATGGTTGATAATTTTATGGGTGTCTGCCAGGTCAGCTGCCAGACGTCGGAGTTTCAATGTGTCCATGCCCAGGGAAGTAAGGCGTTCAGGATATGGCAAATGCCTGATGGAGGGTATTCTTTTGGTTGCACGTCGCTGAACAGCTTCCAGACGATTGATGTCCTGGGCAAGATAGGGGTTCCAGACCGGTGATACAAATTCCAGGTGAGGTCTTACCATAGCTATATAAAGCCGCAGATAGATAGCCGGAGAGCGGCTCACAAAGGATATATACGACAGGCTTCTTTCAGTTTCCGTCTACCAAATCCACTCACAAGGCATTGGTCGGCCCGGGGCTATAGCAGAAGACACTTGCCCAAGATGCCACGCAGTGGGTTGAACCCAGAACCCGGAACCATGTGGTTGGTTAACAAGCTACTTACCACACAGCCACTCCTTTATTGAACATAAAACGTTATGACTTTTTGTGATTTCATATTAATTTTTATTATTCTGTTTATTTATGAAAATATGTACATATTAAAAACATATCAAAAAAAAAATTTTCATTCAGTAAAAAAGAAATTAAAATTACATATTTAATTAGAATAATGACATTACTTTTTTTGATAAAGATTGTTTAAAAATATATTCATTTGTAGCAGATATTCTGCTATTAATTCTTTGTTATTCAACTAAACCCTTTCAAGTCGATACTATAGCATGGCTGCAGTCTAATGACAGTAACAAGTAAAACATATAAAAGAAAACTTGTCTTCGTGAATTGAAAATTTTCATCCACAATAAATGTTAAAGTTTCACATGAGCCATTAAGAGTTACTTCCCTTAGCATATTAGGTTGGACGCAAATAGTAAAAAAACTATACTTTTTTTAAGTACTTATTTAAATTGATAAGATTAATTATTTCTTTGTTAGCTTCATATTAAATATTAGTTATGAATAAATTAACGGCATATAAATTAATTTATAATTCCTAGAAAGAGAAAATAATGAATGCGGAAACGCATTTTCATAAAATAATATCAAAATATCATAAAACATTAGATAGGAATTCTCTGAAATGATTTAAAACATGAAATTATAAGTGGATTAAGCATATTCAATTTTTAGAAAGGAATCCACAGTTTCATCTAAAATTTACAATACTCTCTTTTACTCTTTACTCTTTTTCTTGTTTCAGTCATTTGACTGCGGCCATGCTGGAGCACCGCCTTTTAGTCAAGCAACTCGACCCCGGGACTTATTCTTTGTAAGCCCAGTACTTATTTTATCGGTCTCTTTTGCCGAACCGCTAAGTGACGGGACGTAAACACAGCAGCATCGGTTGTCAAGCAATGCTAGGGGGACAAACACAGACACACACACATATATATATATATATATATATATATATATATACATATATACGATGGGCTTCTTTCAGTTTCTGTCTACCAAATCCACTCACAAGGCATTGGTCGGCCCGGGGCTATAGCAGAAGACATTTGCCCAAGCAGTTTTTTGTTAATACGAGAGTAATTTCCATTAGAAATGCAACACCTTTTGGTGGTTCCATGAGCATTGTTGAATTAATTAGAAATACAAAGATTTATGCCAAATCCATCAGTTTTGTTTACCAGTTCTGCCAATCTTTGTTTCTCTTTAATTGTAAAAAACAACAACTATCATTACTAGTTGAACACTGGGATCCGTGATACCAACTTACTGCCCATCCCTAAAATTGCTGGCCTTGTGCCAAAATTTGAAACCAATTTTGTAAAAAAAAATCAGCCTTGTGAGTGGATTTAGATAGAAACTGAAAGAAGCCCATCGTTTGTGTGTGTGTGTGTATTTGTGCACCCATCACAGCTTGACAACCGGTGTTGGTGTGCTTACATCCCTGTAACTTAGCGATTTGGCCAAGAAGACCGATAAAATAAGTACTAAGCTTAAAAAAATACGTGTTGGGGTTGATTTGTCCGACTAAAATCCTTCAAGGTGGTGCTCCAGCATGGCCTCAGTCAAATGGCCGAAACAAATAAAAGAATACATAGATTTCACACACACACACTACCGTCTGATTAACCCAACCAAATCCGAGAGCAGAGCAAAGTTCACCCAGTTTAACATGGTCAATTTTTACCCGTCTATATCAAAAGGGTTACTGGTCAAGGTGCTTTCCTTTACTAGGGGCTTCACTGATGTTAACGACAGGGATATAGATGTCATTATGCACACCAGGAAAACAGTGCTGTTCAATAAGGTTCAACCTGGGCCAAGCAACCTGACCCCGTGGGATCCTTTGATGTAGCAATGGGGACCCACAACAGTGCTGATGTATGTGACCTCATCAGGTTGTATATCCTTGGTACCCTTTAGAAAAAGTTCCTCTGTCTTCTTTGCTCTCTACAGAGATGACACCCTGGCCATCTCTAGAGGAGCAGACGGGAACACACTATACAGTCTTAGGAAAGATCTAATTAGCACACTCGCCTCCATGGGATTGAAACTCACCATCAAGACCAATCTCACCACCATGGACTACTTAGACATCATGCTCGACTTGTCCATGAATACAAGTATTGCAAAGTCATTGATATGTGATAGAACAGCGATAGGCTAAAGATGATTCGCAAGAAACATTGCTTGCAGCTAACGTGAGGGATGTAGTGTACAGTTTGTAGATATATGGAAAAGCAGCCTTAAATGAATATAGTGAGGAGAAGATACTTGGCAGCTTTTTAGATGTAATCTTTATATATAAAAGTGAGGTTGTGTGCTGTCTGTCTCCTACGATTTAGATTCCTAACTACTCCCACACTTTGCGGTGCAGTTTAACCAAAACCGGGTATCTTATAGTCGTGATTCATATCGAACCCTTCTGGGTATTAGCGCGCGTCTACGATGAGTCTACGATTTTAAAAAAAATTTACCATAATTTTTCCCATTTTTAATACATTTTTGGCATATATAAGGGAAGTAACTCTCTAAAAATTTATTTAAAAAAGCTACAGTAACACCCCCCCCTTTGTTGTTAGCCATATTGAGATGGCTATTATACTTTACATCTCTAAAAATGCTTATATAGTTATTTCCCTTACAAACCCGAGCAACGCCGGGCGATACTGCTAGTGTTTTCTAAACTGTAACATTTGGCAACGCATGGTTCGTTGTAAAATGAGCTGTCCATATATTAATAGTTTATGCTCACGAGTTCAGAAATAGGAGATAAAACTGCTTCTAATTCAGCAGACAAAGCTTCTATAGCTGCAAATATTCTCATGTTGCATTCATTAAAGCAACTTTGAAGTTCTCCAATTCTGATATCAAAAATACTGTTGTATATATGAATAAAAAGTACATATTTTATAATCAGAATCTTCTTGACCTAGCGTTGAAATCATTCCTGATGATTGTATAATGTATTCTGGAACTTTATACATACCTTGAGGAATAGATCAATCGTCTTCTACATTTCGTAAATGGGATCTTTTCGGTTTGAACGGCAGTTTTTAACATAATTTCTAGGTAACTAAAAAATTCTAAACTTTGTATATTGGTAGAATGTGTTTATAAAACATCTTTTTCTCTTGGCTTTCTTGAGAAAATTCTGTAGTTTGTAAAATATTTGTTGTTTTTTTTCTTCAATTTCTGCAATTTCAACCAATCACTGACGTCCATTGAGGTAAACTACATTCTGTGCCATATGAATATGTCCCTCGTTTAAGAAACAGATTGGGTTTATTTACATTTGTGAAGAAAAAAAGATACCCTTCCCCCCACCCCTAAAACAGATTGAAATACAATAGATCGATTCTAGGGTCATAATTATGGGTAACAATTTTATATGACAGTGCTAGAAAAAACTGCCGTTCAAACGGAAAAGATCCCAGGTGAATGTCTTCGTCTGAGAGAAAATGCTGTAAAATTTTCCTTTGTGTTTTCTCACTTCTTTCAAAATCTTCAATACAATATTTATAAGACGTTCTCCTTCAGACAAATCATAGTTCTGACGTAACAATTTGGCACATCAAGATCTTTCAGAATATTTTCAAAAAGAATCGTAATGAAGATAAATTTGAGGCTAATCTGTTTCAAAATACCAGTTGCCTAAATTCTGATGGTTATGTCAGTAATGTTGTGTTCTGTATGGTCGAAGCACTTGCACTATGTATTCATGATCAGTACGCATAGCGATAACAGTTGCTTGATGCCCTGATCACCGTTGTTCCAATAATCGCTTCAAATGTGTACCTTTGCAGGGAGTAAATAATTTTGGTCGATTCAGAAAGTTACAATGGAGCCTTGCAAGCTCCAAAACACAGTTTTGCGTCCCTAATCTCTTCAATTGTGTGGACCACAACCAAATGCAACTGATGATTAAAGGTGCACATATGGAATTTCCTTTCCAATTTTCAGAACACCAATGGTACAGCTAGACATTACTGAGGCACCATCATAACACTGAGATAAAATGTTTTCTGGTTTTTGCCCAGCATACTTTGAATAATTGCATTGGCCAAACTTTCAATCTTAGAGTCTTTGCTCATAGTTAAAACGATAAGACTTTCTGACACGATCCCTACTTTTACAAACCTCACAATTCTCTCTTTTACTCTTTTACTTGTTTCAGTCATTTGACTGCAGCCATGCTGGAGCACCACCTTTAATCGAGCAACCTCAGCCCCAGGACTTATTCTTTGTAAGCCCAGTACTTATTCTATCGGTTTCTTTTGCCGAACCGCTAAGTGACAGGGACATAAACACACCAGCATCGGTTGTCAAGCAATGCTAGGGGGACAAACACAGACAAACAAACATATATATATACATATATACGATGGGCTTCTTTCAGTTTCCGTCTACCAAATCCACTCACAATGCTTTGGTCGGCCCAAGGCTATTGTAGAAGACACTTGCCCAAGGTGCCACGCAGTGGGACTGAACCCGGAACCATGTGGTTGGTTAACAAGCTACTTACCACATAGCCACTCCTGCGCCTATTGAAATATTTTAGATATTTGTAGGATCACGAGTACCATCATACTTAATTGTAAAGAAAGGGGTATCAGAGTGACGAATGTCATCATTTATCTGATCCAAAACATCTTTCATAAATTGTAAATTTTCATTTTGCATCATAGCAGATGTGTACAACACATTTTTAGGTGCCGTTGAAAATATGCTTTTTTCTTTTTTTCCAATTTGGAATCTTTTGTAGGAGTATATTAAAAAGCCATAAAAATAGTTCAGAAGACAGGTGATATTTCTATTGAAATCACTCCGAAATGCAACTTCTTTAACGCATAAAAATGGAATCACTTCTACAATAGATTGTAAATAATACTGATTTTTTTTTTTTCAGTTGGTATTCATTCACCATTGTAGATACATTCTGATTGGTTGTTCTTCGTTTCTGCCTTTCAGGCCAAACTTTCATAGGATTTTTATGTGCGACAAAATTCTAATGCCTGCTAAAATACACGCTTCTTGATGAGACATTATACCAGTAAGTATATCCTTCATCTTCAACATTATTGCCAGCATTCTGGGATGCACAGAAATAACAACAGCAATTGCAGAGAGAAGCTTTAGACCGAACTGAGAATTCTTAACAAGATCTGCCATTGAACCACAAGAGAATTCTAAACAAGATCTGCCATTTTTTTTACTGTATTGTTTTAGTTGACATGGAATCATTACCGTACTGTTTTGGTTGACATGGCATCATCCAGACAAATCGAATTTGGGAAACACATCAAGTTCTGTAGGTTACTCTCTCTCTCTCTCTTTTTACTCTTTTACTTGTTTCAGTCATTTGACTGAAGCCATGCTGGAGCACCGACTTTAGTCGAGCAAATCGACCCCGGGACTTATTCTTTGTAAGCCCAGTACTTATTCTATCGGTCTCTTTTTCTGAACCGCTAAGTGACGGGGACGTAAACACACCAGTATCGGTTGTCAAGCAATGCTAGGGGGACAAACACAGACACTCATACATATATATATACGACAGGCTTCTTTCAGTTTCCGTCTACCAAATCCACTCACAAGGCATTGGTCGGCCCGGGGCTATAGTAGAAGACACTTGCCCAAGATGCCACGCAGTGGGACTGAACCCGAAACCATGTGGTTGGTTAGCAAGCTACTTACCACACAGCCACTCCTGTATAACATCAGCTAGTAAAGCAGTTAAAGGATGGTGTAATGATGCAGATTCAACTATGGTTGATTTGAAACGGAAGAAATCTCAATTTCAATTTCGCAGATTTTTGGAAGTTTTAGAATTTCTAACTGAAATCATAGACAAGATTGATCTTTGTCGTTCCATTGCCTTTTAATTGGAATAGAATACAATTTTTTTTAGGTGAGGCAAATAAGATAAAATTGCTTTAACCCTTTTGTTACTAACCCGGCCAAAACCAGCTCTGGCTCTGTGGTAAAATGTCTTGTTTTCAGAAGTTTTGAATTAAAATATTCCACCAAGCCTTAGTCACAATTTATGTTCCTAACACTAGCTTAATGATAACTAAGTTATTTTACTAAATTCTTTGTTATATTCAAAATAATTGAAACAAACACAGAGCATCTCAAAATAAATATAGTAACAAAAGGGTTAAAGAAAAGCAAATTATTAATAGTTTTTGAAAAATATAGTCTTATGGAAATTTTCTCATAGATTAGCCGAAATATCTGTTCCAACATCATATGTTAAGCTGTTGCCCGATTTTGATCGGAGAGATATGTTATGATTCAAGTTGTGACGACCATGAAATATCTGCTGAACTTCTTCCCTTTTTCAATGACAATCGAAGAAAGGACATCAAATTCTCACTGCTTGCGAAATGTGGGATCTTTTCGGTTTGAACGTCAGTTTTTTCTAGCGGTGTCATATGAAATTGTTACCCATAATTATGACCTTAGTATCGATTTATTGCATTTCAATCTGTTTTAGGGTTAGGGTTAGGGGTGGGGGGAAGGGTATCTTTTTTTCTTCACAAATGTAAATAAACCCAATCTGTTTCTTAAACGAGGGACATATTCATACGGTACAGAATGTTTTTTACCTCAAAAGACGTCAGTGATTGGTTGAAATTGCAGAAATTGAAAAAAAAAAACAACAAATATCTTACAAACTATAGAATTTTCTCAATAAATCCAAGAGAAAAAGATGTTTTATAAACACATTCTACCAGTATACGAAGTTTAAAAGTGTTTAGTTGCGTGGAAATTATGTTAAAAACTGCCGTTCAAACCGAAAAGATCCGAAATGTGTTTCAAAGTGCAAGTAGTTAATTTCTATATCACTCTTTACATGTGTGTGTGTGTGTGTGTGTTTGTAGGCGTATGTGTACATATATGTATATGTGAGTGTTCATTTATATATATATTTCTTAACTACCCACAAGGGGCTAAACACAGAGGGGACAAACAAGGACAGACAAACGGATTAAGTCGATTACATCGACCCCAGTGCGTAACTGGTACTTAATTTATCGACCCTGAAAGGATGAAAGGCAAAGTCTTCATATATATAAATGCGTGTTTGTGTGTGTGTGTTTGTAGGCGTATGTGTACATATATGTATGTGTGTGTGTGTGTTCATGTACATATATGCGTTTGTGTGTGTGTATGTGTATGTGTATATATATGTATGTGTGTTCATATATATAAATGCGTGTTTGCTTGTGTGTGTGTTTGTCGGCATATGTGTACATATACGTATATATGTGTGTGTTCATGTACATATATGCGTTTGTGTGTGTGTGTTTGTAGGCGTATGTGTACATATAATGTATATGTTCATATACATAAATGCCTGTTTGTAGGCATATGTGTACATATATGTATATGTGTGTACTCAGATACATATATGCGTTTGTGTGTTGTGCGCGCGCACATGTATATGCTGAATGTTGTTATTTTGTTTACGGAACAGTTGAGTAGCATCGTTTCTTTTGCTCAGGCGAGTTTTAATGGACCAGTACTTTTTGTGTAATGTTAAGGTGGTCAGTGTGTGGTCTAAAGGACACCAGTGCGAACAATGACCCCTATACATATGTGTGTGTGTGTTGATGGGATTAGAAATAGTATTGACAAAGTGTAAATGAATGACTAAATAGGTGTATGTAGGTACATATGTACACGTATTCTTTTGAGTACCAGTAGTATATAAATCTTCATTTCATCAGCACTATTTCTGGTTTTATCTTTTATTGCTGCTGCTGCTGTTGTTACTACTTATTGTTGTTGTCGTTATCGAAGATGTTTTCATTTTTGCCTTTTTCTTTCATTCAGAGTCATTTCTTCATCTTATTACCATTTCCCTGGCGAATTTTTAACCAGTCTTTTTGGTTCATCTTGTTTTAAAATAAACATTTTCGCTCTGGTTAAGAAGAAAAGTTAGTTATACTTCAAGAAACTATTTATCAACAGCAGAAGCTCTATTAACAGAGGTATAATTACCGAGTTCAATATTTATCCCCCACACTTACACGTGGATGTTCTTTTACAACAAACAATACTGCGGTAGTTATGAAAAACTCTCACATTGGCTTTTGGTGCGCAGTGCAAAGTATTGAAACATTTAGTAACAGTACGTTTACAAACAATAAGAGTAAAAGGTGGGAATTAAGAGTCGACGAAATTTTATCTCAGGATCGATAGGAATTAAATCAAAGTGGATGGGCAGAATTATTAGAGCCCTTAGACAAAAATGTTTTAGTAGTATTTAGTTACGGCACAGAGTTCAAATCCCGCTGAGGTCAGATTTTCCTTTCATGCTTGCGGGATAAAAGAAAATAGAGAATCGGTCAAAAAATGGAATCGATATTATCGACTGATCTCGTCCATCAAAATCCGTCCATCAAAAGGAAAAGATCCCTAATCTCTTCGCCCAATTTGCTGGCCTTGTGCCTAAATCAGAAATGAATGTTTAAGGTTCAATCCACGTCCACCTTCGTTATTTCTACTGCTTTTACTTGGCTCTGTCTGTTATTGTTTAGAAATATGCTGTTCTGGATTCAGACGAAAATTAAAATAGCATTCATATATATTTCTTTACTACCCACAAGGAGCTAAACACAGAAGGGACAAACAAGGACAGACAAAGGGATTAAGTCGATTACATCGACCCCAGTGCGTAACAGGTGAAAATGAGCCGACCAAGCAGTCATAAGTGCGCCAGGTGCTCTCAACTTCAGCACCAAAACGAAGATCGTACCTTAAAAGTTAAATAAAAACATAAAATAAAGAACAAAAAACAACAAATGTTAAAAATGCGGAATATCGGTTTACACTGCTGTGTCTTATGCAATAAACACACATCGTGTTTATATAATGACCTATAATGATTTTCTTGTTTACTGTATTATCTATAATTATATTATTGTTTTACTAATTCCTTTACCTATATTGTTCATTTGCTTTCGTAAATAGAAATCCTTGAGTAGTTTTATAATTAATTGTTTATATTTCTCAACAAACACATTCATAACAATATCCTTTATTTAAAAAAAAAAATCATTTTTCATATATTGTATATAAAACAAGAATTGGGTAACTGTTATTTATTATTATTATTATATACATATACATATATATATATATATGTATATATATATGTATATATATTTTATTCAAAGCAATGACGAAATCATGGTATGCTTTGCTTTTTGACTTTTTAATCATCTCATAATAATGACTTTTATTACTACCTCAGTTCTTCTAATTGTATATATCTGTCATTACCTTTCATAAAAAGCCTTTTCTTTTTTTATTTACAATGTACATTTTCGTTGATTTTTCTTATTTTCCCCTTACATTTTCACGTGTATTTTATATTTTCTTTTTGTAACATATTTCTACTCTCTCTCTCCCTCTCTCTCTCTCTCCCTCCCCCTCTCTCTCTCTCTCTATATATATATATATACATTCATACAAACATATATATATATACATACAAACATATATATACATACAAACATATATATACATACAAACATATATATATATATATATACATACAAACATATATATATATATATATATACATACATATATATATACATACAAACATATATATATATATATAATATACATACACATATATATATATAACATACAAACATATATATACATACAAACATATATATATATATATACATACAAATATATATATATATACATACAAACATATATATATATATGCATACAAACATATATATATATACATACAAACATATATATATATATATATATATATAATATATATATACATACAAACACATATATATACATACATACATATATATATATATACAAACATATATATATATACATACAAACATATATATATGCATACATACATATATATATATATACAAACATATATATATATACATACATATATATACATACAAACATAAATATACATACAAACATATATATATACATACAAACATATATATATATATACATACAAACATACATATATATATATATATTAAACTTTTAATACTTTTTATATATATTTCAAATAATATAAATTAAATTAATTCTATGTATTGGCTTATGTTTTTCATTGTTTGATTTGCCTAATAGTGGTTTTATCTCTAATTTAATATAATATATATATATACATATACATATATATATATATATATATATATACATTCTCATACAAGACCGTCGTGTCTCTGTTTTCATATTTTCAAGTGTAAACAAAGTCAGATCTATTTATAGTTCCATCATACCTCCTTCCCTCCCTATCCCCCTCCCCCTTCCCCTCCCGCTGCCCCTCTCTCACAGACTCTCTGCTTATCTTTTCGTTCCTCCTCCTTCCCTCCCCTTCCCTTCCTCCCCCTTCCCCTCCCTGCCTCTCTCTCACAGACTCTCTGCTTATCTTTTTTTGCGTTCCTCCTCCTTCTTCCCAAAGATGCTACAAACTTCTTCGCCTCGAAGTAAAGCAACTTACTTGGCAGACGATAAATAAAGCGAGTTACGTCCCTTCTCCGTAGGGGGGCGCAGCGACGCTTGTTTATTGAGAAAAACAAGAAAGCTTTGAGGAAAAATGTCGAGGTACGGCCAAGTACCTCAGCTGTTTTTCATCTATTAATTCGATTGTTCTGTTTTTGCAACCAGATATTGCGATCGACAACGAAAGTGGGAACCATACAGAAGCCATTCAGTACGGTGGTACGTGAAACAGACGAACAGAAATCCGAACATTTGTTTTTTTTTCTCTCCTTCCCTTCTTCCTGCTGACGTTTTTAGTCATGTCGACAACCTGGATTTCTGGTCTGTTTACAGAACAGACCAAATTAAAGGCTTGTCGTTACCTCCTTCATCATTATCTTGGCGAATTACTCAAAGACAATGTATCCCTCGAACAGCTCAGTGTCGATATATTTAAAGGCAAAGGAACCATCGAACACCTTAGTCTGGATGAAGAGGTAAAAAAAAGCTTCGTCTTTTCTCTTTCCAATGTTTTCACTTCATTGTTTGTTATGGAATTCTTTATCGAGAGATCTTCGGAACGGAATCGGAGTTGCTTTCCAGTGGGATTTCCCATCGATTAATTAATAATCTCGCACAGAATCAAGAAAAACCAATGATTCGTAGTTAAAGCTTGTAATTTTCGACTTCCGAAATGTCTAATCTTCTTTATATATAAAACTGTATTTGTGTGAGTGTCTGTCCCCTTCGATTTAGATTCCTAACTACTCCCACATTTTGCGGTGCAGTGTAACCAAATTCGGGTATCTTATAGTCGTGATTCATATCGAGCCCTTCTGGGTATTAGCGCGCGTCTACGATGAGTCTACGATTTTAAAAATAATTTACCATCATTTTTTCCCATTTTAATGCATTTTTTCGCTATTATATAAGGGAAGTAACTCTCTAAAAATGTCTACGATGAGTCAACGATTAAAAAAAAAATTTACCAAATTTTTTTTCCATTTTTAATGCATTTTTTTGCTATTTTTTGGCTGTAACTCTCTAAAAATGCTTATATAGTTATTTCCCTTACAAACCCGAGCAACGCCGGGCGATACTGCTTCTTATTTAATAATAATAATCGCTTATGTTCATTGTTTTGTTTTAGGAATTCAACAACTGATGCAGATTTTTATGTATTATTGTGTTTTTTTTAAAGATATAATTTCGCTTCCATTAACTTTGCATATGTAAAGTTGTATAAATTATTCATAATATCTTTGGTTGTCTTATCAAAACTTGTAGATTTATGTTTTAATTTTCTTTGTTGAAAACTGACACAATTGTTGCGTAAGAATACAAAGAGAATTCTGCTTTGTTTGTCTACTGAAATATCCAAAACAAAAATAAATGGTTCACCAGTCAGTACCAAGTTGATGTCAGTGTCCTGGCGTCGAGGCCATCATTGATCTACAAAAAGAAACATATTTCTATCCTATCACCTGTACTTCATATATGTTGCTTCTAACAAATTGGTTTCGGTAATCAACTTCCCAATGCCCTGGGACCCAATTGCTTTTTACCTCTATTCTTTCCCGTCATAGTTTCCTAGTTGTTGTTTAACCCAAAGTCAACTCTGATCAAGCAAACCTATGAATAAAGACACTCCAGCTGTGACCATCCCAGCTCTTCGTACTCCCAGACTTGTGTTGTCCAAGTTGTCTTTCCTTTTTAACGTGATAAGGTGTGCATTGATAAAGATTTGGTTGCTATTTCTAGTAGGCCGAATAGTCGTGTAGAGGCCACTTCTATCATAACAAGTTTTGATCGGCCTCTGGCAGTTTGTCAGCTTATATTTTCTGCCAGTCATGAGAACCACCTCCTGTGGCGATAACCTTAGGAAGCCAACGAAGGAGCCTCTCTGTGGTCGCTCAAACTGCTGAAAGTAACAATCAACTCTCTTAAATCATTGCTCTCGTCTTAATAAAAAGGAAGGACACCTCAAATAATGTAGTCTGAGATGCATTGTATGACTAAAACTGGGTGAACATGTCCGTGGCACTTTTTGTCATAAGTTTGCTCAAACTGTCTTGACCTGGGGCTAAACGACCACGACAGCAACAACATTTACTGCAGTGATAATCTATTGACTCGCAGCTGGGGGAGATCAATATCTAAAATAATTGTATTTCCGCATTTTAAATTTACATTTCATTCTTGCTTTTCCGTGCTTGCGTGGGTTGGACGAGTATTCTCCACTTCTTGTCGCAGCCCTTTATCAACTTCTTTGTGAAATACAACGTTCTGAGATCAGTTTTCATCCCATATTTTCTGCAGATTTCTTTAGCTTGCATGGCACTTCTTTACTCATCCGTTATCCTTGATACACACATCACATGTCCATACCAGTGGAGGAGCATTAGCTAAGCATGATACAGTTTAGGACCTCACAGTACGGAGGAGCCAAAGGCAAAATATGTTTTCAGTTTTTGTTAGACCTTCTGCATCTGGAACTATAAGAGAGTATCTATTTCTTTATTGCCCACAAGGGGACAAACAAGGACAGACAAACGGATTAAGTCGATTACATCGACCCCAGTGTGTAACTGGTACTTAATTCATCGACCCCGAAAGGATGAAAGGCAAAGTCGACCTCGGCGGAATTTGAACTCAGAACGTAAAAACTGACGAAATATCGCTAAGCATTTCGCCCGGCGTGCTAACGGTTCTGCCAATTCGCCACCTTAAACTATAAGAGAGCATCCTCTCTCTTACACTGCTGCTGGTTCTTCTTATACCTTCTTTTCTATCAACTTATTTGCACTCCTTTGTTTCTACTGACAAATGTTACCCCCCCCCCCCGAATATATTTTCGTTTCATGCCTGCTTTAGTTCATTCTTTGCATTCATTGCCAACGTTTTGCTAAACCATGCAGCTTGTACGCAAGAATCAGCAGCTCTTTTTCTGTATGTGGTGGGTAGGGAAAACAATTTTGATTAACCTAATTTTAGTAAGCATTTGTCCGTTTGTCTTTTACTCTCTTACTTGTTTCAGTCATTTGACT
This sequence comes from Octopus sinensis, assembly GCF_006345805.1. Taxonomy (NCBI): domain Eukaryota; kingdom Metazoa; phylum Mollusca; class Cephalopoda; order Octopoda; family Octopodidae; genus Octopus; species Octopus sinensis. Next base: position 160,796,692 of record NC_042999.1, on the reverse strand, counting down.
GCGGCCATGCTGGAGCACCGCCTTTAGTCGAGCAAATCGACCCCGGGAATTATTCTTTGTAAGCCCAGTACTTATTCTATCGGTCCCTTTTGCCGAACCGTTAAGTGATAGGGACGTAAACACACCAGCATCGGTTGTCAAGCAATGCTAGGGGGACAAACACAGACACGCAAACACACACACATATATATATATATACATATATACGACAGGCTTCTTTCAGTTTCCCTCTACCAAATCCACTCACAAAGCGTTGGTCGGTTCGGGGCTATAGCAGAAGATACTTGCCCAAGATGCCATGCAGTGAGACTGAACCTCGAACCATGTGGTTGGTTAGCAAGCTACTTACCACACAGCCACTCCTGCGCCTATGTAGATTGTTGTGTAGATTGTTGTTGAGTGACCACACCTGGAATTGCTGAAACTTTTCTCACTAGTAGCAGGATTGCTCATTCTACACTGGGAAAGGTTAAAAAAAAAAATATATATATATATATATGTTTCTACCAACTTGATCTCTGCTATTCAGTTAACAAAATATTTCCATTGGGAAAAATGTTAGCATTTGAAACTGAAGGTGAAGATGCCAAAATACAAAATAATTATGGAACACACATGGAACCATCTCAAGAAATGTTCACAGAATTATAAGAACAATCAGGGGCTTTATGAAGAGAAATTGCATTGCACAGGAGATATCACCATCATTCAACAAGTACCAATCCACATTAAATGTATGGCGAATTGAATCATCATCATCATTTAACGCCTGTTTTCCATGCTAGCATGGGTTGGATGGCTCGACCGGGGTCTGGGAAGCCAGGAGGCTGCTCCAGTCTGATCTGGTAGTGTTTCTACAGCTGGATGCCCTTCCTAACGCCAACCACTCCGTGAGTGTAGTGGGTGCTTTTTACGTGCCACCAGCACAGGGGCCAGAGGAGGCTGGCAAATGGTCACGGTCGGTTGGTGCTTTTTACATGCCACTGGCACAGAAGCCAGTCAAGGTGGCGCTGGCATCTGCCATGTTTGGACGGTGCTTTTTATGTGTCACTGGCACAGGTATCTTAACTACAATTTCCATTTGATTTTTATTTTGATGTTGGTGTTGACATACTTAACTCAATAGGTCTCCTCAAGAACAGCAGGTCACTTTACAATCCAAGGTTAGCACAGCAGGCCATCCTGCGAGCCATGAACTCACTTCATTTGTCGGGTCTTCACAGTCACAGCACATCTCAGAGGTCTCGGTCTTTGTCATTTCCTCTGTGAGGCCCTATGTGCCACCAGCACGGGTATCACAACTACAATATCCATTCGATATTTTGATGTTGATGTACTTGACACAATAGGTCTCCTCAAGCACTGCAAGCCATGAACTCACTTCATTTGTTGGGTCTTTGAAGTGACAGCATATCTCCAGAGGTCTTGGTCGTTCGTCATAGCCTCTATGAGGCTCAGCGTACGAAGGTCATGCTTGACCACCTCGTCCCATGTCTTCCTGTAATGTAATAAATGATAATATATGTGTGTTTAGTTGTAGTCCTCTATGCCCTTCCCAAGTTCTTGGAGGGAAGTAAAGAAGACTGATAATATGTATTAAATGGTTAAAGAAAATGAGATAATTAGTGTGAGAGACAGTTAATTAATGTTGATGGTGTGACAATCAAGGGGTAGTATGTCACTTGGGCATCAGGCTTTTGTGTCAGTCTTTGCCAGTCTGGAGTAGTGACAAATGGGGCGATTGCTGGATGGTGGGGGGGAGGGGGCAGTTGCATCAGGCAAGGGCCACTTTTGGAGGCTAGGGGTGTTTTGTGGTCATACGGCTTGAAGGGCTCTCTGGATATGACCATACTTGAGGTAGGTGAGGTGGTGAAGGTAGGGGAAGTAGGTGAGGCTCTGGGGGTAGGTGGTGTAGATGGATTTCTGGCTGTGGTGGTCTTGGTGTTGGGAAGTGGGTACATTGGGTAGGCCTGAGGTGTCGGTGGTGTAGCTGCATGAGGAGCTGTTAAACTGGGTTGAGAAAGTAGTCTTGTCGTTGGTGTTGGTGTCAGGAACGCAGGGTGATTTTTCCAGCCAGATTTGCAATAAAATGGGCAGGGGAACAGGAATGCACAATGTTTTTGGAACACCAAAAGCCAATGCTGTCGGTGACAAAGATGGCCTGGTTTTGTTGAAGATCTCCACACCTCTTTGGATCTCGTTGATGATTGATTTGGATTCTTTGAAGAACCTATTCAGCTGGTCTATCCATACAAACCAGGTGCCTGGCTTGAGGAGTTCCCAGAATGGTAATGTTCGTTCTGCAGAAGCAAAGGCATAGGAGACTTGGCTGATCAGCCCAAACCAGCTGTGGATGTCGGTGATGTTCCTAGGGGTGGGAAAGTCATGGATTGCCTTGAGATATCAGACACAGGGTTGCACTGTGGTAGGGGTGATCTGAAACCCAGTAAATTTGACAGTAGTTTGGGCAAAGTTGAACTTAGTTGGATTCAGAATAATGCCATTGGACAGCCTAAAAGAATGCTTCCTCAATGGTGTTCAACCACATCAAGGTGTTGTTGATGCACTTCATTTTCTGGGGGATGCTTGGGGCACTTTTGTTGAACCATTGGCTGTAGCCATTCCATGAAGCAATGTATCCTTGTGGTGTAACGCAATAGCTGAAGTGACTCCAGGGCATGATGAAGGTGGTTAGGTGGCAGTCCCTCTCATTGAGGGCAATGCTGTGGTAGCTATTCCAAGTGTTAAAGGCAGTTTTTTGGGTGTGGTGCAGTACAGAGTGGGCTTGGTAGAATGGGGATCAGGTGTAATGTGTCTCGCAGACTGTGTGTCAGTTGAGAGACTGAAGATCAACAGTCCGTCAAGGTTTTCCAGACTTCTAGGGACATGCCACCATTCTGTGGCATAAGGTGACAGGTGTACCAATGGGGACAGGCTCGATAACTCCAAGTTGAGCATTGTGATCAAGACCTGCTTTCTTTTCCTTTTGCCAATGAACCAGGACTGGTAGGGGTGTATAGTAGGTGACTGGTTTAACATCAAGGTCTACTATTAAGTGGATCAATGGGCCAGACATCTTGGGGAGTCGCTGATGTTCACAGATGTTGAATGTGCTGGAGCTGTAGTATTCTAGCAGCCACTTCCCCAGGTGACCATGGTTCTCAGTGGCTAGAAATGGTAGTGAAGTGGGATGATGGGGTGGTATTTGTCCTAGGGGTTAGCTGCATACATTCTACATCATCATTGCAGGAGATATTTCCAGCGGGGTGCCGACATTCCCACAATTTTTTCCAATCGTGGGGAAATGGGGAGGAATCATCCTGAGGGTGACACAGACTTGCTTGGAGAAGAAAAGTGTCAGTTGAAGGAATGATATAGATGATTTGACAGTTCATGCACTTTGCAGAGAATGCAGCAGTCCCAGATATGCCTAGGGTCAGGGCACCAATGATGGCAGTCGCGACAGTCATTTTCATGTTGACCAGTATAAGATGGCACTAGTCCAAACCCAGTTTGGATAGGAGACTTGTCCCAGTCAGTCATGACTGGCATCCAGTGTCTGCCTTAGTGTTGTGACAGCTGCAGTCAGTCATGAAAGAGAAGCAGGGGAAGCCCAATGCCTTCATGTCAGCTGAGTTGGCTTGAATGAAGGTAGTGACAAAGGGATGGGGGTCGGAAGAGCATTTTCACCCAGATAGCGCAGAGGTCATTGTATACATGGCGGTCAAGAATTATTGCTTGGGTAGAGGATTTGTCTGGGAGGTCAACCACAAGGCATAGGGTGTTGAATATTGCAGTTGTGTGCTCTTCCACACCAGCTGCATTGGTTTGAGCCTGTTGCTGGGGATGGCATTGTTGGTAGCAGACCTTCTCATAGATGCCATACGTAGTACCTTTGTGATTGTAGGCAGGGCATTTCCTCGTGCATTTCTGTACATGACATCCATGGCTGTGTTTTCCGCCGTAACTACAGGGACTAGGGGCATGTGTATCATGGGGTTCGCTGGATTTATTGATCAGGTGGTGCTGCTCCTCGCACCTATATGAACTGGAGGCTGCAGTGCTTGAGGTGGTGCTGTGGCTCATGAGCCGGCTGGCTGAGTGTTTTCTACCTTTGCTTCGACGTACCCCAGGGCTTCTTCCAAGGTCATGTCTTGCTTGGAGTCACCCAGAATGTCAAGGCAGATTTCCTTGTCCTCCAACCTACAAATGAGAGCATCGCAGACTATGACGCCACTGTAATCAATCGTGACATGGCAAGCCTCCGAGGGGTATTCCACCTTAAAGTTGCAGACACCTGCCTGCCCTTCCATGCTGGCATGGATGGGACTGATATATAGGCAGCAAATTGGCTGAGCTGCTGGGGTGTTCATTCTGGTTCTATGCATCCCAAGTTCAAATCCTGCTGGGGTCACCTTTGCTTTTGTGCTTTTAGGGTCTATAAAATAAGTAACAGCCCAGAGCAGGGGTTGACAGATTTGGTAGGGCATCAAATGAGATGATTTGCAATATTTGTTCTGGTACTTTCCATTTTGATTTCCATGATAGTTTGAGTCAAACTATTACCCAGTTGAGCACCCCTACCTTGTCTTTGGATGCTTTTATGCTGAGTTTGCTCTTTTGCATCTTTCCATGCATGTGCACCTGCCACATGTATCTTCTTGGAATAAATACATACATACATGTGTGAGTATTCTTTTATTCTTTTACTTGTTTCAGTCATTTGACTGCAGCCATGCTGGAGCACCACCTTGAAGGGTTTTAGTCGAACAAACCAACCCTAGGACTTACTTTTCTTTAAGCCTTGTATTTATTCTATCGGTATCTTTTGTGAAACTGCTAAATTGTAGGAATGTAAACATACCAACACTGGTTGTCAAGTGGTGATGGTGGTGGTGGTGGGGACAAACACAGACACAAGGACACACACACACATAGATACACACACTGACACACACACATATGATGGAATTCTTTCAGTTTCCATCTATCAAATCCATTCACAAGACTTTGGTTGGCCTGAGGCTATAGTAGAAGACATTTGCCTGAAACTATGTGGTTTGGGACCCAAGCTTTTTACCACACAACCATGCCTGCAACACATGCACACACATTCTCATCATCATCATCATTCAGTGTCCTTCTTCCCTGCTTCCCTGGCAGGTTTGGTTTGGCAGAAACTGACAAGATGGAGGACAGTGGGACTGCATTGAATTCTAGTGTCTCTTTTTATGGGTTTCTATGGGTGGATGTCCTTTCTAATCCCAACCAGTTTTTAGAATGTGCTGGGTGTTTTCTTTATCCATGACACTGGCACAAATAAGGTTAGCAAGTACCTTACGAGACAAAGGAAAAGACCCCTTGGCTGAACGGGGTTTTGGTTGAAAGAGATGTGGGTTGATGTCAGGTGTTGAGAAGCAGAAGTATGATAGGACAGGCACAAGCCTCTTGTTGCGGAGGAGACACGTGGCTTCCCCTCTTTATATAAAGAAGAGTGGGAGTAGCAGGAAAGAAAACAACAAGGGTGTTGATGAGGGGTCAGAGCATATTCTCAAGATACAAGAAGGTGAATATGACAAACTATGGATGAAGAATCAGTAATAATGGGTGAATAAGTTCATTTGAGTGTGGGAAGGGAGTGACAAATGATAAGAAATGGATGCTGAGGTGAATGTAATGAATGGGATAAGAGTGGAGGTGTGGTTGGTGATAAATATCAGTATGAGAGGAAGGCGAAAGAAGAGGAGTGGTTCAGGAAGGAAGAGGTGATGTGGGAGAGCAGCAGTATAATCAACTTGTAAGTAGATCAGAGATTGTGGAGGCGCAATGGCCCAGTGGTTAGGGCAGCGAACTCGCGGTCATAGGATCGCGGTTTCGATTCCCAGACCGGGCGTTGTGAGTGTTTATTGAGCGAAAACACCTAAAGCTCCACGATGCTCCGGCAGGGGATGGTGGTGATCCCTGCTGTACTCTTTCACCACAACTTTCTCTCACTCTTACTTCCTGTTTCTGTTGTACCTGTATTTCAAAGGGCCGGCCTTGTCACTCTGTATCACGTTGAATATCCCTGAGAACTACGTTAAGGGTACACGTGTCTGTGGAGTGCTCAGCCACTTACATGTTAATTTCACGAGCAGGCTGTTCCGTTGATCGGATCAACCGGAACCCTCGTCGTCGTAACCGACGGAGTGCTTCCCATAGATCAGAGAATATGTGGGGATGAGAGAAACATGTATGGTAATACCTCGATATATGAGTTAATTTGTTCCCAGATACTGCTCTTAATGCAGAACAATAATTTCCCATAGTAGCAATGTTATAAATTGTAATTAGTTCCCCGAAAAATATTTTACCTTTAAAATTTATAATACTCATAAATAAATGGCAATAGAACAACAGTAGACTGTAAAGAATATTTTATGTAAAGTAAAAAGAATATCAAGTTCATTTATAATAAAAAATATTATAATTGTTTTCACTTGTAAACTTGTTCACAAGCACTCGTAGACAGACTTGTAGATTTCTTTTTAAAAAACAAGTCTAGAGTTGTTTGCTTTTTTTCGCTCTCTGTTAATTTCTCAGTAATTTGCAGAAGTATTTGTTATGGTAATAGAAACTTTTCCACTTCATTCAGAGTTTGGATCTTGTGCTTGAAGAAGTTATTATAAAATAAAACTCTTAAACCCGGGGTCTTGTAAAGTGGGTCCTCATAAAGTGGGGTATTACTGTATAATAACAGAGATGGATGTCAGAGGTATGTAGGAGCAGTTATAGTGAGTGGGGTGGGGGACAAAGGTGGGAGGGAAGCTGTCCATAGTAGACATGACAAAGTGATGAGAATGAGAGCAAATAAAGTAATGACAGTCTTAGATGTATCTCAGAGGAGAGAGATAAGTAACTGGAGGTACAGAATGGGGTGATGAGAGGAAAATAAAATGAGAAGGAATGATATTGATAATGAAGGGTGGCTCTTAAAAGGAAGTGGTTCCAAGGAGAGGAGAGGTAGCACAAAGAAGGTTAAAATATGTGCATATTTTGCTCTTATAATTATAGCAGCTGAATAGTGTCATAATTAGAAGTGTGGAGAGGTGGATGTTAGGAAATCGAGGTTTGACAGGGCATATAGACAAAAGGAAAATGCTTTTAAGACCTCATCCTCCTTGAGATGGACAGGTCTTCTTAACTGCAGTGACTTGCCAATCATCTCCATTCTGTTGTCTTTTCCTCTCTTGTACATTGCTTATATGGCTCTCACAAGCCATTTGTCTACCCTTAGCTTCCTTTGGGACCACCAGATTACAGAGCAAGGGACCCTGTTGAAGGCTTTCACAAGGTCACTAAACTCCAAGTACAATGGCTTACCTGAAGCAAAATACTTCTGTAGTTGTCTTAGTAGAAAGTATCAGTAGTATTTCTCCCAAGTATAAAACCCAACTGTATCTCATTTAACGTAATTGTCTTCCTAATTAATTGGGCTGTAATTCTCGTAATGAGGTCCAGCAATTTGGTACCTCTGAAATTACTTCTATCTAAGGTATCTCCTTTACCTTTGTGACAGTTGACTGTAATGCTGCAAAGCCAGTCATTGGGTGTAACACCTTGTACTATGTGATTAACTATGCAGGTGAGTAGACCAGATATTTTAAGTATTCAGTGGTGATTCCTGATGGACTAAGGGCTTTCCTTACCTTCATATCTTTAATTACTGTATAATGGTATTTCCATGCTTCATTTTAGAATCACTAAGTGCATGTGTACCATTATCCAACTGACCTTGCAGGGTTTATAGATAGTCATATGGCCCATGGCGTATGCAAAATTTTCGCTATCTATATAAAATGCACATAATCACACATGTATATGTAATAAGTATCTATAATGGTATGTGTGTATATATATTTCTTTACTGCCCACAAGGGGCTAAACATAGAGGGGACAAACAAGGACAAAGGGATTAAGTCGATTACATCGACCCCAGTGCATAACTGGTACTTTATTTATCGACCCCGAAAGGATGAAAGGCAAAGTCGACCTCGGCGGAATTTGAACTCAGAACGTAACGGCGGACGAAATACGGCTATGCATTTCGCCCGGCGTGCTAACGTTTCTGCCAAGCCCACCGGTATGTTTATATATATACGTATGTGTGTGTGTATGTTTCGTTTGTGCATTTACTATACGTTTTCAACACACACACACACACACACATATATATATATACACACCTGTCCCCTCACATGTATGTATGTAATCAATACAATATTAATTGTACTGAAGCAGTGCTGTGTGTATACGGTCACGCCAGACTAATAATGCTATCATTTCCCTCCGTATCAACGTAACCAATGAACCGATGATAATATATTTACGACGAAGCCTCTGCAGTAGAGTGCTCATGACTCAAACCCTTACTCATCATGTTGCTTTTCAGTGCAGATGTTTCACTTCGACCTTTTTCGTGTTTCATGTCATTGCGTTATGTAATTCCCGTTTTATTTCGTAACTGTTTACCACAGATAGGAATGTGTCTATCGAGAAAGTAAACACGCTTAAATGAGAATTACTATAAGTCGAGAAATTATGAAACTTGGTCGACGATTATTATCATAATTATTAGGCGGCGAGCTGGCCAGAAACGTTAACACGCCGGGCGAAATGCGTAGCCGTATTTCGTCTGCCCTTACGGTCTGAGTTCAAATTCCGCCGAGGTCGACTTTGCCTTTCATCCTTTCGGGGTCGATAAATTAAGTGCCAGTTACGCACTGGGGTCGATATAATCGACTTAATCCGTTTGTCTGTCCTTGTTTGTCCCCTCTATGTTTAGCCCCTTGTGGGCAATAAAGATATGTATTATCATTATTATTATTGTCGCTGTTGTTTAAACCCAGGTCACCCCTGATGAGTAGCCGTACGATGGTCACGGATATTTTCGGTGGTCCGTTGTGTCCCTCATATTTTTAAGGCGGTAGTGTATTCGTGGGAACTTGGTTGCTATTTCTAGCTCACCGGATGACTGCGTAGAAGCTCATTTGTTCGTGGCCCGCGATTACAATACTGCAGTGTATTTTTACGCGATAGGTTTTGGTCCATAAAAATGTTGATGCCTGTTACATGAATTCCGGGGATAAATTATACTTATTTATACTACGAATCATATTTATTCCAACATTTGGCTTGTACTCTATTTTATTGACCCTAGGGTAAATTTTGATCCTTTCACCCGCATGATTTTCACTAAGAAAAAAAAATCGGATTTTTTCGCATGGAATCAAGTACCCTGACCTCCTAATATGCTGCAAACTCCTTTTTTTTTTGTTCTGAAAAAAAAGGTGGTAGTGGGGGAAACCGGACCCCCCCTCCCTCAATATACCCAGAATCATTGGAAATATTTTTTTTCTGTTGAATGTATTCCGGTGACCTCCTAATGTGCTACAAACCCCTTTTTTGGGGTTCGGGAAACGGAGTGGGATGAGGTGGAACCCTTGGAAATTTCCCCCCACCCCACCCCCATTTTCAAATATTTTTTGTTATTTCTTTCTTTACCCATAATTTTAGATAACATTTTGCAGAAATACCTTTTCGAGAGAGTGTGGATTACATTAAATTGAAAATTCAAAGAAGCTTCAAATGAATAAGTGAAAATGTAGAGGTTATAAAAGTTGGTGGTACCTCGTAAAATCACTGGATATCTTTATATCTTTATATATAAAAGTAAGGTTGTGTGTCTGTCTCCTACGATTTAGATTCCTAACTATTCCCACATTTTGCGGTGCAGTTTAACCAAAACCGGGTATCTTATAGTCGTGATTCATATCGAGCCCTTCTGGGTATTAGCGCGCGTCTATGATGAGTCTACGATTTTAAAACAAATTTACCATCATTTGTTTCCATTTTAATGCATTTTTTCGCTATTATATAAGGGAAGTAACTCTCTAAAAATGTCTACGATGAGTCAACGATTAAAAAAAAAATTTACCATAATTTTTTTTCCATTTTTAATGCATTTTTTTGCTATTTTTTGGCTATAACTCTCTAAAAATGCTTATATAGTTATTTCCCTTACAAACCCGAGCAACGCCGGGCGATACTGCTAGTAATGTATATAATAATCCTAGATTGCAGAATAGATTTGAAAAGCTAAAGCATTTTTCCCTTTGCAATTTTTGGCACCGAAATGAGCTTCATTTTTATGTGGGGAGAGAGAGAGAGAGAGAGTGAGTGGGTGGGTGATGAAGTTTACCTAAACTTTGACTGGTGTAACAATATGTCATAATTATCTATATCATTATATATCCTCATCACCATCGTTGTCGTTTAACATCTGCTTTCCAAGCTGGCATGGGTAGGACGGTTTGACTGAGAACTGGCAAGCCAGGAGGCTGCAGTCAGGCTCCAGTCTGTTCTGGCAAGGGTTCTACAGCTGGATACCCTTCCTAACGTCAACCACTCCTAGAGTGTAGTGGGTGCTTTTCAAGTGCCACTAGCATAGGAGCCAGTCAGATGATACTGGCATTGATCACGCTCGAATGGTACTTTTTCATGCTGCCAGCACTGACAGCGGCAGATGCCAGTGTGTATATATATATATATATATACTAGCAGTATCGCCCGGCGTTGCTCAGGTTTGTAAGGGAAATAACTATAAAGCATTTTTAGAGAGTTATAGCCAAAAAATGGAAAGAAAATTATGGTAAATTTTTTTTGAGAGTTAAAAAAGGTCGAGTTGCGTCCCCTAGACAGTCTGTGGTTTGTGTTTCTGATTCTCGACCCCATGTCGAATTTATCGATTTTTTTCAGAACTGGGGGAACTTTTCAAAATTTTCTCTGCGTTAGTTTTGAATTATGACATTGGGCTATGTGTGTGTCAAGTTTCATCAGAATCGGTTGAAAGCCGTGGTCAGGGTGAGGGTACGAGAAAACAGACACACAGAAACACGCACAGACAAACTGCCGTTTATATAGAGAAAGATATACATACCAAAGTAAGCACATAAATGTGAAACAAGGTGGGAAAAAATAGTACTCGAATACTGGTGGTGGAATAATATGCTTTATCATTATTAAAGCTGCTAAAGCATCACAAGAGTATCACAAAAAACTGCTACTCAGAGTTTCATGTTCCTGTTCATCGGACAGTTTAAATCGAAAATGGAACAAAATAAAGTTTGTATGTATAAAATATACAATTTACATTGACAGATACACAGGCGCAGGAGTGGCTGTGTGGTAAGTAGCTTGCTAACCAACCACATGGTTCCGGGTTCAGTCCCACTGCGTGGCATCTTGGGCAAGTGTCTTCTGCTATAGCCCCGGGCCGACCAATACCTTGTGAGTGGATTTGGTAGACGGAAACTGAAAGATGCCTGTCGTATATATGTATATCTCTATATATAAAATTGAAATGCGTTTTTACCGCTTTGGTTAAGACAAAATTTCTTAAACCTTCTTCGTGGTATCTAATGGATACATTGTCACGCCTTGTGCTTCAGGGGTTCCCTAAGACTAAGACTTTGAAGAATTAGACTAACACTCTATTATGGTGAAATACTACAATCCAAATTGCAATTTTTTAAATTCCTTTTCAACCTTATTAACCCTTTAGTATTTCACTGACCATATCAAGTCCAAATATTCTATCTGTTTTATGTTCAAACTATCAAGATCTGGCCTCTTACACCTATCCTACAATGTCATTGTAAAAATATACAATCACATCATTGAAAACTCAAAGCTATGAGATAATGCAGGATTAATTTAAAATGATGTGAATAAATAATTATTGCATATAACAGAATAAGCTGAATGCTAAAGGTTTAGGCTGGAATGTCTGCAAATTTTTGTTACAAAGAGGGTTCACTTGTCTTTTTAGATAGAAAGCCAATCTGGTTCAGGGATTCATTTAGCAGGATTTGAACTTTTGGCTGTTAGACTGCTTCTTCGATCTTCTTGACCAGTGGTTCTCAACTGGGGTTCATATAAGATTTTATTGTTGAAATTTGTCTGTAATAAATTTGTAATACTTCTACTTTGCGCAGAATATTTTAACAATTTCTTTCATACAATTCCAAATACTCTTTACTCTTTTACTTGTTTCAGTCATTTGACTGCGGCCATGCTGGAGCACCACCTTTAGTTGAGCAAATCGACCCCGGGACTTATTCTTTGTAAGCCCAGTACTTATCCTATCAGTCTCTTTTGCTGAACCGCTAAGTGACAGGGACGTAAACACACCAGCATCGGTTGTCAAGCAATGCTAGGGGGACAAACACAGACACACAAACACACACACACATACATATATATATATACATATATACGACAGGCTTCTTTCAGTTTCCATCTACCAAATCCACTCACAAGGCATTGGTCGGCCCAGGGCTATAGCAGAAGACACTTGCCCAAGATGCCACGCAGTGGGACTGAACCCGGAACTATGTGGTTGTTTAGCAAGCTACTTACCACACAGCCACTCCTTATAATTAAATGATATTTAATTATAAAAATATAACAGGATTTTTAACAGGATTTTTAAAACATTGAGTGGCTATTAGGGTCCATCTGAGTAAAATAGGAATCAAAGGAGTCCACAGGTAAAAAATGGTTGAGAAACACTGACTAGATGGACGCTAGAGTTACTTGTGTCCAGGTAATCCAAAACATTGATTGTGAGAATATGCAAAGTTATGATAATCTTGTGGGTATCTAACCCTTAGTATTCAATTACTTTATCAAATGTGTTGCTTATTTATTCACACTGTTTTGAATTAATCATAAATTATCTTGTGGCTTAGAGATTTCAGTAAGATGAAAGGTTGAGAGGCTAGATCTGCCAGTTTGAACATAGAGCAAGTTGAATATTTTTGGCCGGATATTGCTGCTTTAAATGCTACAGGGTTAAACTGTATACTTCAATCTTTCAGCCAGCAAATATGAATGATGTTATTCTTTACATCTTGGACAATTCAAATATTAGGATACTGTAACAGATGCATTCATCATAATACATGATATATTTGTTGAGGATATTTCACTCTTATATTTTCTTGGTAATGTTTGACAAATCTAAAGTGTTGATTCAGTCTTGTTTTTTATTAAATACAAGCAATATAAAATGTTAAATCTTAGTGAGTGGTTGGACAAGCTCAGCAACTATGAGTTTTATACAGTATTTCTGTGTGTTTATTTTTGTTTGTGTAATGAAGCAAGACTACTATCTTGTAAACTTGAGATTTTTTTCTAACAAAGATATAAAGTGCAGGTAGAAGGCTTACATGTTTCTTAAGGTGACAAGATAGATTGTTAATTTTCTTACATAAAGCTGACACATATTTAAAGTTGGGAAATTCCTTGTTATGTGTTTATACTCTTTACTCTTTTACTTGTTTCAGTCATTTGACTGCGGCCATGCTGGAGCACCGCCTTTAGTCGAGCAAATCAACCCCGGGACTTATTCTTTGGAAGCCCAGTACTTATTCTATCGGTCTCTTTTGCCGAACCGCTAAGTGACGGGGACGTAAATACACCAGCATCGGTTGTCAAGCAATGCTAGGGGGACAAACACAGACACACAAACACATACACACATACATATATATACATATATACGACAGGCTTCTTTCAGTTTCCATCTACCAAATCCACTCACAAGGCATTGGTCGGCCCGGGGCTATAGCAGAAGACACTTGCCCAAGATGCCACGCAGTGGGACTGAACCTGGAACCATGTGGTTGTTTAGCAAGCTACTTACCACACAGCCACTCCTGCGAGATGAAAATATTTAAGATAAAAAAAAAAAAAAGTACTGGAGTTGATCCATTTGACTAAAATTTCTTCAAGGCAGTGCTCCTGCATGGCCACAATCCTGAAACAAATAAACAATAAAAGATTGTATCAACAGTTTGGTTAATCAATCAGTGGATGGAATGATAAGGGTATATTTATACAGCAACGATCCATTTACTTTGTTCAAACAGATTCATTTGATTGTAACTGTAGTAAAATCAATCTGTATGCGATGTATCTTCTGTATAAGAAATTATGCTAATATTATTGTGAGAAGAAACTGATGTACAATGAAGTCTGGGGTGTTGTTGATGATCCTCAGTGTTGGCAGAGGGAGACTTTGCTGGGTTTTTTTTTATTATTATTATTATTGGTCATTGCCAGCACTGCTTCGACTGGCCTCGGTGCCGGTGGCACGTAAAAAGCACCAACCGATTGTGGCCGTTGCCAGCCTCGCCTGGCACCTGTGCCAGTGGTGTGTAAAAAGCGCCCACTACACTCACGGAGTGGTTGGCATTAGGAAGGGCATCCAGCTGTAGAAACACTGCCAGATCAGACTGAGCCTGGTGCAGCCTCCTGGCTTCCCAGCCCCAGTCAAACCGTCCAACCCATGCTAGCATGGAAAGCGGACGTTAAACGATGATGATGATGATGAAGGATGTGTGACTACAACGAATGTGTTTAGTTTGATATTCTTTAGAGAGGCTGGTTGTTCTTATTGCTAGTTAGCCCCAGTCCAACTATGATCTAAGGCATTCCAGCTCATCTTTTTGGAGGTGTGTAAAATTACATTACTTAATGTCTACTGTCTTTATATAAAATTGTAGGGTGTAATATGAACAAGACTTGACTGCTATTTCTAGCAGGTCAAGTGGCATATAGAAGCTTCCTCATCAGCTTTGTGTCCTAAAGCCTAATAACCTTAATATGTGGACAGTTTAACTGAGAGAATTATCTGAAATTTTAAGCATAGATAAATGAAAATGAAAATAGTCCTTATTTCGTTTTTGGATTTGGTTTGCAAGACTCTTTATGTGAGTTCGTGTGTTGAAGCATATTCTGTTGTGTCTGGGGAGAGTCATTCTCTTTTAGTGCCTTACTAGCAGTATCGCCCGGCGTTGCTCAGGTTTGTAAGGGAAATAACTATAAAGCATTTTTAGAGAGTTATAGCCAAAAAATAGCAAAAAAATGGAAAAAAATGATGGTAAATTTTTTTTAGTTAAAAAAGGTGGAGTTGCGTCCCCTAGACAGTTTGCGGTTTGTGTTTCTGATTCTCGACCCCATGTCGAATTTATCGATTTTTTTCAGAACTGGGGGAACTTTTCAAAATTTTCGCTGCGTTAGTTTTGAATTATGACATTGGGCTATGTGTGTGTCAAGTTTCATCAGAATCGGTTGCAAGCCATGGTCAGGGTGAGGGTACAAGCAAACAGACACACAGAAACACGCACAGACAAACTGCCGTTTATATAGAGAGAGATTATTTAACACACTCAATAGTCTTGAAAAGGTTGCAAGACGCAACAAAAATTTTAGAAAATAAAAATAAGAAATAAGTGGAAATTTTACTGGTGAGTGTGTTAAATAATAAGGCACTAAAAGAGAATGACTCTCCCCAGACACAACAAAATAGTCCTTATTCTAAATTTAGATCATACGGTTGTTTTGTATGATAAAACCATTGGAGAAGGTTTGTGATGTTTGACAAACAGAACTTTTATTCTTTTCTTACACAATGAAACAAATGCTATTGTTACTACAAATGACAAAATGTTGAGTGAGTTTGAATGTTATTGTTCTTGGTGTAATTGTAGTAGTAGTAAAAAAGTTAGATGCTGGTCGTTGTGTTGCTGTCACCAATTGTTCATTGTGGTTGTTGTCAGCAGTGGAGGCGCAATGGCCCAGTGGTTAGAGCAGCGGACTTGCGGTCATAGGATCGTGGTTTCGATTCCCAGACCGGGCGTTGTGAGTGTTTATTGAGCACAAACACCTAAAGCTCCACGAGGCTCCGGCAGGGGGTGGTGGTGATCCCTGCTGTACTCTTTCACTACAACTTTCTCTCACTCTTACTTCCTGTTTCTGTTGTACCTGTATTTCAAAGGGCCGGCCTTGTCACTCTCTGTGTCACGCTGAATATCCCTGAGAACTACATTAAGGGTACACATGTCTGTGGAGTGCTCAGCAACTTACACGTTAATTTCACGAGCAGGCTGTTCCGTTGATTCGGATCAACCGGAACCCTCAGCGTCGTAACCGACGGAGTGCTTCCTCCTGTTGTCAGCAACTGCCCATGTCTGCATGCTGTCTCATCTCTGCTGTCTCACAATGTTTTCTCTGCTGTATCCCAAAGCTCTCTGTCAACTAGTCAAGGTGTGCTGAATTTTTACTGATGTTTTGGCTCAGAAGGAAGCATGCAAAAAGATGAAATTGTTACTGGAGCCTATTCAACACAAAGTCATGATTGGTTAGATTTTGTTGATCAATTCTAGTGAATTGCAACATCTGGTGTAATGATCTGACTGCTGAATATTCCTGTTGCAGATTGATTGAGATAACTGATCATTGCTGGAAAGATTCCCTGTTTAGGGAGGCTTAAAATAGTGTGGATATATTGTTCTTTCTCACAATTACAAAAGCAAATTTTTGATTATTATTGATTAAATTATGGAGTGGAGAAAATAGTTATGTATCAAACTAAAATATCTTACAAAATTTATTTCTGTCCTAACATTTTGACTGAGAATTCTACTAGGTTCAGTTTAACTTTTCAATCCCTCATAGTTGATAAAATGCATATCAAATTTCTTTTTTTTTTGGTCAATTCAGCTGACTATACTCTTCTTTCATATATGTCTTTGTGATAATATGAGAAATGAATAGGTGTAGGAGTGGCTGTGTGGTAAGTAGCTTGCTTACCAACCACATGGTTCCGAGTTCAGTCCCACTGCGTGGCACCTTAGGCAAGTGTCTTCTACTATAGCCTCGGGCCGACCAAAGCATTGTGAGTGGATTTAGTAGACGGAAACTGAAAGAAGCCCATCGTATATATATATGTATGTATGTATGTGTGTCTATGTTTGTCCCCCCAACATTGCTTGACAACTGATGCTGGTGTGTTTACGTTCCCGTAACTTAGTGGTTCGGCAAAAGAGACTGATAGAATAAGTCCTTGGGTCGATTTGCTTGACTAAAGGCTGTGCTCCAGCATGGCCACAGTCAAATGACTGAAACAAGTAAAAGAGTAAAGAGTAATACATTTATATGTATACTCATGCATAACATGATTTATATAAAAAAACTAAATATTGGGTCATCCCATAAATAATGCGGTTTTTTTCAATTGCATAAACTAAAAGTCAGAGGAGGACAGGATAAACTTCCTGCATCAACTTGCTATAAAAGCTGGAAGTAATTTTACCTTGTTCTTAATCTTAGTGCAAGTCTTGAAAAGTGCAGTTCGATTTTAACAGTTATTTTTTCAAAGCTATAATGGAAGTGACAAAGGAGCATATTCAGCATATTTTGCTTTATGAGTTGAATAAAGGCAACAATGCAACGGAAATATTAATGCAGAATATGAGAATCAGACAATAAGTATAAGCCAGTGTCAATGGTGGTTCCAGAAATTCCAAGCTGGAAACTACAGCCTAGAAGATGAGCCTTGTCCTGGAAAATCTGTAGTGCTTGACAAGGAGGCCCTGCAAACCCTGATGGAAGAAAATCCCATCATAACTGTTGAGGAACTAGCAGAAAAGCTTGGATTTGGTCATTCAACCATTCATTGACACTTGCATGCCATCAGAAAAGTCAGCAAATTGGGTCAATGGGTTCCTCACAAACTTTCTGAGTCTAATTACATGCAGAGAGTGAATGTGTGCTCTTCTTTGCTGTCATGTCTCATGAATGAACCTTTTTTGGACTGAATAGTGACTGGTGACAAGAAATGGGTTCTCTGTAAAAATGAAAAGTGCCAAAGATATTGGGTAGGGAAAGGAGAAACATCAGCACCCCAAGTTAAAGAAGGTCTTCATCCATGTAGGGTGTTGTTACCTGTTTGGTGGGATATGAAAGGTTTAGTTCACTTTGAACTTTTAAACCCAAACCAAACAATAACAAGGGAAATCTACTACAAGCAGCTTGAGTGGCTTAAGTCAGCGCTAGAAGAAAAACGACCATCTTTGGTTTCAAGATGAAAGGTGATCTTCCATCAGGGTGATGCTCAGCTACATACAGTGAGGATGACATTCAAAAGGCTGGAGCAGTTTGAATGGGAAACAATGCCCCACCCTCCATATTCACCGACATTGCTCCATCTGATTATTGCTTATTTTACAGTTTTCAAAATCATTTGGACGGAAAAAATATGAATTCTGTAGATGAGGTCAGAACAGTACTGGAGGAGTATTTTTCATCACAGACAAGTGAATTTTGGAAGTGGGGCCTTGGAAGTCTACCCAATAGATGGAAGAGCATTGTAGAAAATGAAAGAGAGTATATTTTAGATTAGAAAAGAACTTTGTTTATTTTAATTTTGAAAAATAAAAGAAATACAAAAATCCACAGTATTTATGGGATGACCCAATACATGTCCAGTTGCTTAATTATTCTCCCTCACTTTCTCTGTCTGTCTGTCTTTCCACTCCTCTTTCCCCCTTTTCTCTATCCCTCAGAAATATGTGTATTGCAGTGTTTCTACTACTCCAAACAGGTGTTTTCTTTTGAGTTTGTAAACCATTTCTTATCGTAAGTTATAAAGGCACAACACACCCAACTCCTTGTCTCTTCATCTAATGTTCTTTCTCTCAGCCCCCAAGCCTTGCAACTAACATTCTATCTTCTCTCTTTTTTTTCTTCTTGAGAACTACCTCTCAATAAAATGTTCATCTCTTCTGTGTACCAAATAGGGGAATCTAATTAGGTCACTTAAGACAGGAAATTTGTATCATAGCACCAGGGAGGTTAGTATAAAAAGGGTTAAATGGGAGGGAAGTTAGTGTCCATTTCCAGTTAGGGTAATATATAACAATAGTAGGACTTAAAATATATTCTTAAGATAGTGAATGTATTTTAATGTGAAGATAGCTTGCTTTCTTTGTATTCATGATTTCTCAGCCAAATTTAGGAGTTCTATGGTCGTTGAGGATTCTACTGTTTCCTAAATAATCTGAAAGTAAATTACTATTTACTTCAGGACATTAGTATTTTTGAAATAACTGTTGGCCTACATATAATGTCTGTGATCATAATTTTAATTGGCCTCCTATCTAACATGTAATTACTTTTCAGCTGCATTTATTAACCACAAGACTTTCTTCCTTCTTGTAAACTTTCTTTTAAATAGTCAGTCAATTATAGCGGCAAATTCATGTATTTTCTCACAGGCACCAATCCTTGTCTTTTCTTTGTGTACAGCTTACCATTTGTTCTTTCATCTAAACCATTTATTTTGCATGTTCCAGTTTTCAAGTATCACTGTTCAAATTCCCTTCTCTTTCCAGTTGGACCACAACTGTAGTGCTGGTGCCAACATAACATACTACAACTTTGATATAATTTTTTCATTTTATTTTGCGTAGGGTGAATGGAGGTAGGCCTTACACAACACCTGATTTATCACAACCACCTTGAATTAACAAGGAAGCTCACAATGGTTGCTCACTTTCCATGAAATAACAGCCAAATGACTGTCAAATCACACACCTTACAATTTGAGAAGAAAATATGAAAAATGCATAAGATAGTCTGTACATGGAAAAATATAATGACTAAAATGCATTTGATTTTAGTAAACTCAATTAGGGCTGACCTGTGGTTAAACAACTATATTATGACATGGTACTGGAATGTCTTTAGCTGAGTTCCCACTTTTGGACTAGACCCCCAATTCCTTGTCAGTTTATACTTTTCATGTAGAACTTTACTTTTAGGTTGGGCATCAGCTGTCAGTCTCACCATTTTTGGGGGTGCAGATACAAAGGTCAGACACTGCTTTTCTCCAACAACCAACAAAGATTTAAAAAATAAAAAAAAACTGTTTTTATCATTGTAAACTTACTAAGTAAAACAGCCAAATGTATATGGTAGTCACTCTTAGCTCAGTATATGGCAATTGACTCTCAACCCAGTATGTAGTTGTTGACTTTCAGCTCAGTATATGGTAGTTGCCTCTCAGCTCAGTATATGATAGTTGACTCTCAGATTAGTATATGGTAGTTGCCTCTCAGCTCAGTATATGGTAGTTGACTCTCAGCTCAGTATATAATAGTTGACTCTCAGTTCAGTATATGATAGTTGATTCTCAGATTAGTATATGATAGTTGACTCTCAGATTAGTATATAGTAGTTGACTCTCAGCTCAGTATATGATAGTTGACTCTCAGATTAGTATATGGCAGTTGACTCTCCGATTAATATATGGCAGTTGACTCTCAGCTCAGTATATATGGTTGTTGACTCAGCCTTCAGTTCAAAGCTATTTCAGATGTTTTGTATGTTTGAGTTGTGTAATTGATTTTGTTTCCCTGAGTTGACCTAACTATAATAAAATAGACTCCAGATCCTCATATCTTTTTACTTGTTTCAGCCATTGAACTGTAGCTCTGCCAAGGAAGCTCCTTGAAAGATTTTTAGTTAAATGAATCAACCTAAGAACTAATGATTTTAAACCTGGTACTTATTCTATCGGTCTCTTATGCCAAATCACTAAGTTACAGAGATGCAAACAAACTAACACCAGTTGTCAAGCAGTGAAGGGGGACAAACACAAACATACACACATAGATATATATTTATACTAGAAATCGAAATCGATCAAAATCAATGGAAACTGTAGTTGTGAGACCAGTGCCGGTGGCACGTAAGAGAACCATCCAAACGTGGCCGTTGCCAGCGCCACCCCGACTGGCCTCTGTGCTGGTGGCACATAAAAAGCACCATCCGATTGTGGCTGCTGCCAGCCACCCCTGGCACCTGTGCCGGTGGCACGTAAAAAGCACCCACTACATTCACTGAGTGGTTGGCGTTAGGAAGGGCATCCAGCCGTAGAAACACTGCCAGATCAGACTGGGCCTGGTGCAGCCTCTTGGTTTCCCAGACTCCAGTTGAACTGTCCAACCCATGCTAGCATGGAAAGCGGACATTAAACGATGATGATGATGATGATGACTAGAAGTGAAAAATGTGCATGCTCAAAAGGGTCACAGACTGTTATAATAAACCTTAAATAGTATGGGACTAGTACTGTTGCTCAAAAATATTGGAATCACCATATGTTGTCCATTCTGTGGAATCTTAAAATGAAAAGAGATTCATGTGTGAATTACGATGTCGTGATAATTATCAAACCAAGTTCTTAATATAAAAATTTGAAAATGTACAAAATATGATCTTTAACTTTGAATAAGTAAATTCATTGTAATACTCTTCATACCAAAATATATAAAAATAACATTTCACACTACATGCAAATTACCACCATCATCATCATCATCATTTAGCGTCTGCTTTCCATGCTAGCATGGGTTGGACGGTTCAACTGGGGTCTGTGAAGCCAGAAGGCTGCATCAGGCCCAGTCTGATCTGGCAGTGTTTCTACGGCTGGATGCCCTTCCTAACGCCAACCACTCTGTGAGTGTAGTGGGTGCTTTTTACGTGCCACCCACACAGGTGCCAGACGGAGCTGGCAAATGGCCACGGACGGATGGTGCTTTTTACGTGCCACCGGCACGGGGGCCAGGCAAGGCTGGCAACGGCCACAAACGGATGGTGCTTTTTACGTGCCACAAGAAACATATTTCACACTGCATGCAAATTACCATGATAATAAAAAAAAAAGCTGGGTTTATGATGAAGTCGAATCTATATAACAGCAAAAGTACAAAACTGAAATAGTTATAAGCAAAGATAATTTGCATTATGACACACCTATGTGAATCAAACAAATTATTACTAAATTATTTTTGATCAATTATTTGTAAATTTATAAGAATTATCATTAATAGAATTATCATTCGCAGGAGTGGCTGTGTGGTAAGTAGCTTGCTTACCAACCACATGATTCCGGGTTCAGTCCCACTGTGTGGCACCTTGGGCAAGTGTCTTCTACTATAGCCTCAGGCCGACCAAAGCCTTGTGAGTGGATTTGGTAGAAGGGAACTGAAAGAAGCCCGTCATATATATGTATATATATATATGTGTGTGTGTTTGTGTGTCTGTGTTTGTCCCCCCAACATCGCTTGACAACCGATGCTGGTGTGTTTACGTCCCCGTAACTTAGCGGTTCGACAAAAAAGACACCGATAGAATAAGGCTTACAGATAATAAGTCCTGGGGTTGATTTGCTCGACTAAAGGTAGTGCTCCAGCATGGCCGCAGTCAAATGACTGAAACAAGTAAAGGAGTAAAAGAGTAAAGAGTATTGCATAAAAATGACATTAGTATTTGTACACAATTATTTTGTTAAAATGAGTATATGATAATTTAACTTAATTAGTTTTTAATATAACTTAATTTCAATGAACTAAACACAAAGGAATCCACAAAATGTACAGCATATAGGGATTCCAATATTTTTGGACAACAATGGTAGTCCCATACCTTTTAAGGTTTATTATGACATTCTGTAACCCTTTTGAGCATATGCATTTTTCAATTCTAGTTTTGTACTTTTTAAAGCAACACTTGTAATATTTTATACATGTACCGTGTTTCTCCTAATGGTGTGGTAGCCTCTAATAAACTGACACCCAAAATGCTGACCAGATGAATTTGTGTGACGGTCACAATATTAAAAAATGTATAATAAAATTGATAATAATTGTCATATTTGTTTTATTATCACATGGAAAAATAAAATGGTTATAAGAATCTTGTCAAGTGATATGACTTTCCAATATTATAATGAAAATTACCATAAAAGCTGCAAATCCTACCCACAACCTCTCAAAAGTAAAAAAAATGGCAGTCATTCACCACTTAGATAATGTACCTCAATGGCAAGACCAGATTCGTATTATCCTAATAAATTCAGAAATGTGCTTATATAGAGATAGAAAGTTATATCTTACCTCCTCTGTCACATTTCCCGTCTTACCGTCAAATGCTTGTTGCTTTATATCAGACATGAAAGTTAATTTCATTTCAATTCAGTTTTTTTTCAGAACAATAGTTTTTCCAAGAACAACAGGTAGTTGTCAAGCAGTTTAGATGACAAGAAAGTTATATGCTGCTTGGAAAAGACGGCATTGTCAATGATGTCCCATTTGTTCTGGTTGCAAATGATGCTGGTGTAGTGGCTGGAGTCTGCACTAGCCAATGAGAGAAAAAGAGACATGAGCGAAACGGAAAGTGATTGAAAGTGCGTGCATGTCTCTGAATGACAACTGTATATTAACATTACTAGGCAGAGAGTTAGCACACCGGGCGAAATGCTTAGCAGTATTTCGTCTGTCGTTACGTTGTGAGTTCAAATTCCGCCGAGGTCGACTTTGCCTTTCATCCTTTCGGGGTCGATAAATTAAGTACCAGTTAAGCACTGGGGTCGATATAATCGACTTAATACCTATGTCTGTCCTTCTTTGTCCCCTCTATATTTAGCCCCTTGTGGGTAATAAAGAAATATGTATATTAACATTACTGTCCCACTGCCACTCCATATTTGTCCCCTTTCCTGATCACCACACCAACCTCAGTGGCCCCCTTTCACTTTCATAGGCAAGCAAGCCATATATTCTCAGGACATGCAGTAAGACTTGACTACAACATTCTGTTGTCGGTTACTATGTGCCTGACAGATTACATATGCACACACACACACACTCATACATGCGCACATGCTCTCCAGGCTTCTTACAGTTTCTGTTTTACTAAATCCACTTGCATGACTCTGGTTGGCCTGGGCCTGTAGTAGAAGACACTTGCCCAAGGTGCCATGCAGTGAGACTGAACTTGGAACCATGTGGCTAGGAAGGAAGCATCTTACCACACAGCCACCACTGTGCCTGTATAGGTGGTTTTTGTGGGGTTTTTTTCTGATATGGTTTTGTTAGAAGAGGAAAGGCTGCACCTATGATATTTGCAAGGCCTCCAAGACTATGACAAAGAAGGAAGAAACTATTACTGATTGCTGCAATAGCAAGCAGGGCATCGGTATATCAAGCTATACTCAGGTAGGAGGCTTGGTTATGATCTTTAGAACAGAGGAGACTTGGCCTAACACATTTGTAGATAACATTAAACCTGGGACAAATTAAAGGTACAGTTACTCTAACATGCCTCTGCATAGTTCTTGTCTACCTATTTTCACTCAGTAGTCTTGGGTCAAACCAAGGCTCTGGTAGAAGATATAGACTATACCATGCAGTTCAATTGAATTTTTTAACCATAGAACCATTCCTGTAACCATATTATTTGCAATATACTGGCGTTGCATCCAAGGGAAAATTTATTATATTCATAGGCGCAGGAGTGGCTGTGTGGTAAGTAGCTTGTCTACCAACCACATGGTTCCGGGTTCAGTCCCACTGCGTGGCACCTTGGGCAAGTGTCTTCTACTATAGCCTCGGGCCGACCAAAGCCTTGTGAGTGGATTTGGTAGACGGAAACTGAAACAAGCCCGTCGTATATATGTATATATATATATATCTATGCATGTGTGTGTTTGTGTGTCTGTGTTTGTCCCCTAGCATTGCTTGACAACCGATGCTGGTGTGTTTATGTCCCCTGTTACTTAGCGGTTCGGCAAAAGAGACCGATAGAATAAGTACTGGGCTTACAAAAGAATAAGTCCTGGGGTCAAGTTGCTCGATTAAAGGCGGTGCTCCAGCATGGCCGCAGTCAAATGACTGAAACAAGTAAAAGAGTAAAGAGTATAGGCACAGACATGGCTGTGTGGTGAAGAAGTTTGCTTCAGAACCATGGACATTGTTGGCTAACATAATATACCATAGCTACAGGTTGGCCAATACCCAGTGCATCAAATTGCTTGATAAAAACTGAAGAAGCCTTTTGTGTGTGTATATATTTGTGTGCGTGTATGTGTGCCTGTGTGCATGCGTGTGGGTGTGTGATTTTGTATTTCCTCTTCATTGTCACGTGTTCTCTATTCATCGGTCTTCTTAATGGTTCTGTTGTTTGCTTGCAATTCTCTGCATAATTATGTCTAAACTGCTTGTTGCTTGATAGACTGAGTACAACCAGTGTCTTCCAGGAAGAAAGAAAATGAGAAAGACAGAGAGAAAATTCAATCACCAGTCTAGACTGGTATTTTGTCAAGTGGGGGAACAAACACAAGCACAAAGCCAAACACATACACACACACAGAGGCTTCTTTCAGTTTTTAGTTACTAAATGCACTCACAAGACTTAGGTCTGCTTGAAGTTATAGTAGAAGATACTTGCCCAATTTGCCATGTGGTGGGACAGAACCTTAAACCACATGGCTGGGCAGAAAATTTCTTACCACACAGTCATGCCTGCATCCATGGCAAAGATTATTTGTTAAAGTTTAGTTTGTATTTTGCTGGGACTGAGAATACTGACATTTTGAGCAAGTCCTTTATTGGAGAGAAAAGTCTTTTCTTTCATCTCCATTGAAAGACTTTGATTGAAATATCGGTATTTATCTTTCCTTGGTAAACAGACTTACGAGGGCGTTCAATAAGTAATGCCCCTGACCCACTTCCCAAAGAAGTAGAGCAACGAAACTTGGCACAGTTATTAGTCTTTTTCTACATAGGAACCACCCAGAGTTACGCATTTCTCCCATCGTTCGATGCAGCTCGTTTTTGTAGAAGACCCCAGCTTGGTCCTCCAACCACGACGTGACTTCAGAAATCAAGGCTGCATCATCTGGTAAATGCTTTCCTTTCAAAAACAACTTCATGGCTGGGAAAAGGTGAAAATCAGAGGGTACAAGGTCAGGAGAGTAGGGGGGATAGGAGAGGAGTTCATAGCTGCATGCCTGTGCTTCTGATCTGGTGACACGCGAGTTGTGGACCGGAGCGTTGTCCTGCAGGAGGAGGATGCTTTTGCTGATCTTGCCCCGCCTCTTGATTTTGATAGCTTCTCTTAATTTCCTCAAAAGTGAAGCATAATAGGCTCCTGTAATTGTGGTACCCTTTGCCAGGAAATCTGTCATCACTACTCCATCCTGGTCCCAGGAGACTGTGAGCATGACCTTGCCAGCGGAGGGCTGCACTCTTGCCTTCTTTGGAGGAGGTGAGTCACGGTGCTTCCACTGCATTGACTGGGCTTTGGTCTCTGGATTATAGTGATGGACCCAGGTTTCATCCTGTGTAATCAGTCTTTTGATAAATTTTGATTCATCTTCTTGGCACATCTCCAAATTCATCCTTGAGCACTCGACGCGTTCTTGCTTCTGGAAAGGTGTGAGCAACCTGGGAATTCATCTGGCAGACACCTTTTGCATATGCAAATGGTCATGAATGATAGTTTCCACAGACCCGGTACTAATCTTGACCTCATGGGCTATTTGGCGAATAGTTATGCATCGATCTTCCAAAATGGCAGCCTCAACTTGACGGACAGATGCCTCATCAATGGCAGAAGGGGGGGGGGCGACCAGATCTGGGAGCTGTTTCCACAGAGTTCCGACCATGTTTGAATTCACGATGCCAGCGTTTTACAAGGTCATATGATGGGGCATCATCACCATAAGTTACTTTCATTTCATCAAAAGTCTCCTGTGGTGTGCGTCCTTTCAAATACGAAAACCGGATCACTGCTCGACACTCAACAGGCTCCATTTCACACTTGACTCAGTTCAAACACCTGTAAATCAGAAACCACAATTAGATCAGAGCTGTAATTTGCCACGTAATCTATAGAGATATAAATAATTGCACATGCAAAATTTCAGCTAGATCAAACAACTGCAAGTGGGTCAGGGGCATTACTTATTGAACGGCCCTCGTAACCAAATAAGCAAACTTTAATCAAAATAACAATATAAATTTGCATTTGTCGTTCAGTTTTTGATAGTTTATTGTTTTGTACTTTACGCTGAAGTATTTTTGAAAGTTCAGTTTCGTTATCTGAAGCACATAGTCACATAAACTAGAAGCTTCATTGCACACGGAAGCATATAAACTGCACGTATACAATGACTCACCAGGTCTCACATAGCTTTTATCCTCTACCTAGCTTTATCATTTACTAGCAGTATCGCCCAGCGTTGCTCGGGTTTGTAAGGGAAATAACTATATAAGCATTTTTAGAGAGTTATAGCAAAAAAATGATGGTAAATTTTTTTTTAAATCGTTGACTCATCGTAGACATTTTTAGAGAGTTACTTCCCTTATATAATAGCGAAAAAATGCATTAAAATGGAAAAAAATTATGGTAAATTTTTTTTTAAATCGTAGACTCATCGTAGACGCGCGCTAATACCCAGAAGGGCTCGATATGAATCACGACTATAAGATACCCGGTTTTGGTTAAACTGCACCGCAAAATGTGGGAGTAGTTAGGAATCTAAATCGTAGGAGACAGACACACAACTTCACTTTTATATATAAAGATTTACCAACTACTGATTGTAGAATTATATCAAAGCATTAATCCTTTAACATTTAGATTACTCTGTCAAGTGTAATCTTTATTTATTCACATTGTTTTGAATTAATCATGTATTGTATTGTAATTCTGAGATTTTGATGATGTGTTTATTTTTAGAATGACATTATAGGGTAGGTGTGAGAAACTGGATCTGGCCAATGTGAACATAGGGCAGGTAGAATATTTGGGTTGAATATAGCCTGTTTAAATATTAAAGGGTTATAGGGGGTCCTACCAGTTTATTGTTGTTGTTTATCTCAAGATCAAACCTGACTGAGCAGGTCTATGATCAAAGGGAGATTTGATTGCCATTTGTAGTGGTTCTTATGCTCATGTCTTACCAGGATTATGTTATCTGTAGTTTTCCTTCAATAGTAGTTTCACTATTAATCTCTATAATCTTTGTACTCAATTGTTAGCTGAAGTCTGTTTCCAATTCATTATAATTGATTGCACTATTATATGTACATATTATATATGTATGTGTGTGCTCATATATATGATATGCAAGTATATATAGTATGCAAGCATTTCCTTGAAATACTTGCATACTCCTTATCATAACAGTATATAGATAGGTACTGCCTTTAGAAATGTATATACAAATACAAGGAGGGTCTATCATCATCATCATCATCATCATCAACATTTAATGTTTGCTTTCCATGCTGGCATGGGTTGGATGATTTGACGAGCTGGCTAGGCAGAAGACTGCACTAGGCTTCAGTGTCTGTTTTGGTATTGTTTTTATGGCTGAATGCTCTTCTTAACACTTACCACCTTGCAAAGTGAACTGAGTGTTTTTCATGTGTCGCTAGCACAGACAAGGTCAGTTTTGGTATGGTGTTTACAGCTGGATGCCCTTCCAAATGCCAACCATTTTACAGTGTGGACTGGTTACTTTTTACATGGCACCAGCACTGGCAGGGTCACCAAGTAACTTGCTAGGCAAAGGTTAGAGTGTGACAAAGTGACAGAAACAGGTGTCTTGCTGTAGAGGAGATACATAGTTACCTGGTGAGAGAGAGAGAGAGAGATGGTGGCCAAGTGCCAGGGTATACTCACAACAAGCAGATCAGGATATAAAGGGATGGTAGAGTAGAGCAAGGGAGAGATGGATGGTAGCAAATTACCATGGTATACCCTCTAGGTATGGGGTCAAAATATAAATGCTAGGGAGTAGAGTGAATGCAAAGAGTGTGTCTGTGTGGGGGGATACAGTGACTGGTAAAACCTGGGTATATAGAGGGTTGTGGAGCAACAGGATAGCAATGATACAGTGAGCAGGGAAATGAGGACAGGGTTGTGGAGCATGAGATAAGCATAAGCAAAGTACACGAAAAGAGGAAATGTGAGGAAGAGAAGAGATGTAGTTTGGTTTGTTGGGGGTAGGGTGTGGGAAAAGTTTTATTCTTGTTACATGTGGGTGGAACCCATTGCGCTTCTAAAACTCAGTTTTGTTGACGTGGGTGGGTCTTCTCAAGAATCTCCTGTCACCAGACATCTCGGTATATTGTCGCTTTCTCAACGTAGCCCAACATCCTGAGGTTGGTCCTCACCACTTTATCCTATGTCTTCCCAGATCTCCTTCTTCCACAGGTGCCATCCACTTTCAGTGATTGGCACTTCTTTATACAGCCGTCTTTATTCATATGCATCACATGTGCAAACTAACGTAGTCTTAATTCCTTTTAAGCCTAACTTTTCTCGCAACACATTTGCACTTTGTCATACATGCACACTGATGTTGCCCATCCAATGGAGCAGGCTGCCTTCATTCCTGTCTAGTCTACATATGTCTTCTTCATTCAGAGCCCATGTTTCACTACCATGGATATAGCCATTCATACACAAGCATTATACATTTTATCTTTCACTCTGAGGGAGACTTTTTGTTGCCAACAGAGGTAATAACTCTCTGAGCTCTGTGAACTGTTTTTTTTTTGAAACATAATTTTATGAAGAACGGATTATGCTAGACAGTGTTATCTATTTGTGAATTTGCATGGGTTTAAAGTGTCTGAGTGATTTGTAAGTTTTATGTAGGCATTTAATGATTAGTCCAGAATTTTTATTTAGTAGTTTGGAAGAGACCACCAAATTATGCACCACCAAATCTCAAGTGATTTGGTGGTGTGTAATTGGCAAGGCCTATGATTATCAGAATAAGGTTTGGATAACGAGAATATTTTCTGCTTTATAGTATAGGGTTTATTATTTTCTTTCAGTGACCATATGTGTTGTGATAAAGGAATATTTCTTCTGCTGGTGTTATGAGAAATCTGTTTGTTTATAATAACTACTCTTAAATATGTTGGCTCTAAGATTGATGTATGTTAGGTTTGAAGAGTGAGAATAGATAGTTACTAAGTGGACTAATTCTTTGGTCAAGAACTTTCTGTCTAATGGGTATGTATTTACGTTGGTGAAGTTACAGTTGGTGAATATTCTGTGTAAAAAGTTTTTGTTTATTTGTACTAATACCTGTTGACCTATATCACCTGAGTCTCTTTGTACACAACATTTTGAATTTACATAGATATTCCTAACGATATTGACATACTTCTCAGGAATGTTATAGTATTATAGGATATTCCATAAGGCCTCTCAATGACGCTGTCTATGAAATTAAAAATCAGACTTTAATGTTCTTGGATATGGTTTTTTGAAAATGTAGTTTTGAAGTAAATATTCAGTAATATTTACTCCAGTCTTCACTCTACGAAGGTTGGCTGAAAAGTTCACAGGTCAACCAAGATACACTCATGGAATGTGACCAAATGAAATTTATTTTTCAACATACTCTCTTTTGTGGTCCACACACATCTTCCATTGGTGTTGCAGTGTTTGGATCTCATTGGTGAAGAAGCTTTTATCCTGTTGGTCAAAATAGTCAACAGTATATATGACATCATCACTGTCATACTGGTTCCCAGCCAAGTGTTTTTTACATGCTGGGCAACAGATTGGGCTAAATGAGAAGAATAGGGAGGGTGGTCAGCAGGTTCAAAGCCATAGTCATGCACAACAGCCATTGAAACCAAGGATTGTGTGCTGGGGCATTCTCCTGATGAAACAAGACACCTCTCATCAGTTTTCCTGAGTGTTTGACCTTAATAGTGTTTCATAACTGCCACAGGAAGTTGGAATAGCACTCTCCATTGATGGTGTGGCCCTTTTCAAGACAGTCAATAAACACAATACCTTTTGCTTCATAAAGGACAAGCCATCACCACCTTTGTAGGTGAAATGATCATGACCTTCTTTGAAGAGATGAGGAGGGGTGTTTCCACAGCATGGATTGTCTCTGGCTCAAAGTGGTGAAGCCAGCACTCATCTTGGCTTAGCTCTGCTTCAAGCAATGTCAAATTTTCTCATGATGTGATCAGCCTGGTGCACTTTTGAGCAGGTTTTAGAAGTGGTGGCACCCACCGAGCAGAAATGTTTGTCATGGCAAGTTCATTGTGAAGAATATTCTCAACTCTCTTATGTGATATACTAATAGCATTGGCTATCTGATTTTTAGTCAATTGCCCATCATCCATCTCATGTGGTGAACATAATGTTTTCTTCGGTGGTGACAGTTGTAGGACATCTAGACCTTGGGTCATCTTCAAGACTCTCTTTTCCCCTCCTAAATTCGGCTGCCCAATTTTGGACTGTTGATAGAGCTGGAATGTCATCCCCTAATGTGCAACCATGTTAGCATGAATGTCGTTGGGGGGCTAAACCCTTTTTCTGCAGGTACTTGATAACATCATGATGCCAAATTTGACAGTTTTCAAGAGAAGTCACGACTAGTTACTTTTGAAGCCTTCTTTGAACAGTCAGATATTAGTTTACCTGAACAGAAACAATGTAGTTATTAATAAGAAGGGTTGAAATCAATGCATGCAAAATTTCACAGCTCTAGCATCACTCCTTCATAGTCAGCCTATAAACTTTTCAGCCTACCCTTGTAGTTTTTGTTTTGTTTTGTGTATTTTCCTACTTATTTTTTTTTTTACTTTTATGTTATTTGGACTTTTATTTTGCAGTTTATCAACCAATGGCTGAAGACCTACTCAGTACCTGTGGAGTTAGTAAGCAGTGTTATTGATGAAATAACAGTTTCCATACCATGGTCAACATTGCTAGGGAGCAGTACCCTATTTGAAGTTCATGGATTGAAACTAGAACTCAGACCAAAATGCCGCTCAGAAAATGGTAATTTTGAATATATGTTTATGAAAATTTAATCTTCTATCCTGTTATAATTACAATTGCTCATGGGATAACTCATGAAGTGGGAGCTGTAAGGCCCATGGTTAATTTGAATGTAGAGTTTTATTATAAATATTGTCTACTACAGTAATAACCTTGAGCCTCAGGAAACAGCTTTATAACTTTTTTTCTATCAATTTGCCTGAGTACAGATTTCCCTACACTCCTAGTTCATGGTTTTGTGATCAGTTGTAAGATGAACTACTAGTTTTAAAGATATCTACATTTAGATATCTGCATGGTTTTGAAAAATAGTAGTAAAACAGCAACTATTTGAATATAAAAACAATATTTAACCCTTTAGTGTTTAAACCGGCCATATCCGGCCCAAATATTCTATGTTTTATATTCAAACTGGTGATATCTAGCCTCTCACACATAACCTACATTGACATTCTAAAAATAAACAATCACATCACTGAAACCTCAAAAGCTATAAGATAATGCAGGATTAATTAAAAACAATTTGAGTAAAAAAATATTTACATTTAACTGAGTAATTTGAACACTAAAGGGTTAACCACCTAACATTCAGATTACTCGGTCAAATGTAATGCTTATTTATTCACATTGTTTTGAATTGATCATGCATTATATTGTGGCTTCAACATTTCCATAATGTAATTGTTTATTTTCAAAATGACATTGTAATGTAAAAGGCAGAATCTGGCCATTTTGAACCATAAACAAAAAAATATTTGGGCTGGCTTAACCCTTTCATTACCAACCCGGCTGAAACCGGCTCTGGCTCTGTAATACAAATGTCTTGTTTTCATAAGTTTTGAATTAAAATCTTCCACCAAACCTTAGTCACAATTTATGTTCCTAACTCCAGCTTAATGATAATGAAGTTATTTTACTAAATTCCTTGTTATATTTAAAGTAATTGAAAGAAACACAGAGCATCCCAAAATAAATACAGTAATGAAAGGGTTAAACACTTGAGGGTTAAGAAAGTAAAGGGTATGAAAATAAATATAATTTGTGTTCAATGTTGATATGCTATGCTTTTCCCCTCTAATGTAGATATATATTCTCAGACTCTTTAGCTAAAAATTCAATACCTTCTTCAGTTTATTATTTTTTTAAAAAATTTCTATTTGTGTGTCACAGATAATTTCAGCAGTTCTAAATACTTTCTTGGTGTAAAGTCAAAGCTGTCTTTATTTTCATAGGGCCTTCATTTGAAGAAATGGTTTCAAGTATAACAAGTATGACATCTAGCTTGCAGATGGCTGAAGAGATGCTTCGAAATGAAAAAATTAGTGAAGAAAACACCAAATATAATGGTGCAAATACTTTTGCTGACACTATTGATTCTGGTGAGACGTTTTCCTATTCTACTATGACAAAGTTTTGAGAATTTTCCGCTTTTGGTTTTCAGTGTATCAATGTTCTTACTCTGAAATATTCTGTTACCCTCTTGATTAGTTGAACGTTCAATGATTTTTAGAGAAGTTGCTTACTCTTTATAATATTTATTATTTTTAAATATTATTCATTCATTCATTGAATGTGCATTTTTCCATGCTGGAAGAGGATGCATATGAAGCAGGATTTTGCAAGTAGATACTCTTCCTTTTGCTGACTGTTAGCTGTTTTTAAAAGCAGGAGTGGCTGTGTGGTAAGTAGCTTGTTTACCAGCCACATGGTTCCGGGTTCAGTCCCACTGCATGGCACCTTGGGCAAGTGTCTTCTACTATAGCCTCGGGCCGACCAAAGCCTGGTGAGTGGATTTGGTAGACGGAAACTGAAAGAAGCCCGTCGTATATATGTATATATATATATATATATGTGTGTGTGTGTGTTTGTGTGTCTGTGTTTGTCCCCCTAGCATTGCTTGACAACCAATGCGGGTGTGTTTATGTCCCCGTCACTTAGCGGTTTGGCAAAAGAGACCGATAGAATAAGTACTGGGCTTACAAAGAATAAGTGCCGGGGTCGAGTTGCTCGATTAAAGGCGGTGCTCCAGCATGGCCGCAGTCAAATGACTGAAACGAGTAAAAGAGTAAAAGAGTAAAGGATTTCTTATTCCACTGGTGTTTGAAGACTCAGAGCAAACAGTCATAATGTCAACAAGGAACATAAAGAATATCGCTATTTTATGAAACCATGGGATACCAGTACTCATGTATATATATATATGTATATTATTATTATTCAATCCAAGGAAAAAAAGATTTCCTTGAAAAGGATGGAAAACATCCAACTTTCATTGGTTCTTCAGTTAAATACCAAAATATAGTAGAGAAAAAATTAGAACTTAAAATGGTATAATTTTCAATATATGAATATTAAAGGAAATAGAGAAATACAATTGACATATTATAAATTTATTAACATTATAATATCATATAATTATACTATAAAAAGATATAATATAATATAACAAATTATTAAAACAAACATATATCCTACAATTTGTTTCAATTCATATCCACTAGTGAATTTATAAAAAATTCACATTTATATATATGAATCTCATCAGGGTAATATTTGTTTAAAAACTTTAGATTAAAATATCTTTAGATTAATATTAGTAAAGAGGCATAAGGACATTTTATGACCATTCATGCGAGGACTGCTAAATCATAAAATAGATTGATTTAAAATATACTTATGTTTATAAGTGTTAGCATTAATAATTTTAAAATATAAAATAGGCGCAGGAGTGGTTGTGTGGTAAGTAGCTTGCTAACCAGCCTCATGGTTCCAGGTTCAGTCCCACTGTGTGGCATCTTGGGCAAGTGTCTTCTGCTATAGCCCCAAGCCGACCAATGCCTTGTGAATGGATTTGGTAGATGGAAACTGAAAGAAGCTTGTCGTATAAATGTGTATATATATATGTATGTGTGTGTTTGTGTGTCTGTGTTTGTCCCCCTAGCATTGCTTGACAACCAATGCGGGTGTGTTTATGTCCCCGTCACTTAGCGGTTTGGCAAAAGAGACCGATAGAATAAGTACTGGGCTTCCAAAGAATAAGTCCTGGGGTCGATTTGCTCGACTAAAGGCGTTGCTCCAGCATGGCCGCAGTCAAATGACTGAAACAAGTAAAAGAGAGTAAAAGAGAGAGTATAATAAATATAATAAAAGCAAAACCAAAATTCAAATAGATAAAATAAATTAATTTGACCAAACAATTACATAAAATGACCAAACAATGGTCATAAAATGTCCTTATGCCTCTTTAATAATATTAATCTAAAGATATTTTAATCTAAAATAATTGCTATTCATTCTTATTATATAAAGTCTATATGATGAAATTTATATCATATGTTAAGAATTTATGATGGAGTAGGAAATATATTTTTCCAAAAATTTCTATATACTATTATGAAAAAATGAATAAGGATATATTTTATTCACATTCGGAATTCATTAAAAAAAAAACTTCTAATCAACGATTCATTAATGTTAAATGTATAAAGTTATGATTATTATAAACTATACTATCTCTTACATAAAAATGGTAATTATATATATATTTAAAATTCTTCACATCTCTGTCTGTTCCCAATGCATTCTCAAATGGCTCAACCAAATCAAATCAAATTTTACATGGTAATGCTATCAGACCCCTTGAGTGTCAACATATAATTTTATTAGATTAAAACAATGCAGCATTGGCACTGGTTCCTTATCACGTGTCAAAACTCAAAGAATAAAAGTGAAGAAATAACATCTGTATTGTAATGTGATATATTGCTTCACTTTTATACTTTTACTTTTAATTCTAATCACGATGACGATGACATTACATTTTGTATATGACTGCAGCTGTCTGTGAGTGTATGTGTGTGAGTGTATGAGTGTCTTTCTGCATTAGGTACATTATTAAACACACTATATGTTTCACCGCTTTGAGACTGTGACCTGTTCACTGACAAAATTCTGTGTTGCATATATATATAAACACATTTAATTTTATTATTGGAGCCGCAATGGCCCAGTGGTTAGGGCAGCGGACTCGCGGTCGCAGGATTGTGGTTTCGATTCCCAGACCGGGCGTTGTGAGTGTTTATTGAGCGAAAACACCTAAAAGCTACACGACGTTCCGGCAGGGGGTTGGTGATCCCTACTGTACTCTTTCACCACTGTTTCTCCCACTCTTTCTTCTGTTGGCCTGCTCGCTTAGCCAGCGGGGTGGCTTCATTCGAAGGCTAAAGCAATGCGAACGCATTGTGACCAGCGATGTGTAACAACATCTGATGGTCTGGTCGGTCATGTGGTCACGTGATATATAAACACATATATATCACGAACTAGGTGTTACTTTCTCAGATGCAGCATGCAGTTTTGTCAGTGAACAAGTTGCAGTCTCAAAGCGCCGAAAATATTTTGACACAAATGATATTTAAATGTTGAAGTGAATCTAACAGTTTTTGTGTGTTTCTTAAATGGCTTATAAACACCTTCCATGCTGCAATTGTTTTTGTTCAAGCACACAATCTCAGGTTAGGTCACTTGCTATGCAAGTACATCTCCGTAATAGCCGTAGCACCAGCTTTCATCACCCGTGATGACCTTAAAAAAAACTTCCAACTGTTCTTTCAGTTCATGACATGCATTCAGTCATGACTGCTTTTGATCTTCCATGAGTGAGCGAGGTTCTAATTTTACTGCAACTCTTTTCAATAGCAATTCCTCACTCAAAATTTGTTGGCGACAGTCTTCCAAGATTAGTTCATGAATTTTCATGATGTTTTCATTTGTTTGGTAAGTAATGATCACCCTGAACAAGGTTGGTTTTCAAGCAACAATTGACCTTTCCTAAACGGTCCACATACAAGTGGAACCACTTGTAAACTTGTATTTTGCTTATGGCAGTGTCTTTGTAAGCTGTTTGAAGTATGACAACTGTTTCGGCCACTTTTTTCTCCAGCAGAAAACAGAATTTTATGGAAACTTGCTGTTCTTTTGTTTTAGCCATTGCAAAAACGAATGAACAGAGGAGAAGCACTGTAAAACAAAGACACACTAGGTGGCAGTATGGTCTCACTGGACACTGCTGGTCAGCAGACTGATGTCTGAGGGTCGTATCAACTGACTTCTAGCAGCGGAAGCCTAAGCTACAACGGGCTTGTCCCACAGGATATTTCTAGTTACTTTTGGGTACCCCCTCGTAAATTACCATTCATATTTTTCATTTTTTATTTGTATTTATATGCGTTTATTTATTATTTTTTTCCATTCCAGTGTTATCAAGAGTGAAAATAAGTGTTCACGACATATCTATTTGCCTGGATCATATCCTAAAAGATTCTGGAAATCAAAAGGCAAGATTAGAGATGAGAATACAACGGTAAGTAACACTGGTTGTAATTTTCATTGTAAAATTTAGGGCACCAAGTTTATTGTTATTGTTTTTTAGTGCCAGGTCAGCTATGATCAAATATATTAATAGCATTCTAGCCATGTCCATTTCATTTTCACGCATTGTGTATCTAGGACTACATTACTTAGCGTGTTCATTTTTGTTTAGAAGCCTGGGAATTATTTGAAGGAGTTTTGGGCTACTACTTCTAGCTGGTTAAGTGACCACTTGAAGGCCTTTGTTGTTTGACATAGTAGAGACTAAAGACAGACACTTTACTGTATATAGATATTTCTTTTTTTTTTATATATATATTTTGAGATGAAATCCTTCCAAGATCCCAGAGAGACTTTGTCTTTCATTTCTTCTAAGTTCATAAAATAAGTAGCAATAAGTAATAAATGGATGTTAATTCAATGATTTATGATTCTTCCTTCAAAAATTGATGACCAAATAAAAAGAATGAGATCAAATAAGGTAAAAATTATTACATAAAATTGTAATTAATTTCAGTACAGATGTTACAAGCATAGGTGTCTCTATAGGTAGTAGCATGGTTGTGTGGTAAGAAGTTTGCTTCTTAACTACATGCTCTGAGGTTCAGTCCTACCCCATGGAACCTTGGGCAACTGTTTCCTATCATAGCCCGGGGCTGACCAAGGCCTTGTGAGTGAATGTGACAGATGAAAACTGAAAGAAGCCCATTGTATTTGAGCATGCTGGTGTCATGTTAAAAGCACATGCTGTAGAAACCAAGCAAAATCAGACTGGGACCTGGTGCAGCTCTTCTGCTTACCAGCGCTGGTCAAACCATCCAACCCATGCCAGCATGGAAAATAAATGTTAAAGGGTGGTGTTGGTGGTGTGTGTGTATGTCCATGCAGTTATTTGAAATCCCATAGGTTTGATTGTCACCTTCTGAACAAAACTCTATTATGTTCACATTCATTATTAACATTCAGACTAGTTATAGAATAAAAGCAAAAGATCACTTACTTGAAAAATGGGTAAGGGTTGGGGACAGGAAAAGCATCCCACTATAAAATCCTGCCTCATGTCCCTGTCCATCCTCTGC
Organism: Octopus sinensis; assembly: GCF_006345805.1. Taxonomy (NCBI): domain Eukaryota; kingdom Metazoa; phylum Mollusca; class Cephalopoda; order Octopoda; family Octopodidae; genus Octopus; species Octopus sinensis. The sequence continues at coordinate 160,758,680 of NC_042999.1, read as the reverse complement.
TAATACAGAAAAGCAGATGTGAAACCAGTGGACTTCGGTATCAGCCTCTGCTTGATATGGCTGAAATATGACCATAAGGGTGAGGAGAAATTGGAATCATACTATTCTATGGAGTCCTGAGAGATAAACCCATTATAAAGATTAGCAATAAACTTGGAGAGTTACACTGGGGTGAATGTAATAAAAATAGACACCAACTCAACAATAGATAGAGGAAATAACATGGAACAACTCAAACAAGCACTGCAAGATTTAAAAAAATAACACCAGAATATACTCTTTGTGAAGAGACCTAGGCTGAGATGTGTTTCACTTTGTTATGTAAGGAATCTCTGCCCCTCCTTTAGCTTTGGTAGGTGTGCAGAATTATGTTGCATGTCTCTAGGCATGACATCAGTGTAGATGGGTGGTCTTTGTCCAATAATATGGTAAGGGAAACTCCAAAATATAACAATGTGAAATAGTCTGATGTTCAGTACAATTGTAGTTGCTAGCAAAGCCTACACTGCATTGGAGATTGATATTCGGGATAGGTAGAATGTGTCTGTAAATCTACTTAACCCTTTGATCTTACCCTGAGATGTTGTGAATGCTCATGAGAAGCCTGGCATACATACCATCAAGCCAAACTTCAAGCTCCTTCTGTGTAGTCCTGGTTTCATCTCCATAGAGACAATACTTGCGATACATGCCTTGAAAGTACTGGGTAAGTGTATGTCTAGCCTGTGCCAACATGGAACGTGGACATTAAATGATGATATTGATGAAATATGAAGGTGGGGGTGCTGAAAAGTTCCTGGCTTTGGGTAAAAGAAAATACAGGAGGGTCAGTTAATTATGGTTTTATTCAACATATTCCAGTCTCAGTTTTTCTAAGCCCTGTAAAAGAACTCAGAAGGCTAGGCTTCCAACCAGGCTTTTCACAATACTCTCAAAAGCCAGGAACTTTTCAGTATGCTATCGTATGTGTGTGTATGTGTGTGTGTGTGTGCATTTATATATATATATATATATATACACATACACACATTATTCAAAGAAGCATTATGAAACATGCATACATTATCATCATCATCGTTTAGCGTCCGCTTTCCATGCTAGCATGGGTTGGACGGTTCATCTGGGGTCTGGGAAACCAGAAGGTTGCACCAGGCCCAGTCTGATCTGACAATATTTCTACGGCTAGATGCCCTTCCTAACGCCAACCACTCCGTGAGTGTAGTGGGTGCTTTTTATGTGCCACCGGCACAGGTGCCAGATGAAGCTGGCAAGTGGCCACAATCGGATGGTGCTTTTCGATCGTGGCCACTTGCATGTAGGCCAGGCGAGGCAGGCAATGGCCACGATCAGATGGTGCTTTTTATGTGCAACCAGCACGGAGGCCAGTCGGGGCGGCACTGGCAACGGCCACGTTCGGATGGTTCTCTTATGTGCCACCAGCACTGGTATCACAGCTACAGTTTCCATTGATGTTGATCAATTTCGCTTTTAACTTGCCAGAACAGGTCTTCACAAGTAGAGTTTTGTGTCCCAAGAAGGAAAGGTATGCATAAGTGGACTATATATATATAAAATTGATCAAAATAAAATAAAAACATGATGCGAAGGATTCAGCGGTACATATGTTTCGGGCCTTTATTAGACAGATTTATAACAATGCATAATGTATGTCTGTGGCCTTCTTCAGCCGCGCACAACAGCTTCCACAAGGACATGTGTTACATCAAAATTTCTTGGTTGGGGATGCGAATCCTCTCATTCGCGTACGACATAATGCGGCAGCAGCATAGAATTGAAGCGTCCATCTCCTTCTTCTCTCAATGTAGAATGAGGAAAACTGGATGTTGAGGTAATGTAAATAAATAATACATATATAGACGTGAAGATGGAGGGGCGAGAATTCGGGACCAGGGATAACAAATGTATAAAAGGTGTAAGTATAGAAAAATATAAAAATGTAGAGCATAAAGATATAAAGAGTTATAAGGAGATGTAAAGGGGGTATAAAGGATATAAAGAAATATAAAGAAATATAAGTAAATGTAAAGGCATAAGGTTATAAAGTGAAAATAGAAATAGAAATAAGAGTAAAAAAACATGATAAAAACATGATAAAAATGTAAAAGAATGTAAAGATAAGGGATGTATAGAGGTTACGGACCAAGCATGGTGGTCAGGAGATTGATAAAATTTAGTTGTAGAATTGTCAGTAAATCAACAGTTTCGTCTGGGGACCTAATGTGTTGTAAATCAGAGTTGATGAGCATTTAATCTGGTTTCTTGAATTAAATGGACTTCTAGTACATACATATCATCATGGATACATACACCCACATACACGCGTACATATACGCCTCCAAGCCTATAAGCATACACACGCACTCGCGTGTAAACATGTACATAAACACACACGCACCCACATGCACGCGCGTACACACACATACGTACAACAGAATATCCGCATGCATACACGGACACTATACGCGTACACACTCACATGTACATACGCGCCCATCCCTACATACACACACGTATATGCCCACGCCTCTAGGTCTAGATATAAGATATTAAAGGATGTATATAAGAACGTATGTAAACAGTCACGTACTCATGTCTATACGTGCACGCACACACGGCTGTGTGTCCGTATGCGCGTGCACATATACACTCACATACACAGAGACACACGCGCATATGGGTATAGCTATAAGATATCGAAATATGCATGTACATATATGCGCGTGCATATGTATGTATGCGTATACACGCGGACGCTCGTATAGTCAAAAAGTGGATCTATAGGTAAGTAAATAAACATATATAGAGGTATAAAGCGATAAGTTAGGGTTAAGAATGTGGGTAAGGGTAAAAATTAGAAATAAAAAATACAGTATAAAAAATAAGAAATACAATGTAATAGTTAGAAATGAAATATAAGAATTATAAAAATTATAAGAGTTAAGGTAAGGGATGAAAATAAAAATGAGAATAAATGGAAGTAGAATAAAAGTAAAAATAAAAATAAAAATAAAAATAAAATAAAATAAGATAAAAATATAATTTGGTAAAATTTAACATGAGATGAAGGTGGTTGAAAGTTAGAGGTGTGTGTTAAACGTAGGGGCGGGCGGGGGGAACTGAAAATTGGAAGGGTGGGAAGTGGAGTTTGGCGGTGTGCGTTCAACATCCAAGTTAGAAATGTGAAAGGGTATAGATATAGGGAATTAAAGAGACTATATAGGGAGGATATGGGTGTAGGAGAAGAAATATTTAGGGAAAAGAAGTCATATATGGGAGACAAAATTTGTATATATAGGAGGAAAATGCAGGGAACCGTATATGCACATACACACACACACACACACACACACGCACATGTATATATATATATATATATGTACACACACGTACACGTATGTGCACATACACATACATACACACACACATACGCATATACACGCACATATAGGAAAACGGGAAGTGCTGGAGCCGATAGGTTGCACCGGGTGGGAGGAAATTGCATGGGGGAGTTGGTATAAGACCTAAGCTTTGTAGTATTTGAAAGTATTAATAAGTTTGTGTATACAGGATGGTTTGAACTCTGACCTTTTGTTAATAAGATTGTGTTTGTCTTTGAATTTCAAGATGTTCAGGAGTTCTACACAACATAGTTGGCATCCTGCTCTATTATTTAAATAAGGTGCAGCTGATCCGATGATGGACCATCTGAGTTTGCTAGAAAAACCATAATAGAATTCGACGGTAGACTCTGGACCAGATCCGATACCCCCGACAATTTCGATGTGGCTATGGGCTCGAGCGATTCAGCTCAGGTAACTGACCTGGTCGGGGCCTACCTGCTCAAGAAGCTTTTCTCTGAGGTACCGGATCTTCAGGGGGGTCTATACAGAGACGACGCTCTCTTCATATACCCCACCAACAATAGGAGTAAACTAGAAAGAATTAGGAAAAAGATCAGGCTTTTTTTCAAATCCTTCAATCTTAAACTAGAATTTATGACCAATACTAAAATAGTAAACTTCTTAGATGTTACGTTAGATTTGAATAAGCACCTTCACCACCCGTATAGGAACCCGAAGAGACTACCAAATACATCCATACCTCTTCCAACCATCCACCCTGTATAATTAGCACCACGGTCCAAGCCATCTCAGACAGACTGACAAAACTATCCTCTAATAGAGAAATTTTCAATAATCATGCACAACACTACAACCAGGCTCTCTATAGTGCCGGGTATAACCAGAGAATATCATATGTAGACCACCCGGGAGCGTCCGTCGGCCATAAAACTCCCAATTATAATCGAACTCAGCACTCAACTCACACTAGCGATAATTCTAATTTAAACTCCAAACAACGTATAGGAAATAGACGAACTAATAGAATAGCACACAATAGTAACCCTCCCGACGAAAGCAATATAGATCCTATTAGGAGAAATAGAAGGGATAATAGTAGATTACGCAAATATATATGGTTCAACATACCTTACAACTTATCAGTTAGGGGTAAGTTATGTAAGAGAATATTCTCTATAATTTCCAACAACTTCCCACCCACCCACAAGTATAGAAGTATCTTCTCCAACAAAACTATTAGGATTTCCTACTCTACCCTGCCCAACATGAGCTGCCTCATAGCTAAACATAACTATATTAATATTAGAACAGCTAGATCAAGAGCAAACCATAGCGACCAACAGAACCCCCCTCATCTAGACAGTAGACAACATAACCAGACTGGTAGCCATACTACCCAAACAGTTAGTAATAACACCCGCCAACACAACAGAGGAAATACTACACCCATCAACAACCAGGAGGATACCAACGCCCCCACTCGTATTGCAACATCTCCGCCTGGGATTAGCAGCACACGACCGAATAATGCAATGCAATGCAACTGCAGATGTGCATCAGAGTGCCCGCTGCAGGGCGCATGTAGGGCGAAAAATGTAATATATTCATGTGAGGTGAGTACTCAGTTTAACACACTCACCTATATTGGTTGCTCAACCTCCTGGAAATCCAGATACTACAACCACCGGTCCTCGCTGAGACACAGACATAAGGCTAACAGCACCTCCCTCTCTAAAAGAATTTGGGAATTAAAAGACAAATGCATAGGCTTCAAACTCAGATGGTCCATCATCGGATCAGCTGCACCTTATTTAAATAATAGAGCAGGATGCCAACTATGTTGTGTAGAACTCCTGAACATCTTGAAATTCAAAGACAAACACAATCTTATTAACAAAAGGTCAGAGTTCAAACCATCCTGTATACACAAACTTATTAATACTTTCAAATACTACAAAGCTTAGGTCTTATACCAACTCCCCCATGCAATTTCCTCCCACCCGGTGCAACCTATCGGCTCCAGCACTTCCCGTTTTCCTATATGTGCGTGTATATGCGTATGTGTGTGTGTATGTATGTGTATGTGCACATACGTGTACGTGTGTGTACATATATATATATATATACATGTGCGTGTGTGTGTGTGTGTGTGTGTGTGTATGTGCATATACGGTTCCCTGCATTTTCCTCCTATATATACAAATTTTGTCTCCCATATATGACTTCTTTTCCCTAAATATTTCTTCTCCTACACCCATATCCTCCCTATATAGTCTCTTTAATTCCCTATATCTATACCCTTTCACATTTCTAACTCGGATGTTGAACGCACACCGCCAAACTCCACTTCCCACCCTTCCAATTTTCAGTTCCCCCCACCCGCCCCTACGTTTAACACACACCTCTAACTTTCAACCACCTTCATCTCATGTTAAATTTTACCAAATTATATTTTTATCTTATTTTATTTTATTTTTATTTTTACTTTTATTTTTACTTTTATCCTACTTCCATTTATTTTTATTTTTAGTTTTACTTTTATTCTACTTCCATTTATTCTCATTTTTATTTTCATCCCTTACCTTAACTCTTATAATTTTTATAATTCTTATATTTCATTTCTAACTATTACATTGTATTTCTTATTTTTTATACTGTATTTTTTTATTTCTAATTTTTACCCTTACCCACATTCTTAACCCTAACTTATCGCTTTATACCTCTATATATGTTTATTTACTTACCTATAGATCCACTTTTTGACTATACGAGCGTCCGCGTACGTATGTATACGCATACATACATATGCACGCGCATATATGTACATGCATATTTCGATATCTTATAGCTATACCCATATGCGCGTGTGTCTCTGTGTATGTGAGTGTATATGTGCACGCGCATACGGACACACAGCCGTGTGTGCGTGCACGTATAGACATGAGTACGTGACTGTTTACATACGTTCTTATATACATCCTTTAATATCTTATATCTAGACCTAGAGGCGTGGGCATATACGTGTGTGTATGTAGGGATGGGCGCGTATGTACATGTGAGTGTGTACGCATATAGTGTCCGTGTATGCATGCGGATATTCTGTTGTATGTATGTGTGTGTACGCGCGTGCATGTGGGTGCGTGTGTGTTTATGTACATGTTTACACGCGAGTGCGTGTGTATGCTTATAGGCTTGGAGGCGTATATGTACGCGTGTATGTGGGTGTATGTATCCATGATGATATGTATGTACTAGAAGTCCATTTAATTCAAGAAACCAGATTAAATGCTCATCAACTCTGATTTACAACACATTAGGTCCCCAGACGAAACTGTTGATTTACTGACAATTCTACAACTAAATTTTATCAATCTCCTGACCACCATGCTTGGTCCGTAACCTCTATACATCCCTTATCTTTACATTCTTTTACATTTTTATCATGTTTTTATCATGTTTTTTTACTCTTATTTCTATTTCTATTTTCACTTTATAACCTTATGCCTTTACATTTACTTATATTTCTTTATATTTCTTTATATCCTTTATACCCCCTTTACATCTCCTTATAACTCTTTATATCTTTATGCTCTACATTTTTATATTTTCTATACTTACACCTTTTATACATTTGTTATCCCTGGTCCCGAATTCTCGCCCCTCCATCTTCACGTCTATATATGTATTTATTTATTTACATTACCTCAACATCCAGTTTTCCTCATTCTACATTGAGAGAAGAAGGAGATGGACGCTTCAATTCTATGCTGCTGCCGCATTATGTCGTACGCGAATGAGAGGATTCGCATCCCCAACCAAGAATTTTTGATGTAACACATGTCCTTGTGGAAGCTGTTGTGCGCGGCTGAAGAAGGCCACAGACATACATTATGCATTGTTATAAATCTGTCTAATAAAGGCCCGAAACATATGTACCGCTGAATCCTTCGCATCATGTTTTTATTTTATTTTGATCAATTTACTCCACCACCTACACCACCAAACGGTATACACAGGTGCTTATAATTATGAAGTACTCACCCCGAATTTCTATATATATATATATATATATGATATATCTATCTTATCTTTGTTTATATTTTCTTTTGCTTAACAGAATGGACTTTTTTGATGATATGGCAGTGAACGAAAGTGTTGCAACTGATCCTTCTTCTGGCAGGAAAAAGTGGGAGCCTTCAGCTATTGCTTGCAAAAATTTCAAGTTGTCTGGCGTGACATTTCATATAGAAGAATGTGTAGTTCATCCAGACGATTTATACAACACATCACATAGCAGCTCGAGTGACTCTTCAACACAAGTTAGTTTTACTTCATTTCCTCTTGTATATTTGTAACTGTTGACATTGTTCCATTCATGCTGACCAAGAAACTCAGGGAAATAGAATGTATTTTTAGTTTCGGAATATCATAAATTGAGAGGTCAAGAATAATGTTTTAGAAGACGTCTTTAATCTGAGGAAAGAGAGAGATATAATTAATAAAACAGGTGTGGCTGTGTGGTAAGAAGTTTGCTTCACAACCACATGGTTTGGAGTTCAGTCCCACTGTGTGGCACCTTTGGCAAATGTCTTCTGTTACAGCTTCAAGTCAACCAAAGTCTTGTGAGTGGTTGATGGAAACAAAAAAAAAAGCCTGTTGTATATGTATCTATATATACAAACACGTGGTGTGTGTGTGTGTGTGTGTGCATGCCCTCCATCACTGCCTGACAACTGGTGTTGGTGTGTCTGTGTAACTGCTAAGTTACACATACACCAACCAATAGCATAAATATCAGACTTTACAAAGAATAGTGAGTATTGGGGTCGATTCATTTGACTAAAAATTCCTCAAGGTGGTGCCCCAGCATGGCCGCAGTATAATGACTGAAACAAATAAAAGATAGAAGATAGTATTTTACAAAAAAAAATCGTCGTCTTTAACCTAAATTATCTTTTTATCCTTTCACTCTGATTGTGTCTCTGTTTGTTTCTCTTTCTCTCATGTATTGTGTCTATCCACTAAGCACCATAATGGTGAAATAGCAAATTACCGTTGTAGATATTGTATTACAATATAGGTAATAAGTATGAAAACACTGGGACTCTGTTGGTAACAACAACAACAAAGGTTCCACTTGATTCAATCAATGGAACAGCCTGCTTGAGGAATTAATGCACAAGTGGTTGAGCACTCTACAGACACGTATACCCTTAACCCTTTAGTATTCAGATTACTCTGTTAAATGTAATATTTTTTTACTCAAATTGTTTTGAATTAATCATGCATTATCTTATAGCTTTGGGGTTTCAATGATGTGATTGTCTATTTTTAGAATGTCAATGTAGGTCAGGTGCAAGAGGCTAGATATGGCCAGTTTGAATATAAAATATGTAGAATATTTGGGCTGGATATGGCCGGTTTAAACACTAAAGGGTTAATGTAGTTCTCAGGGAGATTCAGTGTGACACAGAATGTGACAAGGCTGGTCCTTTAAAATACAGGTACAACTCATTTTTGCCAGCTGAATGGATTGGAGCAACGTGAAATAAAAAGTCTTGCTCAAGGACAGAATGAGCCACCAGGTATCAAACTCACGATTGTGAGTCTAATGCCCTGACCTATTTCTTTACTACCCACAAGGGGCTAAACACAGAGGGGACAAACAAGGACAGACAAATGGATTAAGTCGATTACATCGACCCCAGTGCGTAACTGGTACTTATTTAATCGACCCCGAAAGGATGAAAGGGAAAGTCGACCTCGGCGGAATTTGAACTCAGAACGTAACTGCAGACGAAATACTGGAAAGCATTTCGCCCGGCGCGCTAACGTTTCTGCAATCACGCCACAATTGCTTGACCACTTAGCCACACACCTTAAGTATCATAACACAATTAATGATTATTGAATATAACGAAGCAATTAACAAGTTTGAAGTTATGAATTAAGTCAAAATCAAAAAGCTCATTCTTATCGATCTTCATAACTAAATGGCTCAAACCTTTGCATATGGACAATTATATTTCTATTATGAAGTTATATTAGATGCAACATGGGATTTTCTTCTGAACAATTATTATTGTTCTACATCAACCCTTTTACACAAGCTTAGTGGTAAAAGAATAGCTTATCAGTTTACAGTACATTGTTGAGAGCGTTATGAAACATTCATCAATTTTATTTTTCTACTGTTGGTCACTTCAGTAACTTGTTGCTTCCTATGATATCTATTTACTACTGGAACTATTGAAAAGCCACAGTGCAGCACTGTTGGTTAGATACAACCATATCACATGATCACATGACCGACCAGACCATCAGATGTTGTTACACATCGCTGGTCACAATGCGTTCGCATTGTTTTAGTCTTCGAATGACGCCACCCCGCTGGCTAAGCGAGCAGGCCAACAGAAGAAAGAGTGGTGAAAGAGTACAGCAGGGATCACCATCCCCTGCCAGAGCCTCGTGGAGCTTTAGGTGTTTTTGCTCAATAAACACTCACAACGCCCGGTCTGGGAATCGAAACTGCTATCCTACGACCGCGAGTCCGCTGCCCTAACCACTGGGCCACTGCGCCTCCAGATACAACCATATAAAGACATAAATGCATGTATCTAATAAAGTGTGTGTATGTGTTTCATGATACTTATTTGAATTTATATTTCAGCTGTTTGAATCTGCCCACAATTCCCCTCCCCTATGCAAATCCAGTTCTTTGAACAGTCCTGATGTGTTAACTCAGCAGCCACTCTCTTTGAATGCAATTACATCCAGTGGCATACCTTCAGTTCATGTTGCTGCTCTCTCTGGAATTACTGAAGTTAAAATGAAAATGAAACAAAATGAAGCTGTTGCAGGACCGAAGGTATACAGAATTCTCTTCTTTGGAGCTGTAATGTAAATCTATTTGTAATGATAAAAAATATACAGTTGTACTTAGTTTTTATTTTCTAATAGTAATCTCCATTGCCTAATTTCTTTTGTATTATGTCTACAGGTTACTCTAACTTTCCAAAGTAACCTGCACACAGCTCCATTATTTTCATCATTTCATTGATCACAGTTTTACAATATTAGTCAAATGGGTGGAAGCACTCCGTCGGTTATGACGATGAGGGTTCCGGTTGATCCGATCAACGGAACAGCCTGCTCATGGAATTAACGTGTAAGTGGCTGAGCACTCCACAGACACATGTACCCTTAACGTAGTTCTCGGAGATATTCAGCGTGACACAGAGAGTGACAAGGCCGGCCCTTTGAAATACAGGTACAACAGAAACAGGAAGTAAGAGTGAGAGAAAGTTGTGGTGAAAGAGTACAGCAGGGATCACCACCATCCCCTGCCGGAGCCTCGTGGAGCTTTAGGTGTTTTCGCTCAATAAACACTCACAACGCCCGGTCTGGGAATCGAAACCGTGATCCTACGACCGCGAGTCCGCTGCCCTAACCACTGGGCCATTGCGCATCCACATTAGTCAAATATTTGATATGGAGAAGAACATTATAACTGCAAAAATTGTGTTCCTAGAAATCTTTGTAATATCTAAATTCTGAGAAATTTAAAATTTTAACTTCATTGCTGTGCATCACTGTTGAAGAATGGATATAAAATAAGTAAACAGAATTAACCTGCAAAAGCTGGAGGTAAAATTTAACACACATTCTGCTGAATGAGCAATGTTAACATATGTAAATACCAGAGCACATTTCTGGATGTAAGAGGAATCAAATGTAGTGTGAAAGAGAGAAAACCACATTGTTATTGGTTTCAAAGGTTAGCAGTTTTGGAAGAGGGGTCAAGTCAATTACATTGACCTCAGTGCTCAACTGGTAAGGTAAAGTTGGCCTCGATGGGTTTGAACTCAGGATGTAAAAATGGACAAAATACTGCTAAGCATTTGTCTGGTGTGCTAACGATTCTGCCAATTTGCAGCTTTAGACTGCATTGTAATTGATATGTGATGCATATAGGGAATGACAGTTGAGTAAAAAAAAGTTGAAAATGGAAGTTCGACCGACCGTGGTCGAGACATTGGAATTTACCATGCTATGCCAGACTTCACGGTCCATCATGGCATTACGGAGGTCCTGTTGCTGGATGCCAGTATCCCTGGAGATTACATCAGGGTAGGAGAGTGTGTGCCCTCTGGTATTGCGAGTAGATGGCTTCCAGAGGAGAAGAGTAGAAATTACCTCTTTTTCAGCTCTACAACATTGTCCAGCAAACTGGACTCTCCTACCTTTCACAAGAGATGACACAGGTGATAGTTTCCCATATATTTGCATTTTGGTTGGATGGCACTTCCACAAGAGATTTTGAGCTCTCATAAGGAGGCGAGTGTAGGTTCCATCCAACCGCCTCTCAAGCTTCTTTGATAACGTCCAGGTTTCTGAGCCATATAGTAGAATTGGTTTGACTGTGGCTTTGAAGATTTCAAGTTTGAAGTCTCTACTTAGATTTGATGACCAGATCTTATGCATGTCATTACAGGCTGACCAGGCCATACCCTTTCTAGTTAGAAAGTCTTTTCCAGATGATGATATGTATGACCCAAGATATTTGTAATCAGAAACCATTGGAAAACCAAAGAAGACATGGTCAGAGATGAAAGTTGAGGCTGAGTTTCAAGTAGGGAAGAGCAAGTAACTGTGACAATTGGTAAGATACTTGGATGGGAGAAGACTCATCCAACCCATGCGATGATGATGAAAATGGTGATGATGATAATGATGGGGTGGGAAAGAGGAGAGATTAGTATGCGCATACCTATGGAAATTAGATATATAATTTAGATTAATTTTTATTTCTTCAGTAAACTTATATTGATCTCTGTTAATATGAATATTCTTGATTTCAGCTGGAAGTTGACCTTCAAGTCGGATCTTTAGATATTTTAATGGGTCCCCGTCAAGTTCATGTGCTCTTAGAGATTCTGTCTTGTTTCACATCATCAGGTGTGTTATTTTTCTATACAATGTTGAAATTTAATAAAATAATTGTTTTATGAGTATATCCTGTTGTATGAGTATACATCCTGTTTCTAGTGAGAATTGATAGTGTTGAATCACTCCTTCAACTCTCTTTTCAATCAAGCATATATTTTAAGTTCTATCTTTTACTCATTTCACTCATTAGACTGTGGCCATGCTACAGTCTAATGATGCTGACTAGTGAGCCAGTTTTTGGGGGTTGCATCAAGTTGTACCAATATAATGTAGGATGAATATAATAATAATAACAGTAATCCTAGGATGACCTTCATACTGGTGAAAAGAGAAAGACGTTCCTCTGTGGCTCATCCACTAATGTTATATCACCTCAAGAAATGAATCAGTGATGATGATCAACTGGTTTCCTACAGATACTATGGATTACACTGTAATCATCCCAGGAATATGGACTATGATCCTAAAAGTCATGTGATTTGTGGAAACACGCGTAATGATGCATTAAATATTTATAAATTCCATCCTAGGATTATTATTATTATTATTATATATATATATATATATATATATATATATATATAAACACGCACACATACATATATATATACATATGGACTGCAGTATGTTAGTAACGTATCAACAGAAACTAAGTATGTTTAATTATTTAGCTGTTTCTGTTTCAGTTTTATTCTGAATTGTTTTGATATGTTAGTATGCTGCAAACAATCTTGACTGATGTTAATTCTATGGGCGCATTTATAAACTACAATGAACCTTTAATGTATTATCATTATCATAAAAAAAAACTGTAACAATATTATAGTGGTTTAAACTTTTCATTGCACATCAATCCATATTGACAATAGATATAATTTATGCCATCCTGAATATTGTCACAAAAAATTCATTTGCTTCTCATAATTTTTAGAATTGAAAATCTGTAAAAAGCGTGCTCATTAATATATGAATAAATATAGTATCTACTACAGGTTGGAAACAGATTTTTGAGTTGACATGCAAAGTAAGCATTAAAGATATTAAAAGAGTATCATAACTCATCTTTGCTTTTTATATCTGTTCAGCACTCCGTTTGAAAACTGTAACTATTGTTTTATTAATGAAATAGAAACACGTTTTTGTGAAGCTACTGTAGAGCATTAAAGAAAAATTTTTAGTTTTCAACTTCAATTGTAATTGGGTTTTTTAATGTCCAGCTTCATCAGAATATAGTCCCAGTCGTCTTTCTGCTACTACAAATAAACCAATGAAACAAACAGATTATCTACGTGTGGAACACCAGCTCCAGAACCATCTTCTCTCCAACCGTTTGATGCCTCATCTGACCAATATGTCAGATGCTCCTGAAGAAGTACTCATAAGCTCCCATGGGCCAGGTAAATCTATTTTAATTACAATTTCAGATATCAGCAGCTGTTTAGTAATACATTTTAATTGTTATTATTATATATATATCCCACCATGAAAATCTTTGTGAATGAAGAAGACGCTCTCAATGAAAATGACCTAAAAGATTGCAGTTTGTGCTAGATCAGGTGTTGTTCATTTATAGTAACTTTGTGACATTTCTATACAAAATGAAAGTAACAAACATTTTATTTACCTTCATATGATTTTCTGATAGGAAATGAGGTTTCAATGTATACTTTTGTTAGGCATACATTAAATCTTTTGAAGATTTCCTATTTCTTTTACTATAATATCTCCATGAGAGAGTGTATCCCCAATCAGCTCCACTTTTGCAACCCTACAACATGAAGATAGCTTGCAGAATACTTGAAGTTCATATGCAATTCCCTTATACTAGCAATGCTATGTTGGTTTTGTGTTGCATGTTCTCCTGAAATATTGTATTTTATAATGTTGGGTGGAATGTAGAAGTGTGGGCATCTTTCATCTTATTAATACTCCATCCATTTTCATACGTTGAAAGGTTTTCATTGGGGTTTATTATGATTTGCTTCCCTCTCTCTCTCTTTCGGAGAGGCACAAGCACCTACACGCACATATACACACACGGTAGTAACTTCCGCCTGCTGAATTCAATCACAAAGCTTCGGTCGGCTCGGGGCTATAGCGGAAGACACCTACCCAAAGTGCCACACAGTGGGACTGAACCCGAAACCATGTAGCTAGGAAGCAAGCTCCCTAACCACACAGCAATGCCTGCGCCTACGAGGAGAATTTAGCTTGTACTTTATATAATTGTAATCATATTTAGTTTCCATATTTGTTGGTATGATTAAATATTGCAGCAGTTGTATATAATGGAATGTTCTTCTATGTCCCTAGTGGAAGAGCTAACGTTTTGTCCCTTAGTGTTAACGTAAGCAGTCAGATGATTACTTAATGCAATTTAGTTTTGTGTCATACTGAGTTTGAATTCATAATTATTGAATAACCTTAGATTATTGCCTGATAGGACTCCCCCTCATTCTGCTTCATGATTCCATTCAACACAGATTTTAAAATCCATACCAAAACAGACCTTACCAGTGCTGGTGCCATGTAAAAAGCACTTGGTCCATTCTGTAAGGTCATTGGTGTTAGCAAGGGCATCCAGCTGTAAAAACTATGCCAAAATAGACAGTGAAGCCTGGTGCAGTTTTCTGGCTTGCCAGCTCCTGTCAAACTGTCCACCCTATGCCAACATGAAAGACAGACGTTAAATGCTGCTGCTGCTGATGATGATGATACATGAACACAGTTTGTATGTTTTAGTGTTATGTCGTGTTTGTTATTGCATGTTATTTTCATGATGCCAATTTATATGACATTTGATGTTTTTCAGATGACTTTGTTTCTGGAGATGAAATGTATTATTCCTTGAAAGCAAGTAATAAAAGTGTCACAATAGGTTCTGACATGGAGTCTTCATTTAGCAGTAATACAAGTGAAAAGTCAACATCCACAGGTTAAGCCTATTCCTATTTTCCTATTCATAGATAAATTATACAGGTAGTTTTTATAATTATTACTCAGGGATGAAATTCCATTACAATTTTTTTTCCATAATTTACAGTGATCTCTGATAACTCAATATAATTTACAGAAGAAACAGTCAAACGTATTGATTGAGTTTAGACCTGGTATTTATTTCACTGAATCTCAAAGGATACAGATTAAATTTGATTGTAGTAATTTGACTCTTCTGTTTAAATAATTTCCTCCTCTCTTATCACAACTTATGAATCCTACTGATATATACAATATATATATGACTTGTAGAAAGAAGCTTGAATTACATTTAGTATTCCTATAGAATTTACATCACTAAAATATGCAGTAATGTTTATAATATATTTTGTTTTTGGATTTGGTTTGCAAGATTCTTTATGTGCATTAATGTGTTGAAGCATATTCTTTGGTGTCTGGGGAGAGTCATTCTTTTTTAGTACCTTGTAATTTAACACACTCACTGATAAAATTTCCACTCATTTCCTTTTTTGTTTTTCTAAAATTTTTGTTGCGTCTTGCAACCTTTTCAATAGTTGTTGGTTCTGTCCGTTATTGAAGCTGTGTTCTTTTTGTTTGTTTGTGTGCATGTGTGTGTGTGCATACACATGTATGTATGTATGTACGTATGTATGCATGCATGTATGTGTGTGTATGCATATTTATATATATATGTATGCATGTACGTTTGTATGTATGTATTCTGCCTGCATACTCATGTGTGTATGTGTGTGTGTGTGTGTGTACCTCTGTCTCCTTATGTGTGCATGACTGAGTGTGTGTATGGTTTTTTTTTTTTGCAAGTATGTATTGTGTCTGTATGTATGCCTGTGTATCTCCATATGTATGGACGTGTGTCTCCATATGTGTCCTTGTGTGAAATGAAGTGTGTGTGTATATGGTCATGTGTTTCAGTCTTCATTTGTACATGTGTATGTATGTGTACTTGTCTGTTCTTATAACCTATGTACTTATCCATCTGTATGTCTATCTGTTTGCATTCATATCCACATGCCTACATACAAGTGCATATACATATACACACACTCACACATACATACATCTATCTACATAACAGCCCCCTAACTATTCTACTCTACCTGTGGGTATGGGGGTATGATATCTTCTACATATATTTCCTATTCAGTACTGGGGATGTTTCATTCATGAGGACATACTCCTGTATTTGTCTGAGTGTTGGATCCTTTGGGTGCTTGGATAAAATGCGGATATCAAGTTGATCCAGGTAGCCTCCATGTTGGTCCTCGGCATGTTGGTTGAGTATGGAGTACAGTTTTTTGTCGTCATATTGTCACAAATATTCATTTAGTCTTTCCGCAATGCTCCTAGATGTCTCCCCTGTGTATGTCATGTTCATGTCTTTACAAGTACCTTCTATGCATCTTGTGCTATAAACTACATTTCTAGTTCTACGGTTAATGCCAGGGCTAATCCTACACATCATGCAGTTATCATTGGTGCATATGGTATTCTCAAAGGGGTACGTCCTACATAATTGTGATCTGACAGGAGTTCCCTGGCTTTTCAACAATCTTAATGTTGAGTTTGGTCTCCTTCAGAGCTTTCCTAAATCTAAGGGCTAGTTCTCCATGGGCTGTGGCCTCTACAAATATCACTTCTTGATATTTGTTGGTTTTATACCACGTGTACACTCTGTTTGCTTTGTCACAAGTTCTTTGTACCCTATTCCAGTCTTTGTTTCTATATCTAGGGCAGGTACCACTGGTACCATTACATATAATGTACTCTAACTTCTTTCTAGCACCTTTGTATACTTGAACCCTATCTTTTTGATCATATCCAGAAATTTGCATGCAGTGCATGAAGTTCTGTATATGTTTCTGCATTTCATACGGTTTGCATAGTGGGGACACGTTCATTATCCTAACTAAGTCTGCTATCCATATGTTAATTTTCATGTTGTGTGACAAAGCTGAGTTCTTGTGAACAAGATATTTTGAAGCTATGGGTTTCATGTAATAGGAGTGGAGGAGCTGCACTCTGCTGTTCACAGTCTCTAACCAAAGTTCAGTATCAAGGACAGGGAGTCTATTGTCATGGTACCTAATGGGGTAATCTATAGTTACCTTGATACTTTGGTGGATGAAGTTAGCTACTTTCTGGATGCTCTCCATTATGCTCCTCTCAGTTTCTACATTACCGTTACTAGATTTGGTCTTGACTATGATACTAATGTCATCTACATACCTACAGTAGAGTAGAAGAGTTGTGGACTGTTCTGCTAAGGATTGCTTAAGTTTTATATTATATATTTCTTCTTTCTGAGATTTTATTCTAAACATTTATAGTTATATTATATATGAAAGAAATATAATTTCTTTGTATGTTATTTCTGCTTTTGCTTATCTGGTTTATCTATTGTTAATTATAATATTCACCTCAAAGTAATTCAAATACAGTTATGATTTATTTCACCAACCAATTTATAATTTCACCATTATCATCTAAGCTTTTAATCCTTTAGCATTCAAATTATTCTATCAAATGTAATGGCTATTTATACACATTGTTTTAAATTGATTTTTCGATTCCCAGACCCAGCGTTGTGAGTGTTTATTGAGCGAAAACACCTAAAGCTCCACGAGGCTCTGGCAGGGGATGGTGGTGATCCCTGCTGTACTTTTTACACAACTTTCTCTTACTCACCACAACTTTCTCTTACTTCTTGTTTCTGTTGTACCTGTATTTCAAAGGGCCGGCCTTGTCACTCTCTGTGTCACGCTGAATATCCCCGAGAACTACGTTAAGGGTACACGTGTCTGTGGAGTGCTCAGCCACTTACACGTTAATTTCACGAGCAGGCTGTTCCGTTGGTCGGATCAACCGGAACCCTCGTCGTCGTAACCGACGGAGCTTCCATCCATTTAAATTGATTGTGCATTGTCTCATAGCTCCAAGATTTCGATAATCTGATTGTTTATTTTAAGAATGGCATTGTAGGGTAGATATGAGAGACCAGATCTGGTTGGTTTGAACATTAAGAAGTCAAAATATTTGGGCTGGATATGGCCAGTTTAAATGCTAAAAGGTTAATGTTTTTCTTTGCCCAATCAGACATGAACTGGATGTATCTGCTATGA
Organism: Octopus sinensis; assembly: GCF_006345805.1. NCBI lineage: Eukaryota > Metazoa > Mollusca > Cephalopoda > Octopoda > Octopodidae > Octopus > Octopus sinensis. Next base: position 160,740,250 of record NC_042999.1, on the reverse strand, counting down.
CATCATAGTGCCAATCATTTCAGTTTTTTGTCTTTGCATGTGTGAAGCCCAGCTTCCTGTGATTTCATCCCATTGCTTTGTCACAACATGCCTTCCTTAGTATTCTTCTCTGCTGCAGCTACCTTACACTCACATCACACAGCACTCATCGTTTATTCATATCACATAGGATAGGAAGCACTCCGTCGGTTACGACGATGAGGGTTCCAGTTGATCCGATCAACGGAACAGCCTGCTCGTGAAATTAACATGAAAGTGGCTGAGCACTCCACAGACACGTGTACCCTTACCGTAGTTCTCGGGGATATTCAGCGTGACACAGAGAGTGACAAGGCTGGCCCCTTTGAAATACAGGTATAACAGAAACAGGAAGTAAGAGTGAGAGAAAGTTGTGGCGAAAGAGTACAGCAGGGATCGCCACCATCCCCTGCCGGAGCCTCGTGGAGCTTTAGGTGTTTTCGCTCAATAAACACTCACAATGCCCGGTCTGGGAATCAAAACCGCGATCCTACGACCGCGAGTCCGCTGCCCTAACCACTGGGCCATTGCGCCTCCACTCACATCACATATGTCTACCATTGCTGTCATCTCACATTATACAACAGCTAACACCTTTAATGCTCAACTTCTCTGTCAACTCACAAGTACTCTGCCTCCTATGAAGGTGAACATTGTACATTGAATGGATTATGTTTGCCTCATTATTCTCCAGTTCTGATATCCTTCACAATCAGTTCCCATATTTCATTACTACCCTGAAGCATCAGGCTTGTACATTCTTCTAAATTATGGATTATATTTTGTTTTACAGTTTCTAATGCAAGCACTGGAAGACCTCGGTCAGGTTACAGTCAAAATATAAAGGGTAAGTTTTTTTTAATTTATATTTTTGATTTCTCTAACAGTCATGTGTATAGATTTACATTCAGTTGGTAGCATGAGAAGGCTGATTTTTTTAATTCTAAAACCAGATATTTTGCATAATCCCGGGAGCAGATCCTACTACTACTACTACTACTACTGCTGCTGCTGCTGCTTCCATTCATACACACACATTAATTAATAATTAATTAATTATGAAGAAGAAGCTAGTAAGGAGGCCTGTATATTGTTAATCAAACTGCTCAGAAAAACAGTTAACTCTCCCGGGCAATGTCTAAAAAAAATAGTCAAATGTCTCCTTGATCAAGGCTATGATCAAAGGTATTTTGTGCCATCACCTGCAACACAATATAAAGAAAAAGTTTCATACCTAATGCTATGTGCAATATCATGTTGAATATATTTGTGTTTTAAATGGTGATTATAAACCACTATCACCACCATGACCATCATCATCATCATCATCATATGCTGGTTTTCCATATTTGTATGGGTAGAGTCTTCTCTAGAATGATTTCTCATCATTTGTAGTTCTTTATCATTTCCTTCAAACGGTTCTACATTCTGAAATCCACTTTTACCACTTACATTCACACCATCAAAGTCTTCTCTCTTGCGCAACACCATTTCTTATGTCTCATGTACCCAGTATTTCTCCCAGTTTACTCTTTCCAACATCTTTCCATTATCCTCATTGGGTTCACTATATGGAATCACAACCTATTCCTCTTCTGCATATTGTGTATGCTTACTTCCCAGATGGCTGGAGTCCTGTTAACTAAAATTTTTTTGCTTACTTTGTTTGCTTTGAGGTATTTTGATTCCAGGTTTGGCTTCCATGCTTGGAATTTATTCTCTAAACCTTTGATAAATCCGGCTCTAACATCTAGGTCATTGTTATTGTTGTTCCCCTCTATTATGGACCAATGATCTATAATAAGCAGGTAGGAGCTGAGAACTATCTCTGATGGACACCTACCTGCTTGCTAAATTCCTTACCAAACTCATTGTTGCTAATGTTCTCTTTGTTCATGGCACTCATGGGTTTCATGGCTTTCATAAGCCAGTCATCTAGTTTTCTTAATCACCAGACTACAGAGTGAGGTACTCTTTCAAAGATTTTCTTCAAGTCAACAAATTTTAGATGTAGTGGCTTGTTGTTAATAAGAAGTTTTCCTGTAGTTGTGTTGATTTACTTTAACAATTTCTGTATCAGAAAATTCAGAAAAGTTTTTTATGAATTTTTTTGTTTTTGTTTTTGTCAGATCCAACACAAAAGCTTCTGGATGATCCTTCTGTAGAACTGTCCAAATTCCGTATCAAGCTGAGCTCGTTAACCATGACAATTTTACATGAAAATCCGGCTGTTAGCCCTGGAGCCACCAACGAACCATTTGATAAATTTACAAGTCTATCAACTAACTTCTTTAGTAAAATTCGGACAGTTCTTGGAGACACATTTCACAATAATATGAAAGATATCCGCAGTAAAATCTCTATTGCTTGTCCATATGATCACCTGGGGTATGTCAATTCACTGTCTACCTCATATAATTTCAGTTCCTCTTGCATAAATATAATTAGGCTCTAATTAACCCTTTAGCATTTAAACCAGCCATATCTGGTCCAAATATTCTATTTGTTTTATGTTCAAACTGGCCAGATGTAACCTCTTATACTTATGTACAATGTCATTCTCAATATAAATAGCCACAGAGTGTAAGTACCTTGAGAGAAAAGTTGGACCTAAGAAGTATCATTGTGGTGTGCAAGAGAGACGTTAGTGCTGGTATGGTCATGTGACGAGAATGGATGAAGATAGTTGTGTGAAAAAGTGCCACACCTTAGTGGTTGAGGGAACATGTGGAAGAGGTAGACCCAGGAAAACCTGGGATGAGGTGGTGAAGCACGACCTTCGAACTTTAGGTCTCACCGAGGAAATGACTAGAGACCGAGACCTTTGGAAGTATGCTGTGCGTGAGAAGACCTGGCAGGACAAGTGATACCATAATCCACCATCCGAACATGGCTGTTGCCAGCGCCGCCCCAACGGGCCTCCGTGCCGGTGGCACGTAAAAAGCACCATCTGATCGTGGCTGTTGCCAGCCTAGCCTGACCCCCGTGCCGGTGGCACGTAAAAAGCATCATCAGACTGTGGCCGTTGCCAGCCTCGCCTGGCCCCCGTGCCGGTGACATGTAAAAAGCACCATCAGACCGTGGCCATTTGCAAGCCCCATCTGGCAGCTGTGCCAGTGGCACATAAAAAGCACCCACTACACTCACGGAGTGGTTGGCGTTAGGAAGGGCATCCAGCTGTAGAAACATTGCCAGATCAGACTGCGCCTGGTGCAGCCTTCTGGCTTCCCAGACCCCAGTTGAACCGTCCAACCCATGCTAGCATGGAAAGCGGACACTAAATGATGATGATGACATCATCAAAATCTTGAAGCTATGAATAATGATAAATTCAAAACAATGCAAATAAGTAAGCATTACATTTGACAGAATAATCTGAACGCTAAAGGGTTATTGAGCTATTTTGCATATAATGCTTGAAATGTTAAGTGTATACTTGAGGTAAAACAGTGTTTATTGCTGTTCTTCTTTAACTGTGAAAACATAAATAATGAAACATTTTTTAAAATATGTGATGTGTTAGATAAGTGACTATTACTGCTTTCAGTTATTGGACTGGTCATCCTTGGACAACACATTTGAAAAATTTTTGACTTTTTTAATAAACAACATCCTTGTTTTCTTTTAAACAAGTGGGAACACACACACACACACACACACACACACACACACACACACACACACCAACCACTTTTAAGTAAGTATGACTTGGTAAAATGGACCACGCTTTCCCTAACTGTTTGAGGTACCCATATAGTTATGGGCAGATGTAAACACCTTCTTGGCCCCCTCACTCTTTACCCCATAGAACATCTAGGATGTGACAACTGGAGAAAGAAAGGGCTGCAGTACACCCTCTTTTCAGTTGATCAGACTGGAGTAACAGGAAATGAATTGTCTTGCTTAAGGACACAACATGCTACCCAGTTCTGGAATCGAACCCATGACCTTATAGTAAGCTGAAAACCCCAACCACTGAGTCATACACCTCCATTACACACGAGCACACACACACAGACACAGACACACACAGTACTTACTTACATTTGTAGGTATTGGCCATTAAAAAAACCAATAAAATTCGTACAGCTGATAACTTCATTGAGTTAAATATTTTATTGACATGAATCTTTTAGCTTGATTGGAAAATAAAACTACTAATAAATTCAACATAGAACCACAGCAGAGTCATCACATTCCGATGACTGAAACCAGTAAATAAAGTGTACTAAAGTGTTTATCTAGCAATAAAATCATGTTCAAATAAATATAATTAAATGATTTAGAATAGTTTTAAAAGGAAGTGTTTAAAAATAAACTTTGTGAATGCTTTTGAATAAAAATTACCTTTTTTCTTCTGTCCTCAGCTTGATATGTCGCTCTATAGTCCTTGACTCTAGTCAAAAGTCATCAAGTAACCACCACAGCATGGCTTTGGACTGTTCCATTGTATTGATGGATGTTGTGGAATGTTTGTTTGATCGAGGGAATAGTACAGCTTCTTTGCACGGCTTTACTTTACCTATTGATCACAAACTACCAGAATATTGTGAGGTAAGACTTGACATCTTTTGCTTAGCAATTCTAAGATAATTCATGTTTCATCACAGGAAGTTTACTTGAAAGTTTTCTCTTGTATCAGGCAGCACAATATTAAGGGACACTTGAAAAGCAACATGTTTATGGTATTGAGATGGCTATCACATTAGAGCATGGGCCTAAAAGTCAAATAGCCGGACCTTGCTATCATCACTGCATTGAACCTTTGGCAAAGACACAATATCTAGAATGTCTCATCACATTAGACCATCAGCAATTTCTTTTGATGTCCTGCAAACAACTTGCACATGCAAGTGCTACCAGTTAAAAGCTCCGTATACCGGAAGCTAGCAAGTGTATGGGGTCATCAGGAGAGAATGCGCGCCGTTTCGGGGCCTACCTCTCGACAGCATCAATGCGCACCGGCCCCCCTCACTGATATGAGGCCCCGCTTGCTAGATCAGCTGGTTATGAAGAACTCAATATACTTCTAGCGATCGCTCATCGTCTTTTTTTAACCAAATCCAGTGGCTAGCCTTCTCCACTGTAGATTGGATATCGGTCATGGTGGTATTGACTTTACGATGAGTTAAGCCTATCGATAACAACAGTCGTCTCACGCTGTGTCCAACAAACCCTCTACATCCGACTTCGATAGGAAAATGTTCCGCTTTTCAGCCTGCGTCTTCACATTCCTCAAGGAGATTTTCATAACGGTTCAATTTTTGAGCCCGAGCGGCGTCAAAATTATCTTCATGAGGAACCGTTAGTTGACCAATTAAAAATAGAAATATACAGATTTCCACAATATGTTCATTTTATGTATGCTCTTTATATTAGTTGGACTGGTGTCCTCCTCATCTTGATTCTTACTTTCACTATGTTTCAGCTGTTCTACACTCCAGCCTTTTTCAGTGTCTTGTGTTAAGCTCAGCTGTTGTATCAGAATTTCAAACCTAACCCATTATTTGATCTACAGGGCCCTATCATCATCATCATCATCCTCATTTAATGTCCACTCTCCATGCTAGCATGGGCTAAATGGTTTGACTTGAACTGATAAACCAGAGAGCTGCACCAGGTTCCAGTCTGATTTGGCATGGTTTCTATGGCTGGATGCCCTTCCTAATGCCAACCACTCCAGGAGTGTAAATGGCACCTGTTGTCTTGGTCATTGCTAATTTCACGTAAATGACACCTGTGCTGGTGGCATGTAAAAGCACCAACTTTGCCTTTCATCCTACAGTGCATGACTACAGTGCACGGGTGCCATTTACACGGTTCTCATTCTGATCTCTGCATTTTGTGACATATTTTGCTTCAGTTAAATTATGTGAATTATCATCATCATCATCATTATCATCATTTAACATCCGCTTTCCATGCTAGCATGGGTTGGACGGTTCAACTGGGGTCTGTGAAGCCAGAAGGCTGCATCAGGCCCAGTCTTATCTGGCAGTGTTTCTACGGCTGGATGCCCTTCTTAACGCCAACCACTCCGTGAGTGTAGTGGGTGCTTTTTACGTGCCACTGGCACAGCTGCCAGATGGAGCTGGCAGACGGCCACGGACGGATGGTGCTTTTTACGTGCCACCTTAGTATTTTTCATGGGATTGATTTGAGAACCTTTAGAGACCACACTACATTAACCAATGTCTTTATCTACTATGCAGTGTATTCACCTTGGGTTTTCTGAGTTTGATCCCAAGCAAGACACTAAGGTAATTCACATTATACAATTGAAGCAAAAAAAAAAAAAATCACAAAATGCAGAGAGCAGAATGAGAACAAGTAAAGAGCTGATTATATGATACTTGTGAACCAAGTATGATATTGCATAGACACAAGATATGGACACAAAAATGTGGATTATATGCATGCAGAGCCAGAGAAGAATGAGCTCTGCTAGATATGTGGTAACAGTGTCTATAAATGCTAAGAGAAAAACTAGGCATTAGAGGTATTTACTGTAGTGTAGTAGGGAGAAGGCTATACCAGTATGAACATGTAATGCGTATGAAGCTATTGAACTGGTTTCTAGTTCAATCTGCATATAGGCATGGTAGTGTGAAAGTTCACTTTGAAGCCATGTGGTTGTTGCATCTGTATTACTGAGCAAGTATCTTCTACTAAAGTCTCAGTTTGTGAGTGAAATTGGTGATCAGAAATTATGGAATTTGTCATTTGTGTATGTATGCATGCACGTATGTGCATGCAAACACATGTAGACACACAAGTTATGCATTCATGCGTGTGCATGATGGTTTGTTTCTATGTGGTCACATGATACCATTCTGGTGATAATGATTTTATATTAACATCTGTAAATAATGCATCCTGTAGCTTAGCTGTTTCAGTGTGTCTTGATTAATGGGCTAAAAGTACCTTAATTGAAAAACTGATGAGGGTTCGTAGCAGGAAAATATCTGACTGTAGAATACTACTGCAATAAGTTTTATCCAACCTAGAAGGAAGAAAATAGATGTAAAGAAAGAAAATAATTATGATGATGATATATACATTATCAATAATTGATGATTCCTTTTTGAAAGTAACAGTTTGTGTTGTGCATCATATGAAGTTCTTTCATGTGGAAAATATAGTATTTTGATAATAAATGACCAAAGTAATGCAGTTATTTCTCTTAAATACGTATTTCATTACATTTAAAGCTTAGCTAATATCTCAACTAATTTGTACTCATTCATTTCTTTTTATTAAAACATTGACCAAACACTTGATAGACTTTATGCAGTTTCAATCATTTGAAATTAGGAACAGTTCATAGCTATGGCTGGCATTCAGTATTACTCATTGAATACCAGTCATGGCTAGCTTGCAAGTTCTCTTCTTGTATTTTCCACATGAGCACTAAAAATGGAAGCATAGAAAAGCAAAACACATCAAAGTCTATATTTTTCAATATATTTCTCCTTTTTATTCATTCATTAACATAAATATGATTTTAAAAATTTGTTTTAATTGTCAGTCTTTATTATCTTTTTTTTTGTGTGTTTATTTTCTCTTTTTTTTCATAAAATAATTTAGTAAAAATAATTGAAAATAGTTTCTTTTTGTATGTCTTTAATTCTAGCAAATTCAACATTATGAACTATAATTTCTTAAACAAGTTATTTACATGAAGGGTAAAATCTGGAATGTAAGGAAATGGGTGATGTTTTATGTTAGTAAGTATTAATCAATGGCAAAGTTCCTCAGAAGAATTCAGCATGTTCAACTGTCCTCTTTCTAAGTGAAGAAGATTAGGGAAATGCTGTGACTTTGGCTACATGCTTGTAAATGAAGAAGTGCGCAGACTTGACTCTGTGGTTAAGAAGTTCTCTCCAAAATCACATGGTTGTGGGTTCTGTCCCAATGTGTGGCTCATGCGAAAATATCTTTTGTCGTAGTCTCCAGTAGCAAAATATATTCTGTCATAGTCTCTAGTTAGTAGATTTTAGTAGACGGATATTATGCAGAAGTTCATCTTGTGTGTTTGTATGTATGTAGGTATATCTTTGTATATATTTTACTGATAAGATGTAAACATCAGGAAGAAAATTAAAAAAACGCTGCTCCCTGAATAAAGTCCCTTGTTGATATTCTGGACTGAGTTACACATAGTTCCTTATCACCAGTGAGAGTGACAAAGACATATCTGTGCTGTTGACATGCAGTAAGCCAGAGATTGTCCCCACTGGAATCCTGGGCCAACAGTTCTATTATTCATTATGGTGTGAAATAAATTGTAAATTAGTGAGTGAATAAGGTGAGCAGTAGCGTGAAATATTCACCTTCCACAGCAATTGAACTTAGTAAACTGTTAGTAGAAATTCTCCTGTTGATGCAAAGCAATTCAACGTTTTATGATTTTATACTCTACCATTAATGGTAGAATATTTCCAATTGATATAAAATATATTTCACAATTGAGTTGTCTTTCGCAATAGGAAAGTTTCTATGAGAGACAAAGAAAAAACATTGTACAGAATTCTATATTTCTGTTTCTTTAGTTTCAGCATAATTTTGGGCTGTATTATAATAGAAAGGTTCATTTATATTAACATCATTATTATGAGACGGTAGCGGTCTCTTTACCTGATTTGGTATTTGCCCGTTATACTGGAAATTATCTACGCTTAAATCTTGTAAAGATGTCCTTTTTTCATCATAATTTGGTGTTTCTTTAACATTCACATATTGATTTGGAGAGTTTTCTGTTTCGATAGCTTCATAGGTATGCTCAGATTTCAAATTCCCCGTATTCAGATATTGGTAGCTTCTTGTAGAAAGCTGTCGATCTGGCTGAAGTTGGCCATGAGATATTACATTAACAGCTGGTATTTTAGTTTCATTTGGTGTCTTTTTTTTGTGGTCTCTACTTGTTTGTGCTAAATTGACTTGTGCCCTTACTGAATTTTTAGGTTCTTCATATGCGCGTTTCTTATTGTTTTTATGATTTCTGTATAATACACAGAGTAAAATAACAAGGATTAAAAGTGCAACAAATACAGTAATTCCAAGTCCTATCTCTAATGTATTTTTGTTGCTAGTACTTGGGCTGTGCTCTTTTTTTTGGGGCTGTAAAGTGTCACAGGCATCAATTAAATTGCTATTAACAATCACATTAACAATGATACAAACATGTAAAATTGATTCACTGTTAGAAAGAAATATTTGAGATTGTCTTAATTTATGTATTGGTTCTGATTGAAATTTCCTTTCTTGATTGGGAAGTATTTCCTTAATTTGTAATGTGAAATCTTTTACCCAGAATAGATCTGATATATTCCATGATATTCTAACAACATTTGATAGCACTCTTTCAAGCTTAAGTGAAATCAGTGGTCTTCTAAAAGATTTTGGAGTTGTAATTGGGCTTATTTCTAGTTTAGTTTCAGTATATCTATTAGCACTATTAAATTTTTCCTTTGTTGAAATTACATTCTGTATTGCTCCTAAGTCCTGACAGTTTGTTTTACTGCTATCACAGGTCAAATATGTATTTGCAATCAGCTCCTCTCCATTAGCAGTGAAACACTTCCAGAAACTAACTGGTAAAGTGTTATTATTAGATTTCTTAATATATTCATGCAACTGAATTTGAAGCCAATGAAGAGAACAATTACACACCAGTTTATTATTGCTGAGGTCTATATTGAAATATCCTTTTCTGGCCAGTTGAAATTATTAAAAACACATTCGTCCACAACTTGGAGCTGGTTGTTGCTGAGTTTAATAGACTCTAAAGTGTTTTGTAGACCTTGAAATGCACCTTCCTCTAAACTCTCTAATTTGTTGTCATTTAGCTTTATGGCTTTTAGCTTTGGGTTCTGTTCAAATGCAAAAGCAGGGATTACTGCTAGATTACATTTGGAAAGATCCAAGAATTCCAAATGTGGTAATGTTTTAATTGCTCTCCAAAGATCTATGTTATTAAAACTATTGCCTTTTAACGATAATTTTTTCAGTGTTCCACTGGTATTTTCTAACCATTTTATTTCCATAGTTCCTTTTAGATTTTGATTATCCAAATATAAAATTTCTAAGAGAGGCACTTCAGTCATTGTTGTGGCTTCAATGATCAATTGATTTCCACTTAAAAATAGTTCTCTGAGATTATTTAAACCATTTAAATATGTTTTTCGCAATTTAGTAAGTTGGTTATTTCTCACAGACAAGGTTTTCAGTTTATTCATATTTTGAAATATGTCACCTGATAGACTTTTAATTCTATTGTTATCTAACTTGAGGGTTTCAAGTTTTGAAAGGTTTTTAAAATGTTCCAAATGATCACGTGTGATTTTGTTTGAACTAAAGTCTAAATGTTGCAGCATCTTTTTTACATTTTGTAAATTTCCCATTGTTATCTCTGTGATTGCATTATTACTCACATCAAGATATTGTAAGTTGAGCAGATGCTCAAAGGCTTGTGGATGTAGCATTTTTGCTAGCTTATTATTTTTTATAGTAAGTTGAGTTAAATTCTGGAAATGTGCAAATGTATTTATGTTAACATCACGAATTTTATTATTTATTAAAGAGAGTTTTGTCAGTTTAGTTAGCTTATCAGAAGTAAAATTGTTTAAATTCTGGTTCATATAGAAATTCTCAATTTCAAGAGTTTCAAGGTTATACAGGTTTTGAAGGGCTGTAAAATCAACTAGTTCTGTTGTATCTGTTGTTGATAGCTCTAAGCTTTCCAAGAATTCTTCTTGTCCACCAAATGCATTTTTGTCAATTACTGTTAATGGATTGTCAGATATTGATAAGTGCTTAATTTGAGTACCATTGAAAACATTCTCCTGTAGAGAGTGTAGATTTGTTCCGATAAGATATAACATATATGTGCCATTGAGCTGTTCAAAGTTTAAGTTTTTATTATGTAAATCAATGTATTCACAGAAAATTTTGAAGTTATTGATATAACAAGTGTTTTTGATGTTAATTGTTTCATTGAAAGCTAAAGCAGCTACCTGGAATTGTAATATCCAAATTATGTGCAGTTGGTTGAATTTCATTTTGGAATATTTGTGTTCTGATAACTGTAAAAAAATACATACTTTTAAAGATAGAATCTTACTGAATTCATTGTTAGTAAACATCTTATTTAAGTTAGAAGCATTTTTATCTTGATTATAATCAGTGCATATAATTATTGTATATATTTTCTATGTTTACAGCCTTGGCTAGATGATGTAAAAGGGTAAATGAAATATCTTTAAAAAGAGTAAGAAGTGTGTCCTATTTTCCTTTACAGTTTCTCAATTAATTTACTACAAATGAAGACTCTAAGGTCTTGGAAGTATGTGGCACGAATCCTTATAGAATAGTCTAATGTGAATAGTGCCAGCCAGGTAGACAAAATAGATAGGATATTGGTACATTAGCAGGTGATAATATGTAGCAATCAAAGTCATGAAATCACTCAAGCTAGTGTTTTAAATAACCTCACTACCTTGTGACTTGCCTGTAAATAGTGAAGGCTAAAAGAATAAGACCCAGAGCAGAGTTCTTAAGTAGTTTGTCTTCTGTTGGTATCTCTTGTTTACCAAAGGAAATCTGTTGTATATTCCCAAGAATTTAGTGTAATTAGGTACTTGGAATGAAATATCTTGCCCGGAAATACAACAAAGCATGTGCTATGAATTTGAACTTATGACACATAAACTGAGCGAATAGAGTTCGATACTTTATCCGCTTAACCATTTGACCTCTCCTCATTACAATAATTTACAATTATCAGTTCTAATGTATAAGAAATTACCAAGCATATTTGGTTGCGAATAAGTTTGTATCAAATGATGCTATTATTTATTATTGAATTTATGTCAAAGGATGCTATTATCTTAAACAAACTTTATCATATGTTCTTCTGATTAGCAACATTAGCAGATGATAGGAATTAATCATACAAAATTAATGTGTAATTAACCTTGCAATAACAGTGACTAGTCTTGCAATAATAATGTCTAGTCATCAGCATGATGACTAATTTCTAAACACTCAACAATGTTGTTGACCTCTAAATGATGACCTTATTTAGGATCTTATGCATACAGGTGTCTGTGCCTGAATGTCCATTTGAATGTATGTGAGCATAAACATGTTATGTATATAAGTGTGTGTTTGTGTATGTTTGTATGCATGCAACATACCCTTGGACAATACATTAGACTTATAATAGTATTGTTTATAAAACTGTAAATGCTAGTGCAAAATAGTCATTATCATAGCACACCAAATTCTTAGTTGAGGAACTACAATAGATATGTGTCGTAGTTATTTTGAAGTTTAACTTCAGACCAGCGCTGATTCAGTAGAGCCATTCTTTTGTTTTTCTTTTTCCTCTTTTAACTTACCCTTCATTTTATAAGATGGTACTATGTAATTTTAGAGGGCATTTGGCTGCTATCTTTTTTATCTTGTCAAGTGACCAAATGGTGGCTGCTTTGTTGACTTGAATAATGTGCGTTTCTACACATACTAAGCATTGAAAAACACAAACATGTAGGCCACTTCATTTAACCCTTTAGCATTTAAACCGGCCAAAAGTATTCTGCCTGTTTTATGGTCAAACTGGCCAGATCTGGTCTCTCACACCAACCCTACAATATTGTTTTAAAAATTAACAATTACCTCATCAGACTCTCAAAGTTACAAGATAATGCATGATTAATTCAAAACAATGTGGATAAAAAAGCATTACTTTTGGTAAAATAATGCGAACACTAAAGGGTTAAATATGGATAATTCCATAATGATGTTGTTTCAATAACTGCAGTGGATTCTTTGTGTTTCTTAGGTTTGATTCTAACCTAATGTAATTCAACGTATTGTTAATCGGTTTGAAACCAAGGCGAGCTAGCAGAATCGTTAGCACGCCGGGCGAAATGCTTAGCGGTATTTCGTGTGCGTTACGTTGTGAGTTCAAATTCCGCCGAGGTCGACTTTACCTTTCATCCTTTCGGGGTCGATAAATTAAGTACCAGTTACCCACTGGGGGTCGATGTAATCGATTTAATACCTATGTCTGTCCTTGTTTGTCCGCTCTGTGTTTAGCCCCTTGTGGGTAATAAAGAAATAGGTTTGAAACGAAGGAATTGCGTTATAAGGTAACGAAGTTTGAATTGAGTTTCAACTAAGATTTTCACAACTTCTTAGACTCTTGGAATGCCAGGAATAGTATAATGTTAAACTAAATTTATAGTATTTCTTTCATCTTATTTCTGTATTCAAATTTCACTACTATTAACTTTAGCTTTCACATTATTGTTTTTAAAATAACTAATATACTGGGGTTGATCTGTTCAGTCAACTGCTACAATTTTGTTATAAATGTTGGCCATGGTGCCATATAAAATAACTTTTAACATTTATATAATGTGGTATATAGTCTTAGGGTATTGTGTGAATGTATTTCAATTTCTATATTATCATATTTAAAAGAAGTAAAAAATTACAATTTGAACAAAACTTTACATATATATGTGTGTATATATATATATATATATATATATATATATATATATATACTTTATTTAAATCAGCAGAAAATTCAACAAAATCTGTTACTCAGAGTTTCTCGTTGCCGTTCATCAGATAGTTTTTGTTAGAAAAACTGTCTGACAAAAAAACTGTCTAACAAAAACTGTCTCATGAATGGCAACGAGAAACTCAGAGTAACAGATTTTGTTGAATTTTCTGCTGCTTTAAATAAAGCATATTACTCTACTACTGGTATTTGAGTACTCTTTTTTTCCACCTTGTTTCACATTTATGTGTTTACTCTGGTATATATATATATATAGTGGGTATGAATTTTTAAATTAAAATTTGTTATGTGTATTGTAAATCTATAGCAAGTAACCTAGTTTTGATCACAAGTTGTTTTTCATTTCACTTTTCTCTCTCCCATGGAAATCTCAGCTTTTGTTTTATTAATAAACCAATACATTTCACCAGTTTCAGAAGACTAGTAAAGAATGCATTGAATTCCATTTTTGGGCAGTGCTTGTTGTTCAACAACCATATCAGGGTTCCTTTGTGTATCTGCCATGAAGTTTGTTTTTAGATATACTTGACCTCTTTTAATTTTGTCCTTAAAAGTTTATTCCTTTGATCATGAAACTTCCACTTACTGAATATTGCCAAATCTTAATGTCATAGATTCATATGTAAATTTATAGGAAAACAGTCTGCAATTATATTTGATTACTGGAAATTTATTTTATTCATTAATGAAACTCAATGACTGAGAATATTTTGCGTGTGTTATGTATATAATCACTCACTTTGGAAAAATAATAAGTCTGACCTCAATTAACTGTGATAAACATTTAAATTCGAAAATAAACATAACCTAAATACGTGATAAAATTGCAAGTAGGTTCCTTAATGAATGGAAACAAAGTTGAAGGGGAAATAGCATTAATAATAGTCACTTTGTATACATGTCATCTGAACAAATAACTTTGAAGTAAAAACCTGTCTTGATCTAAACTAAAGCTAGCTACAGGTCAAAAAACTACACTGTAAAAATAAAACCTTACCTTACCTTCTTGTCAATCTTAAAGTATAATTTATTTGTAATTTAACAATGTTTCCATTTCTGTTGCAAAAGTGATCATCATCCATTGTTGTAATCCATATGAATAACAAGTGGAGATTTCCTTGTACTGTAGAGGAGTATCATTAATAATTGTCTTGGCTACTTACAATATAGTAGTAGACCAACTACCTTCTATGGTGAGGAAATAGCTTTGTTGTCCTTTTATGGCAATCTGGGATGGGCTTTGTAAGACAGGTAAGTTGACATAAGAAACCATTGTCAGTTGTTACTAGTCAGTTTCTTCAGAATGACAAGTGCTTAGGTGTCACAAATACCAACCTTTACATAAAATATTTTTTTGTTCATTGTTCATGGACATCGTTCATTGACTAAATAAAGTATATAATGAACATAGTAATAGTAAATTTTCTTGAATACTTGAGAAAGAACCCTTTCTGATGTTTATAACAAATGATCAAAAACTTAGTCATACAAATATCGTCAAAGGATACATTATGATCTATATCACTAATGTAACAGGACACTCTGGGTGTAAAATGGAGCATAAAAAAACATAAAACTTTCATTAGTTACAAAGAAAATATGCTGAAAACTGATCTACTGAGTGAAACAAGATGTAGGGCAGATAAGTTGGTAGCAATTGGAGAGTTTGGTATTATTTAAAAATGTTATTTTAAGAAGGGACAGTGCCCATAACCTAAACTGGGAAAGTAGATGTACTTGGTATTCACTTTGAATTTCCACAATTTGATGTCTGTACAGAAAATGGGCTGGGTGTTTCAAATGGTTTACAGTTCAAGTAAAGCAGTGCTGCCCAGTGTCCAGCCCACGGGCCGGATCTGGCCCACTAGTCGGTCTTCAATTTATGGGTATCTGCAAAACAAATTACAAAAAATGTATTTGTAGATAGGCGCAAGAGTGGCTGTGTGGTAAGTAGCTTGCTTACCAACCACATGGTTCCGGGTTCAGTCCCACTGCGTGGCATCTTGGGCAAGTGTCTTCCACTATAGCCTCGGGCCGACCAATGCCTTGTGAGTGGATTTGGTAGACGGAAACTGAAAGAAGCTTGTCGTATATATGTATATATATATGTGTGTGTGTTTGTGTGTCTGTGTTTGTCCCCCTAGCATTGCTTGACAACCGATGCTGGTGTGTTTACGTCCCCGTCACTTAGCGGTTTGGCAAAAGAGACCGATAGAATAAGTACTGGGCTTACAAAGAATAAGTCCCGGGGTTGATTTGCTCGACTAAAGGCGGTGCTCCAGCATGGCCACAGTCAAATGACTGAAACAAGTAAAAGAGTAAAAGCGAGAGATCATAAAAAAATCACATTAAAGTATCCTCTTTATGTTGAGGAAGTGTGCTTCACGCAGGTCTTCTCCATACGTCATTATGAGACGTGATTTATCTGCAACAGGGATTGTTTTAAGCATGCTGACCGTGTTGTGGCTGAAAACTGTAAAGTCAAGCTGGCTTGAGCCAGCAGCCAATCACAACATCGCTCAATCAATGGGGAAAATCACTGCCTAAGAATTTCATTAGATTTTGTGCTTGAAGACCAATTCTTGGTGGATGAATGAATAATTCATGTGATACGGAAGCCTTATACCGATGAGCAAATTACAGTAGTTTCTTTTTCCCAATAAATTTCAAATTTTGTTCATCCATGGCGTCGGCTAGAAAAATCAGAAAAGTAGACAAGGGGAATCACAGGTTTAACGAGGCATGGACAAATTTGCATCTCTTTGTGGAATCAAATACAAAATGTCTCTGTCTGACCTGTGGTGAAACAATCGCAATTCCAAAAGTTGAAAATGTGAAATGGCATTACACATTAAAGCATGCTTCGACCCATAATCGTTATGAAGGAGATCAACGCAAGGAGAAAGTACTTTTACTTCAAAGGAATTTAGTCTCGCAACAGAATATTTTTCAGAAAATAGATGATGGATTGAAAAAATACGCCAAAGTAAGTTTCATCATTGCTGAAAAGATCGCATGCATCACGAAACCTTTTTTGGAAGGAGACTTTCTCAAAGAATGTATCACCTCAGCAATTGAAATTCTGTACCCAGAGAAAGAGAAGGCTATAATATGTGTTAGCTTGTCGCGTAATACAATAACCTGAAGGATTGAAGAACTGGCTGAAAATACGAAAATGCAGTTGAAGAAACTTCGTAAAAACTTCTAAATTTACAGCATTGCCATCGACGAATCTACTGACATAACTGATACACCACAACTGGCGATTTTCGTGAGAGGTGTTGATTCAAGTTTTAATATCACTGCAGATTTACTTGCTCTATGCCCCATGAAAGAAAATTGCACAGTGCTGCTGTTTTCAAAGAAATCAATATTGCACTCGAAAAGGTGGGACTGACTTACGATCGCCTGGTGGGAATTGCTACCGATGGTGCACCGGCCATGATCGGCAAGGAACAAGGCTTGTGTGGTTTTATCCAAAGAAAACTGGAATCCCTGAATGTGAGTAAAGACCAAATATTGTGGTACCATTGCATTATACATCAGGAATCACTTTGCTCCAAAATCATTAAGTTTGATCACGTCATGGATAATGTCGTGAAAGCTGTCAACTTCATTCGGAGTCGCGCATTAAATCATCGACAGTTTCGAAATTTTCTCGATGAGATAAACGCCAAATTTTCTGGCATTCCTTTTCAGGGGGCTCAGCCGTGGACGTACTTTGAAACGCTTTTACGATATTCGAGAACATGTGGCAGCATTTTTTGAAGCAAAAGGAAATTTATGCATCAATTTTGATGACGACTAATGGATGAATGATTTTTCCTTTCTGGTGGACATTACACACAAGCTGAATGAGTTGAATGTGCGGTTACAAGGAAAAGAAAAACTCATCCATAATTTGTTTGGGGAGGTGACAGCTTTCCAAAAGAAACTGGATTTGTGGATTACTCAAATTGCTGACAGCAATTATGCTCACTTTTCTTGCCTTCAGAAACAGCTGCACATTTCAGCCATAAATCGGGAATTCTTTGTGAGCGAGTTAAAATGGATGCAGGAAGAATTTGCCAGGAGATTTAAGGATTTCCGTGCTTGTGAAGAGCAGCTGAAAATTTTTTCAATGCCTTTTGACGTGGATCCTGCTTCAAATGGAATTGAATGAATTGCAAAGTGACTTTGATGTCAAGAGTCAGTTTTTTAAACAGGAATCTGATGGATTTCTACAAATACGGTCTGCCTCACACTCAACATCCAAATCTTACTTGCTACTCAAAATGCTTTCTCGTTTTGTTCGGTTCGACGTGGATATGTGAATACCTCTTCAGTCGCATGCAATTGGTAAAATCGAACAAAAGAAATTCTTTGAGTGATGCTCACCTCGAAGATGAACTCCGACTGGCCTTAACAAATATTCCAGCAGACATTGAAAAGCTTCTTGATGACTCGAAACAATTTCAAGTTTCTCACTGATATTTTCGTTCATTACTGGTATACATCTTTATATATAAAAGTGAGGTTGTGTGCTGTCTGTCTCCTACGATTTAGATTCCTAACTACTCCTACATTTTGTGGTGCAGTTTAACCAAAACCGGGTATCTTATAGTCGTGATTCATATCGAGCCCTTCTGGGTATTAGCGCGCGTCTACAATGAGTCTACGATTTAAAAAAAAAATTACCATCAATTTTTCCCATTTTTAATGCATTTTTGGCATATATAAGGGAAGTAACTCTCTAAAAATTTATTATTAAATCTCAGAACGTAAAAAGCTACAGTAACAGCCCCCCCTTTGTGGTTAGCCATATTGAGATGGCTATTATACTTTACATCTCTAAAAATGCTTATATAGTTATTTACCTTACAAACCCGAGCAACGCCGGGCGATACTACTAGTCTAAAATAAAATTGTTTTATTATTGAAATATAAGCCATTTATTTGAACAAATGTTTTTTTTAATCTTGATCAATTGTTAAATTTGTTTTATAGAATGTAAGGTTCTAAATCAAAATTTTTAATGGTCATTTCGTATTCATGTAATATCTGGAGACTATAATTTTTTGATAGCAGTGAAGAAGTAATAGAAACAGTATCATATGTAGGACCCCTATGTTTAAATTGAGTTATGAATTATAATTGTATAATGGACAATTTCTATAAATAGAATAATAGAATCAATGTTTTCAGTTCTGAATACTTTTTCAAACTATTTCAAATAGTTGTATTAAAAAACGAAAGGCTAGAAATGTAAGTCCGGCCCACTAGCATCGTTTTTTCTTAAATCCGGCCCATGTTCGGAAAAGGTTGGGCAGCACTGAAGTAAAGGTTTGGGTGAAATGATTAGAATTGTGTTTTGTGGGGAGACACAGTAGGAATGATCAAAGAGAGGCAAATGTATCCAACTTTTGTTGGGGCACATGCACATATTGGTTATTTAAAGCAAGCAAAAACCATTGTAGTTATGCAGAAGGGACCACTATTATGTTGGTTAGAGGGTATTTCTTAATGACAGTTTACTAATCAACCAGATGGCCTTTTTTGTGGGGGTATGATCTAGAATATTTGAGTGTATTTGACAGCTATACCATTCCAACCATGTGAGCTGGCCTGAGGTACATTTGTGGTCAGAACATTCTAGTCTGATCACAGTGTCTTTGTTTTCTGTTTTCTTTTTTTCTTTCTTTTTTTTTTTTTGTATTGTTTATATAAGAGTACATTATCCTTTCTTGAATATTTAAAGATAGTAAGACAGGGAGCCGAGAAATTTGGCTGCTATTTCAAGCAGGACAAGCATCAGTGTAGAAACACCCTTATTGGTTTGAGTCCATGTGTTTGGCTTCTACACTATGTATGATATATGATTATGTAAAATCTGCTGTTTTGTCTTTTTTTCTTGTGAAGAGATTGGGGTTAGGCATGATTCACCTATTCCATGCTGGATTTAATATAATTCTTTGCAGGCTTGTGTTGTTTCTTTCTGTTGGTCAAATGTGATGCCTAGGAACACTAAGTATGTTTGTGCATTGTCTTGCTTTCTGAACTATGTAGTTTACGTGTGAATGTTGTACAGGTGTGGTAAGCAATTCCTGGTGTTTGTATTTCTTTTTGTGTTATGTGAAAATGTGTGAATGATCTTTGCTCCTAATAGTGAAAAGAAAGATGGTGAATTCAGTGAGTGCTGTTATCAATCTATTGTAAGACATGAAGGAGTAGTTTGAAAGAGTCAGTTACTAATACAAGATGGTCCAAATAACCACATAGGGTATTCCTCACTGACTTGGCTCATTTCACTTTTAGTTAATTGAACTGGTGGCCATAAATGACAAGAATCATTGTCACTATTAAAACAAAAATTTCATCTTCTATTTTCATTTCTCTCTCAGAACATGAGCTTTCTCCCCCTTAACCCCTTCTATTCCTTCAATGATGATCTAAGCATCTTCAAAAGCAGCCTTTGTCATTTATCGGGGATGTGTATTGCAAATGTTGCATTGAATGTTGTGGGTCCAGGATAACTATTTTATGCTTTAAGTAGCAAGACTTTCATTCATTAATACACCCAGGAACAATCCCAGGACTACTTAATGGACTGACTAAAGTTGTCGTTATTTACTATGTGGTATATACCATCATCATCATCATCATCATCGTTTAACGTCCGTTCTCCATGCTAGCATGGGTTGGACGGTTCGACCGGGGATCTGGGAAGCCAGAAGGCTTTACCAGGCTCCAGTCTTATCTGGCAATGTTTCTACAGCTGGATGCCCTTCCTAACGCCAACCACTCCGTGAGTGTAGTGGGTGCTTTTTACGTGCCACCTGCACTGGAGCCAGGCGAGGCTGGCATCGGCCACGGTCGGATTGGTGCATTTTATGTGCCACCTGCACGGAAGCCAGTCGAGGCGGCACTGGCTTCGGCCACGATTCGGATGGTGCTTTTTATGTGCCACCTGCACGGAAGCCAGTCGAGGTGGCACTGGCTTCGGCCACGATTCGTATGGTGCTTTTTACGTGCCACCGACACGGAAGCCAGTCGAGGCGGCGCTGGCATCGGCCACGATTCGGATAGTGCTTTTTACGTATCTCCAGTCCAGGGCTCCTGGCATCTGCCAGGTGCCAGTCATAGGATTGGTTCAATTTCAATTCCGATTTCAATTTCACTTGCCCCATAACTAAATATATAACTGTCCAAGTGTCCTCTTAATCATTATTATTATTATTATTATTATTTTACGTGCCACCTGAGCAGGTGGCACGTAAAAAGCACCCACTACACCCACGGAGTGGTTGGCGTTAGGAAGGGCATCCAGCTGTAGAAACACTGCCAGATCAGACTGGGCCTGGTGCAGCCTTTTGGCTTCCCAGACCCCAGTTGAACCGTCCAACCCATGCTAGCATGGAAAATGGACATTAAACGAGGATGATGATGATGATGATGATCGTTTTGTAAAGTTCTATATTGGCATCAGTTAAATGAGTCCTTATGGTAGACATAATTTTATGAATGACTTTAGGAACTTCTTTTTATTATTAACATCACAATTTCCTGTTTGGCTGCATCCAATTCTTTCATCATATATACACTATTTGCAACTTCTATTACCACTTTACTGTTTCATCCAATACATCTCTGTATTTAAGCTCTAAAAGGAACAATACAATGTTTTCATTTTTAATGGAAAGTCTACATATAAACGTAGACAGTCAAATAGAAATCTTAATATATAAAGACTATTATATGCAGTTCTATATTTGGGTTTCCTAATTTCACAGTTAAAAAGTTTGGAAGGTAGGAATCTATGCTTGCTTTTGTTTTATTTTTGTTTAGTCATCTTTTTTTTTTATATTCATATGTTTGCAATATAGGCGCAGGAGTGGCTGTGTGGTAAGTAGCTTATCTACCAACCACATGGTTCCGGGTTCAGTCCCACTGCGTGGCACCCTGGGCAAGTGTCTTCTACTACAGCCTCGGGCCGACCAAAGCCTTGTGAGTGGATTTGGTAGACGGAAACTGAAAGAAGCCTATCGTATATATGTATATATATATATGTGTGTGTGTGTGTGTATATGTTTGTGTGTCTGTGTTTGTCCCCTAGCATTGCTTGACAACTGATGCTGGTGTGTTTATGTCCCCGTTACTTAGCGGTTCGGCAAAAGATAGACCGATAGAATAAGTACTGGGCTTACAAAAGAATAAGTCCCGGGGTCGAGTTGTCGATTAAAAGGCAGTGCTCCAGCATGGCCGCAGTCAAATGACTGAAACAAGTAAAAGAGTAAAAGATAATATGAATGATGACTTGGCTGTGTCTGACAAGCTTATTATTTTCAGTTAGGTATGAATATCTTGCAGGATGGGGTTTTCCTTCTTCAATCTGTTCTTGTGTCTCTAAATATAGGCTTAACTGAAATTAGCAAATATATTTTCAAGTCAGTAAATAAGCCTCTATGTAATTACTTGACAAGCTAGAAAGAACTGCCAAAACCTTACTAACTTGAAAAGATGGTATACATTGCACAATGTCTTAAGAAAGGGATGGGATAGTCATTGCTGGAATGTTAACTTTGCCCTTCATTTTGTATTTCTTCAGACATAGAACTTCTAGAATTACTTTGTTTAATGTATTCTGTTTTCTGGAGAGGAGTGTGGTAGATTATAGTTTGAGAGATTTGGTTTTTGTTTTGAACAGTCTGAGAGACCACCCAGAAGTTCACTCATTGTTTCATTAGTTGAAATAAAATGTTAAATGTAATATTACTCTACCTCCCAGTCTCTTCTAGACTGGCAAGACTAGATAACTTTCACTCTTTCTCAATAAATTATAAAAAAAAAGTAAATATTAAATAAAATGAATAAATGAATATTAAAACCAATTGTTTTTTATATTTTTAATCAATATTTATATTTTTAATCATTTATTCAAATATTTACATGGGTTTTAACAATTGCCATTCTTCAAGATTTATACAATTGAAACATGAAGTGTATACTGTTTTCTTTTTGCTTACTGGTTTCAGTCATTGGTTGTGACCATGCTGGGGCATTTTGTCGAGTACAGACAACTGTAATACATGCAGACTCATGTTTAATTTGTTTTTCATCTGGCAAAGTTCATTTTGTTTTTTGTTGTTTTTAGACATCTAAGTTCTTATTATTTATAACTTCATTATGTACATTTTTGTAAGAGGTTGATTCTTTAAGATACAGATTATTTACAGTTTAATTACCAAAGAATCTGAATCTGTTGATTTGAAAAGATTTTCAAGTTTTAGCGTTAGCTTCTCCAATTCTATTACTTGGGATTTAACCCTTTCGATACCAACCCGGCCAAAACTGGCTCTGGCTCTGTAGTACAAAGGTCTTGTTTTTATAAATTTTGAATAAAAATCAACCACCAAACCTGAATCCCAATTTATGTTCCTTATACTAGCTTAATGATAACTAAGTTATTTTACTAAATTCTTTGTTATATTTAAAATAATTGAAAGAAACAGAGCATCTCAAAATAAATACAGTAACGAAAAGGTTAAACTGAAATCCACTCAAAAGCATTGTTCTTTTAAAAAAAGACTTGACTTTCATCTTTTGCTTTCAACAGATTTGATCCTTTTGTAAATTTGTGCATGTATTTCATGGCTACAGCCAAAAATGGATATAGATTTCAAATTTTGGTACAAGGCCAGCAATTTTTGGGGAGGGGGTACTTATTTTACTGACCCTGTAAGGATGAAAGGCAAAGACAACCTTGGTGGAATTTGAACTCAGAGCATGAAGATAGATGAAATGCTACTAAGCATTTCGCCTAGTGTGCTAACAGTTCTCCCAGCTTACTGCCTTGGCTACAACAAAAATAGATATTGGATGTAATTAACTTTTCATTTGAAATTAGATTTATTTTCTTGATAGTAGGTTCAATTAATCATAACATTTTAGTTACTATATTACTTCTAGAATAACTACTATACCATTATGATGAGTACCTAAGCATCTATTAGAGCATTTATTTTATTAACCTGATCAATGTAGAGGCTAAATTTCCCTTAAAAAAATCTTCTACCTACTTATAAAATAGGGTCAGGTCACATGTGTAAAAGTCTAAACCATCATACAGCATGCCTACATTAACCCTTTAACATTCAGATTATTCCATCAAATGTAATATTTATTAACATTTTTAAAAATTAGTCATGCATTATCTCATAGCTTTGAGATTTCAATGATATGAGTGTTTATTTATTTGTTATTCTTTTTAGAATGGCATTGTTGGGTAAGGGTAAGAGGTGGCTAGTTTGAACATAAAATGGGTTGAATATTTGGGCTGGGTATGGCTATTTTAAATGCTAAAGAGTTAAAGATAGCTTAGGCATTGTTAGGATGCTAATTGTATGATGATGTTAGACTGATTTGATTTTGTGGAGACCTATTATCTACCTTATGAAATAGCTCAAGTAGACCACCATTTACTTCTGTAAGAGCAGATAGCAACTTGTTTGTTCTTACAGAATCCACTAGAGCTATTTATTATAATTGTTGTTGTTGTTGGTGTTAACGCAGCAAGCTGGCAGAATTGTTAGCACACTGGACAAAATGCTTGGTGGTATTTTACTCATTGCTATGTTCTGAGTTCAAATTCTGCTGAGGTTGACTTTGCTTTTCATCCTTTTGGGGTTCATAAATTAAGTACCAGTAAAACACTGGGGTCAATGTAACCGACTAGTCCCCTCCCCCAAAATTTCAGGCCTTGTACCTTTAGTAGAAAGTATTATTATTATTATTATTATTATTATCATCATCATCATCATTATTACTATGGTGGCAACTGGACAAAAAGCTTAGTGGTATTTTGCCCATCACTACGTTCTGAGTTCAAATTCTGCCAAAGTCAACTTTGCCATTCAACCCTTTGGCATCGATAAATTAAGTATCAATCGCATACTGGGGTTGATCTAATTGACTGGCCTCCACTCCCACAAAAGATTTCAGGTTTTGTGCCTATAGTAGAAAGGATTATTAGGATTATTATTATTATTATTATTATTATTATTATTATTATTATTATTATTATTATTATTATTTGTTGAGTAAAATGATTAGCGTAATCTAATCTGCCTCTGGGTTCTGAGCTCAAATTCCACCAAGGTCAACTTTACTTTTTACCCTTTGGAGATGATGTAATTGACTATTCCCCTCCCCTCAAAATTATGGCTTTGTGCCAAAATAAGAAAGGATTATTATTATTATTATTAGTTTGTTTTAAAATTTGGGATTACGTAGACAGCATTTTATGTAGGACATGGGCAGTTCCCATGAGCACTATTTTTTGAATTTTTGCCATTTTGGGGTTTCCTATGTAGGAATCAGCCCCTTTCGCTATCATCCTAGAGCACCTGTGACAACAGGTACTATTTTAGTCTTGAGGTTCTAAATTTTGCTGATTTCTATTTCAAGATCTTTATACTTGCTCAGTTTTTGGTTGGTCTTGACAGATACATTTATGTCAATTGGGACAGTTATGTCAATGGGGAGGCTTGATTTTTGTTTGAAGTCCTTCAATATAATGTCTGGCCTATTCGCATCTATCTTTCTGTCAGTTTGAACAATGAAGTTCCAGAGGAGTGAGATGTGATCATTTTGAATCACCAGAGGTGGTTTGTGTTCCCACCAGATTTTACCATGGAGCAGACCCAAGTTTTTGCACATTACCCAGTGAATATACTGTGCTGCTCTGTCATGCCTGTTGAGATACTCTGTAGGCACAAAAAGACTCCACTTGGAGACAACATGATTGATGGTTTCATTTTGTTGTTTATGTACACGACATGTTGGGCTACTGCCGTTCTTCAATATGTCAGCCTGGTAGTTCCTTGTAGGTAGGCATTGATCTTGGGCTGCTATGATAAACCCTTCTGTTTCTGATTTTAAGCCAGAATACTCTAGCCATAAGGGCTTTGTCAACATTGGCATTATTAGCTCTCTTTGGGTATTTGCTGAGGCAGCAGTTTTAGCATGGGTTTTCATACACTTAGCTTTTTCAGTGCTTTTTCCCATTATTATTATTATTATTATTATTATTATTATTATTATTATTATTATTATTATTATTATTTACTATTATTATTATTATTTATTATTATTATTATTATTATTATTATTTATTATTATTATTATTATTATTATTATTATTATCATCATCAGTAATAAGGTGGCAAGCTGGGAGAATAGTTAGCATGCTGGGTGAAATGCTCAGCAGTATTTGGTCCACCTTCACATTCTTAGTTCAAATGCTGCCAATGTCAACTTTGCCTTTCATCCTCTCAGGGTCAATAGAATGAATACAAGTTGAGCACCAAGGTTGATGCAATTGACTAGCGCCCTCCCCCAAAATTACAGGCCTTGTACTTGTACGAGAAAGTATTATTATTATTATTTGTTATTGAATCTGTATTCAATCTAAATAGCAATTTCTAAGCAGCTTTTCATGTCTTCCTTTTTGGTTTGATTCTCATATAATTGTTTTTAGTTTTTGATTTCTGTTTTTCTTATTATTTTAGATTATTGTTATCTAACCTCGGCTCAGCTCTGAATGAGCAGAACTATGATCTGTGACCATCACATTTATTTTATTTTATTTTTAAAAAATTTTAATCTATTTTGCAGACTACATTACCTAGTCCTTTTTAAAGATGTATTGATATGATTTGAAAGAGGTTTGACTGTTATTTCTAGTGTATCAAGTGTATATTTGTATAATTATTATGGCACCATCCGTTCGTGTCCATTGCCAGCCTCGCCTGGCCCCCGTGCCGGTGGCACGTAGCACCATCCGTTCATGGCCGTTGCCAGCCTCGTCTGGCCCCCGTGTCGGTGGCACGTAAAAAGCACCATCTGATCGTGGCCGTTGCCAGCCTCGCCTGGCCCCCATGCTGGTGGCATGTAAAAAGCACCATCCGTCCATGCCAGCTCCGTCCATGGCCGTTTGCCAGCTCCGTCTGGCACCTGTGCGGGTGGCACGTAAAAAGCACCCACTACACTCACGGAGTGGTTGGCGTTAGGAAGGGCATCCAGCCGTAGAAACACTGCTAGATCAGACTGGGCCTGATGCAGCTTTCTGGCTTCACAGACCCCAGTTGAACCGTCCAACCCATGCTAGCATGGAAAGCGGACGCTAAATGATGATGATGATGATGATGTAGATATTAGCTTATTTCTTAATTTACAAACAACTGTGAGGAAGATTTACAACTTTACTTTTTCATATTGTCATAAACCTGTGAACAAAATAAAATCACTTTATAGTGGCAACAGTTTGTGTTACTTTTGCATTGAACAAATTCAATTTTTGTGAGGGATTCTACAGTTTAAATCAATTACTTGGGATATCTATGAAATAGTTTCATCTAATTTACTTTTTTACAAACCAATGATATTTAAATATATATATTTAAATATATTTCAAGAAAAGAATATGAATTTCAGTTGAAAATAAAATTTAGTATTTAACTGAATACCAGCTACTGATGAGGAACAATATTAAAGTTTAGTAAGTTAAGGGGATGACATAAAATACCATTTGAAAAATATTTTTAATTGAAATTTCCCTATTAGTTGGAGAAGTAAATATAAATCTTGGAACAAATGTTGACCACTCTTAATGAAAAGAGAATTTCAAGAAATTAAGAATTAATTTCTCTACAAGCTGAGAGAAAAGCCTGATTTTGTTGGCAAATAAGAACTATGGATATGTTTCAGTCTATTAGACCTCATCAGCATAGTTTCATCTAATTTACTTTTTTACAAACCAATGATATTTAAATATATTGTGCTAAGGAAAAAAAACTCAAATAGGCCAGACTGTCTCTTCAAGTTATTCTGATCAGGTGACAACAAAATTCTTACATACAGTAAAAGAGTTACAAATATATTTTAGCCAGTGTAATGAATATAATTTTTTTTTTAAATGTGCGAAGGAAAAAAAATTCAAATAGACCAGGCTGTCTCCTTCCATTTTTAACTAACAAAATTTATCCTTACTGTAGAAGTTGAACCCCCATAATGAGAATAAAGTAACACCATTCTCTGTCATATAGGTTGCTATTTAGCTGCCATCAGCTCTGTAAAAACTGATTTAGTGTATTGGTATTGAATATATGAAAAATATTGAATATATGAAAAACAATACAACCTTTAAAAGCGACAGAACAGGAATGCAAAATAAATTATATTTAAAACTATATTTCCTTCAATGCAGGAAATTCAAATAATAATGGACAGTATACTTGCAGCTTAATGACTAAAACAGTGAATAATACTGAAATACGATGACTTTTAAAAGTTCATATTTATACATCACTTTCTACCAGTTCAAGTGTGGTATAAATAATTTCATTTTTATTGCTTGAAATATTACCATCTTCATTCTTTGGAAGACTTGGTAAAGGTCTTTGTGCATGATTCAAATGTGATTCTCTTTGTGCAGGTAAATTATTTATAGGTAATGATTGATCTTGGAAAGTACTTTTCTTACCACCATTCCTTATATTTTCCTTATTGTCTATTGCTTTATCTTGCACAATTTGGGGGTTCTGAATTTCTTCATATTTTTCACCTAGTGTAAAACCAGGGTTATCCAAATATTGGTAGCTTCCTGCAGAAAGCTGTTGATCTGGCTGAACTTGACCATGAGATATTACAGAAATGGTTGGCACTTTAGTTTCATTTGGTTTTTTTCTTGTATAACGTTTAGTTTTTGGTGTTAAATTGGCTTGTGTCCTTTCTGGAGTTGTAGGTTCTTCATATATATGTTTCTTATTGTTTTTACGATTTCTGTATAATACACAGAGTAAAATAACAAGGATTAAAAGTGCAACAAATACACCAATTCCTAGTCCTATCTCTAATGTATTTTTGCTGCTCGTACTTGGGCTGTGCTCTTTTTCTTTTGGGCGTAAAGTATCACAGGCATCAATTAAATTGCTATTAGCAGTCATATTAACAATGATACAAATATGTATTATTGATTCACTGTTTAAATATGGATATATATGGAATTGTGTTAATTTGTGTATTAGTACTGATTGAGCTTTCCTTTCTTGATTAGGAAGAATTTCCTTAATTTGTAAAATAAAATACCTTACCCTGGATAGATCTGATATATTCCATGATATTTTAACATTTGAAGCCTCTCTGTAAAGTTTAATTGTAATGTTAGGTTTCTGAAAAGGTTTTGGAGTTGTTTTGGTAATTGAATTTGTAGTTGACAGACCACTTTCTTCAGTTGTTTTCGTAGCAGTCTCTAGTTTAGGTGTTGAACTTGTAGTTGAAATAGAACTTTCCTTGGTTGTTTCCATGGAGGTCTCTTGTTTAGTTTGAGTACTTATATTACCAATAGTTGATAATTCAACTGTTGAAATTACTTGAGCAGTTTGTGTTGTATATCTTGATCCAAAGTCTTGGCAAACTGTTGTATTACTATCACAGGTCAAATTTGTAGTTGCAATCAATTCCTCTCCATTAGCAGTGAGGCACTTCCAGTAATTAACAGATAAAAAGACATCATTAGATTTCTTAATAAACTCTTGCACCTGAACTTGAAGCCAATGAAGAGAACAATTACACACCAGTTTATTATTGCTGAGGTCTATATTGAAATATTCCTTTTCTGGCCAGTTGAAATTATTAAAAACACATTCGTCCACAACTTGGAGCTGGTTTTTGCTGAGTTTAATAGACTCTAAAGTGTTTTGTAGACCTTGAAATGCACCTTCCTCTAAACTCTCTAATTTGTTGTCATTTAGCTTTATGGCTTTTAGCTTTGAGTTCTGTTCAAATGCAAAAGCAGGGATTACTGCTAGATTACATTTGGAAAGATCCAAGAATTCCAAATGTGGTAATGTTTTAATTGCTGTCCAAAGATCTATGTTATTAAAACTATTGCCTTTTAACGATAATTTTTTCAGTGTTCCACTGGTATTTTCTAACCATTTTATTTCCATAGTTCCTTTTAGATTTTGATTATCCAAATATAAAATTTCTAAGAGAGGCACTTCAGTCATTGTTGTGGCCTCAATGATCAATTGATTTTTCTTTAGAGATAGTTCTTTAAGATTAATTAAACCTTTTAAATGTGTTTTTTGCAATTTAGTAAGTTGGTTATTTGTCACTGACAAGGTTTTCAGTTTATTCATATTTTGAAATATGTCGCCTGATAGACTTTTAATTCTATTGTAATTGAAGTTGAGGGTTTCAAGTTTTGAAAGGTTTTTAAAATGTTTCAGATGATCTTCTGTAATTGTGTTTATACTTAAGTCTAAATGTTGAAGGCTGTTCTCAATATTTTGAAATGCAAATTCATCAACTCTTGAGATAGAGTTTTGTATTAAATACAAATTTTCTAGTTTTCTATTTTCTTGCAAATTTCCCATACTTATTTCTTCGATAGCATTTTCTGTCATGTCAAGATGTTGT
Source organism: Octopus sinensis (assembly GCF_006345805.1). Lineage (NCBI taxonomy): Eukaryota > Metazoa > Mollusca > Cephalopoda > Octopoda > Octopodidae > Octopus > Octopus sinensis. The sequence goes on along the minus strand of NC_042999.1, from coordinate 160,710,180 downwards.
AAGTTGTGTAAATATTTGAAGATTTCTGGAAGTGGTATTTTTTCCAATTCATTTTTTGTAATGTGAAGTTGGGTTAAATTCCCCAAATGTACAAAAGCTTTTGTGCTGAAGAATTTAATTTTATTGTTTATTAAAGAGAGTTTTGTCAGTTTAGTTAGCTTATCAGAAGTAAAATTGTTTAAATTCTGGTTCATATAGAAATTCTCAATTTCAAGAGTTTCAAGGTTATACAGGTTTTGAAGGGCTGTAAAATCAACTAGTTCTGTTGTATCTGTTGTTGATAGCTCTAAGCTTTCCAAGAATTCTTCTTGTCCACCAAATGCATTTTTGTCAATTACTGTTAATGGATTGTCAGATATTGATAAGTGCTTAATTTGAGTACCATTGAAAACATTCTCCTGTAGAGAGTGTAGATTTGTTCCGATAAGATATAACATATATGTGCCATTGAGCTGTTCAAAGTTTAAGTTTTTATTATGTAAATCAATGTTTTTGCAGAAAATTGTAAAGTTATTGATATAACAAGTGTGTTTGATGTTAATTGTTTCATTGAAAGCTGAAGCAGCTACCTGGAATTGTAATATCCAAATTATATGCAGTTGGTTGAATTTCATTTTGGAATGCGTAATTTCCATGTGTCACCTGTATGAGAGATAAAATGTTTTCAAGGATGCAAGTAGTATATATTTCATGTTGTATGTGTTAACAATAGGGCTAGCTGACAAATACAAATGTGACTTATTATAAAACCTCAATACGAAGTATATAAAAAATTTTGCACATAATGATGAATTTACAATATCAATATCCACTAGCAGATGAGAATCATTTGACATGGGTGCCTGAATCACCAGATCTCATAATTTCATGTTTGCTTCTTCTGTGGCAGGTATCTGTTCACTGCATGGCATCCAAGTCTCATTGCCAACAATATATAGAATGAGAGTGACTGTTCTTTCACTGATGTCATAAATAACAAGCAGTCACTTTAAAAACAAATACCAGCGACATAAGCAGTATATGCCTGTGCTCTTAGCACTGTTCATCTATATGAGAGAATCTCTCAAGGAAAGTGCTGCAGTATATAGCATTCTAATAATATATCTACATTAAGTAGGATATAAAATTGTCATTTGATGTTAATACTACTTTTGTCACTTATATCTATCTTTGAAGGAGCCTGTTGCATACTTGTGACATCAGTGACTGAAAAATCATTGTTATTTTATAAATATACCATTAACAGTGAAACTTGGCTGGCATGTGATTAGTGGATGTCTGCCACTGAAGAAGTGCATGTACACTGAAATCCTGTGATGTGGCAGTTCCGATGCTGATGCCAGCTGATTCTCCTCTGCTAGTGATATTTGACTGTGTTCTTAGGAATGTATGTCTTTATTAGAGAATTTCTTCAGATAAATACTGCTGTATACAGCATTCTAATAATATGTCCACATTTGAAGATTGTCATACAAATACACGTGTGTGTGTGTGTGTATATATATATATATATATATATATATATATATATATACATATGTCAAAACTAGAAATCATTATATAGATGAAATCCAAGCCTAATGAGATTGTCTATGAAGTAAATCAATCAATATCAATATAGGTAATCATCATAAACCACGAATCCATAAACACTTTCAGCTTTATGAAAATGAAGGACAACTGAGAATTACAAAATCCCAGGACATAGAAAATTCACAAGCAAGCCTATCAAATAAACATTTCCACCACCATCTGCTACAAAATGGATATCTCTATGGTTCCAGCACTTGGGCAGTACAATTCAGTGTCTGCTTGGGAATCAATTGAAATGAGCAGGAGTGAAACATAAGCATATGTCCATTATGCTAATTCCTGCTTATAACTACAAACAACAGTCTCAAATTAAACAAATTAGTATTAGCTTATTGTTACAAAATGGTATCTATAAAACAGATATATATATATATATATATATATATAGTAAATCCAAAAAAAGAAGAACGAAGACAAAAAATCAACAACGTGAGGACGTGGTACATGTAAAGTATTAGTAGACGCTCAGGGAAGGAAAGAAAGATGGTTTAACATTTTGAGCAAACGCTCTTCTTCAGAAAAAGAGGAAAGTCCAATAGAAAGGAAGACAGAGGAAAAAAATTGTGAATGATTCACATGTAGCTACATTTAGTGCAAGGAGAAGCTATTCCATCAACAAAGCAAAATCTGATCAAATGCCTTGGAAGGGCTTTGACAATTCACTCCCTGACAGTAAGCAGAGGAGTGACTGAGGAGGATTGAAAGACCAGGGCTCCAAGGAAAACACAAGGCATAGGTCTATTAACACAAACTGCTCCCAAGACTCCTGCAGTTATTGGCATTGTATGCTGAAAGGTAAGAGGGTATCCCATGAAACTTCACTTCAATAGGCCTCTACATAAGATGTGGGCAGCTCTAATTTTCTTTGTCATCCATGGTGGAAAAATCCAAGGTTACAAAGTGTAGAGTTGTAATGATGTATGGGGAGTCCCATGATGAGCATGTCTGACATTCATGTATTATTACCAAGGTCTGGTTGAAAGTGGATGTCCAGCACCACTGATGCAGAGGCTGAAACATGCTGAAGCTACATGATATCATTGGAATTCATTGTAAGGCAGCGAGTTGGCAGAAACGTTAGCATGCCGGGTGAAATGCTTTTCGGTATTTCGTCTGCGTTACGTTGTGAGTTCAAATTCCGCCGAGGTCGACTTTGCCTTTCATCCTTTCGGGGTCGATAAATTAAGTACCAGTAATGCACTGGGGTCGATGTAATCGACTTAATATCTATGTCTGTCCTTGTTTGTCCCTTCTGTGGGTAATAAAGAAATACATATCATTGGAATTCCATGAACAGGATAGTAGAGTCTTAGTTCTTTTCATTTCCCACAATGGAAAAAGGCAGATAGTCTTGCAAGACGCAACGAAAAGTTTAGGAAAATAAAAATAAGAAATAAGTGGAAATTTTACCAGTGAGTGTGTTAAATTATAAGGCACAAAAAGAAAATGACTCTCCCCAGACACAACAGAATATAGTTCAACACACAAACTCACATAAAGAATCTTGTAAACCAAATCCAAAACGAAATATATATATATTTTTAGAAATTTTTTAGAAATTTCTGTCGGCTTTTTTTCGAGTAGCATGCGTATTGTGAAAAATTATATGGTTATGGACAATATGTCCAATTTTCGGTATATTTGGCATTAGAAATTTTTTCGTTTGTCCTTATTTATAAGTTGTTTATATATATATATATATATATGTAGATAGGGTTATAATCCAAGCTATGTCCTTGTGAAGCACATCTGCATATTTCAGTACTTCAAAATTTTATATAAATATTATAATTGTGTGAAACAAGAGAGAGATGTGTTAGAGTCGCCACCATCAAACTGACCCCGAATGAGGATCTTTGCTACCACTGGTACAAGAGGTGCAAGGGACAAATTGTGACAACTAAAGCTAAGGAGAATTGCTTGACAGTGGCCAAGAAGCTCCTGAATAAGCTGGCATATCCTGTTGACCCAGGGATGATCTGGATCTTCTCAAATAAAAAGAATTTCTGCCAGGATCTGTTGCACAACATTCAGAAGAACAGGTGGCCTGCTTACAATCCATGTAATATCCCACACCTTCAGGTGTGTCTCTAGTGAGGATAACATCATGCCACCCCACATCTTTGAACAGGGCCTCAGGCTTAAATCAGACAGCTATGTTAAGCTACTGGAGACTGTGATCAATCCCTAGCTGGCGAGGGTTGCTGCTGGAAGGCTGGATGTAGGATTCGGCTCCTTGCTATACTTCCGGAAAGAGTCAGAAGTAGTTGTTGGGGAATTTCTGGCCTTCTAATTCCCTTGATTGTAATCCCATGGATGACTATGTGTGGGGGGTATAGTCTACCTGCAACACCAAGGCCAAGCTGATGACCAAGATTAAGAAGGTGTTTATAGATCTTCCCAGGAACACATTGAAGAATATGTGTTGGGTTCTGGGGCTGGCTTGAGTATGTGTGTGGAAGTTGAGGCAGCTACTTTAAGTAAACTGTTATCTCTCAGATATAATCTTGCTGATATATTTGATTTTAAAAATACTTTTATTTTTAGATGGGATATTGTGTTTTCTCTTCCTTTTATGCAAAATATCAAATTTAGCCCAAATACCCTCTGTGTGTATGTGTGTGGGTATGTTTATTGACTCCAGTACTTAGATAAAATAAAGTTATTCTGTCATTTTATTCATCTTGTCTCTCTTGCCAAGCTGTGTTTTTCATACAAATACACACACATAGATAAATCATATATATATAATGAGTTATGTTTATTTATCACCCAAAGAGACACATCTGCACCTTCAAATGCTCCTGAACCTGTTGTTAAGTACCTCACCTGTGAGGAATCAATGCTAGGTGGGTCAAAACAATTGTAGTGATTAATAAAAAATTTTGTATCTTCCATATATATATATTTAGAAATATTCAAGAAAGTTGTATGTGTGGCAGAATTCTGGTGCAAGCATTCCTATAACCCTTCATAACTTTTTATTTTTTGGGGAATTTTCAGAAAATTTTTGCAAATTTGTGTTCTACATACAGGAATTCATATGTTCGTGTAAAAAAGAAAAACACTTTTTCTGTGTGTGATTTAAGGGCGATTTAGCTGCTATTTTTAGTACATCTCATGATCACCTGATACCTTCCTCATTTCTTTGTCATTCTGACATGTATTGATGTTTTTCAATATTTTTTCCCCAGCAAACACATTTAATGGAATGATGGTGCACCTATTTAAAAAATAAAATTAAGAAAACCATGGAGCTTTTAGGATTTATGGCGTAGTCATGTTAAAAAATTAAAAAGGATTGTTTTCCCATAAATTCCTGTTTAGAACACAAATTCACAAAACTTTTCTGAAAATCCCCAAAAGTTACAAAAGTTATGAGTGGTTATGTGGAGTACTTAAACCAGGATTCCGCCATATATCTATACACTTTTCAAAAGGCAGATATTTGCTTATTAGTATACACACACAACCAGATAGGAACACTTGCTAATATCCTTCTACTCTCTCTCTCTATTACTCACATACATATAAAGAATCATTTAAATCTTACCTCATTACATTATTAAAATTTCATTATATTGTTTAAATTTGAGATATCAATTTGTCTGTAGTTTGATCATATTTCATAACATCCATCGTAATAATTCATCGGAAGTGTTTGTAGTTTTCTTTTCAGCAGGTGTAAATATTGTGTGTGTGTATATATATATATATATATATATATATGTATATATCAGAGTACACACACTCACACCTACTAAGTTGTTTTTGTGTCTTCTGTTCCTCCCTGACTGCTCAGCTAAACACTAGGTGAATGAATACTACCTGTGGTTTAGTGATTGATAGGAAGTAAGTAGCACACAGTCTTTTTTAGGATTAGCAGTGTCCACTAGGCAAATAGTCTACTAATTTACCATGAATGTAAATTTTATTCTCATGTAAATGCCCAATAGTCATCAGGAGCAAATCAGTTGTAGTTAGGAAGCAGAAAAGCTATTAGCAATTTCTTTTTCTGTTCTTTCTTTATTTTCTTTCTTTTCTCAATACTTAAAACACAAATAGTTTTGTAGAGTCCTTAAGAAATATTTTATATGTCAACAGGAGAAACAAAAAAATGTTTACCACATTTTCTAATTTTCTACTAAAACGTTTCTCTCTTATTTTTTTTTATACTCAAACGTTTGTGTGTGTATTCTTTCTTTTTAACTGGTTTCAGTCATTTTTTTTTTACTGTGGCCCTGCTGGAGCACCCGCTTGCTTTTAGTTGAAGAAATCGACCCCAGGACTTATTCTTTGTAAGCCTAGTACTTATTCTATTGGTCACTTTTGCCGAAACGCTAAGTTACAGGGATGTAAACATACCAACATTGGTTGTGAATTGATGGTGGGGGGACAAACATGGACACAAACACAAACATACTTACATACATACATACATACATATATATATATCAGTTGTCAAGCAATGTTGGGGGGACAAACACAGGCACAAACATACACACACAAACACACACACACATATATATATATATACGATGGGCTTCTTTCAGTTTCCGTCTACCAAATCCACTCACAAGGCCTTGGGTGGCCCAAGACTATGGTAGAAGACACTTGCCCAAGGTGCCATGCAGTGAAACTGAAGCTGGAACCATGTGGTTAGGAAGCAAGCTTCTTACTACACAGCCATACCTGTGCCTATATATATAAGAGAACAAGGTGTACGTTACGCCGCAATAATATATGTATAAAAAAAATATATAAAAATACAAAATCGGACAAGAACGCAAAACATTCAAATAGACGACACAAAAAACGGACAGGTCATTCGAAGCCTCTAATCATTAGTCAAGAACTGGATCATCCTTGCAATTTCGGCTGATTAATCTTGAGATCGCTCCGATCCGGCCAGCCCCAAGGAAAAACTAAGCTATGAGCATAGATTTCTTGGAAAAAGGATCGAATGTATGCGAAACAAGGACAGAAAAACGGACGATGCCACACGAATATAAGTACAACAAAACAATGATAATAATAACAGGACAAAAACAACAGGTATCTTTCAATGGAACTTTTCTTAGTTGTTTTTATGAAGATTTCTAGTTTAGGTGTTGAACTTGCAGTTGAAATGGAACTTTTCTCAGTTGTTTTCATGGCAATCTCTTGTTCAGTTTGAGAATTTACATTGCCAATAGTTGATAATGCATCTTTGCAACAGTAATGCTTATATATACAATGATACTCACCACCAATAGGGACAACAATTTTAACATGTTTGAATGATGGTCAGTTAAAGCAAGACCAACTGATGTGACATGTCTGTTACCAAATGATTGCTGAAACCTTCTTTCCAGGAGCCCAATACCATCTTTCTTGCCCATGTTCCCTCCCGCACCCCTTTCCCAGTTCTCAGGGTTGGTAGTGTCAATGTAGGCACATTGAAAGGTAGGTCTAGTGAGATGTTGATATGCTTGAATGGAGGCATATTGATGTATGCTGTATCCAAGAGGTAAGGTGGAGAAAAGCTTCAGCCAGGTTCCTCACAGGCAAGACACATCAAGATAAAATTTTCTGAGAAGGTAACAGTAATGAGGTAGATGATGTGGGCATACTTCTTGCAGAGAAATGGGTAGAGGTAATCAGAGTGAGCAATAGAGTGCTTAAGCTCAGGCTAGTTTTGTAGGATAGCATAGTATCAATCACCTCTACCTATGCCCCAAAAGTGGACCTACCAAATGGACAGAAGGACCATTTTTATGATGTTCTTCTGCAGGCTACCTCGAAGACAAGGATCTCATCTTCGTGGCTGGGGGCCTCAATAGGTATGTCAGACAGCAGCCTGGTATTTTCCATGGTGTACATGGGGGCCATGGAATTGGTTCTTGAAACAAAAATGGAACAAGGCTACTGGAGTTCTGTGCTGCAAATAACCTATTGATTGGCAACACCAACTTCGGGAAGCCAACCAGCCACCTGATAATCTACCAATCAGGGGAGCTACACTAGCCAGATCAATTTCATTCTCACCAGGCAGCGAGATGCATGGTTGCTCATAAATACATAGACACTCCCTGGTGAAGAATGTATCTCCTAGCATAGACTAATCATTAATTTCATTAGACTCTAGGCCAGAAGGATGCCAAGAAGCAGACCAGTCTGGAAAAAAAGAACTTGGAAGCTTAAAGACCCTTCATATGGTCAGAGATTTAGGGTCATCCTAATTGAGACATTTGATGAGAAGGAGGAGCTTCTACGAACTTGTGACAAAGAGGAAAATTGGGAATTCCTGTAGGACAGCTTGCTGAGTGCCACAGACCAAATCTGTGGGTTGTGCAAAGTCCCAACCAGACCTAGGGTAATGTGGTGGTAGAATGTTGTTGTAGACAGGGCCATTAGAGCAGAGAAACAGACCTTGAAGAGTGGGAGTAGCAGGGAACTGTATCAGATACCCAGAAGGGAAGCTAAGAGACATGTATATCTAGCCAAGGGAGAAGCAGAAAAGAGGAAGTTTGCCTATGTTCAGCAGTGTGAGGACCAAAGAACTGAAGTATTATGGGTTGCAAGAAAGTGTGCTCCTTATTGCTTTCTCAACTGGAAAAAGACCATTTTGGCATCAAATCATTACTTGTGATGAGAAATGGATACTCTTTATAACAACAACAACAGGGAAACAGGACAGTGATTAGATGCAGGAGAGTCACCTAAACACTACCCAAACCCACCATTGCACTCTAAAAAGTTAGTGGTCACTGTATGCTGGTGGGCGAAGGGAGTTATTCATTATTCATTTTTGCAACAAGAAAAAATGGTAACAGCAACATCGTATTGCCAAGTAACAGCAACAGCGAATTGATTGTATGCATGAGAATTTGAAAAAGAAGCAACCCAGACTAGTGAATAGAGATGGCTTAATTTTGCTCATGACAATGCACGTCCTCACACTCCTCAAGCTATCGTCCAAAAGTTGCAAAGCCTGAATTATGAGATTTTGCTACATCAGTTCTCTAACACTTCTAAAACATTTTATTGTTACCTTTCAAATATGACATTTCATGTGAAAAACCTAACACTTAATAATACACATAAAATAGCATGCATGTATGAAAACAAATACACAAACCTACATATATAATTGCACATGCTGCCTAAATACATAGACACATGCAAAACAACAAGCAAATAAATATAAATAGATTCATGTTAACACATATAAAGTATACAAACACATGCACAAAGAATATCTATATATGCTCATAGAAATAGACAAGTATGTTAAACATACGCAAACAAGAAAATGACAAAGAGAGAAAACAAGTGGTATTCATATATAAATGAAAATAATTTAGAGATGACTAAAATAATTATAAATGATTAAAATTTCAAGTATTTTAGTTAAAAATTGCTCAGTAACTTTGGTGGCTATTGAAAAGTTTGCATGTTTGATATACTAATTTTATAAAAAATATAATTTTGTAAAGATTTAAAGTTCTAGCTAAAGCATGCAAAATAAAATGAAACATGAAAATAATAAAATAATGATGGAAAAAACTGAACAGAATTCACAAAACCTTCAGGAATACACAAATGGTATTATGATAATGATATTAAAAAATTCCTTCTGGACAAGAGCTTAAAATATGCATATATAAGGCAACTGGAAAAAAAACCAAGGATGAAATGCTGTATAGAGTGGTGGAAAAGCCGAATCACTTAAAACAATCAAGAGGGAAATAGTTTGTGAAAAAGTTGATGGCTTTTTTTTTTTAAATAGGGAATATGGTAAAGAGCAAAAAGGCTGTCTATATGAAATCATTTGACAGCTCATAAAGTACTTAGAAGCTTGTCTGCAAAAATTTAGCTCTTTCTTACAGCTTAAGCATGCTTATCCTGGAAAAGGATAGAAAACTTCTCATTCAGATATAACAGACATCTCATTGAGTTCCTGTGTAATCCATGCTTGTATGGGGTAGCGTTCTGTAATAGGGACCAATAAATTTTAAATGGGGGGGGGGAGAACCAGCTTCTTTTAACTCTCATATGTGTTTGGCCAGGCTTGTTACTGACCTGTTTTTCAGGTACCTGAAGGAATTCTTGTGTGAATAGAGTCTTATTTTGAAGTTGTTTCTGTGAAACCTGAGTATGTTTTGTATGTACTGGTGTCATTCAACTGAACTTTTAAATACCCAATTTTGGAATCCTATTATTCCTTTTAATTATCTGGCTGTGAAGAGGGAACAGACCAAGAGACAGACATATGGGCAGATTGACAGAAATATAGACGGACAGATAGACAGACATAGTAAGATTATAGTAAGATAGCAAATCTGCCCATCTATGATGGGAAATAAAGGGATAGTATCGCAAATCTAAACCCTCTAACTTCATGAACTATCTAATGGTGGGGGAATCCAGAGTTAATCCTTGTCGCTGGAATTTTAACAAAAAAAAAAAATCAAATGTGATTTACTAATATAAAATTCAGTGTCCACTAAATAATAATACTTTTCGCATTTTTTTCACTAAAAACCTTCCTGATTATCACCTTCATAATCCAAAACAAACATTGTGACCATTGGTCCAGCCATTTGACCGTGCAGAGGAAACAGACAGATGGACATAACGCCTATTATAGTATGATGATCTCACAAATATGGCTAATTATTCATTTAGGCAAATTAGGCAAAATTTCAACCAATTTTTTGACCATTCAACTTGTTATATTTCCTAAAATATGCATCTAAATTTCACAAATGTGTTATCAAAATGTTTCTTTTTAGATGCTCTCCAAGAAAAAATACAGTAGAAATTACATTTAAATATTTTCAAAAATTCATAGTGATACCTACTGTTAATTGTTCATCAAATGACTGACATGAGGATAATTTAAATATAATGAACAGTGTTGCATTAGTGACAAACTCTTGGTAAAACTTATTTATATTTCACATTTAGCTCTGCACCATAGTTATTTAAATTATTCTGCCAGTGTTTTTCTGAAAGTCATGAGGATCACAACACCTAATAACCTACCCACCTCCCTGTTCCTTGAAAGTAGTCCTATTGATGGTTCATTTATGGATACTTCTCATCACATATAATCCAGCAGTTAGCTGTGTTATATACGTATGTGCAGGAGGAATATTAAGAGTTTTCCTTTATTTTTCTTTCAACGTATATCATTAAAACTTGCTTTCTATCTCTCTATGTCTCTTTCTTTCCTTGATTATTAACTAATTGATTACTTCCATAGAAAGGAGCATTTATTTTATTAATGATGTTGGAAACTCCTGTGACCCTGTATATGTGCCTCGTAAAGGTTATAATGTTAAACTATTATCTTTCATGTAATAATCATAGTGTATGAAACCATGTCATCAACTTGCTTGTGACATCTATCTGGGAACAATGTTATAATCACCAGAACATTATAATCAAACTGTAATATACAGGTCATGTAAGGAAGACACTTTCAAAAACTTGAAAACACAGACACAACACATCAAGAAAATGAAATATGTATGTATAACACGTGTTAAATGCAGCTCATGGGGTTATATTTGATGTACATCACTTCCTGCCAATGTTTTATACAATCAAAAAGAATATTGATCAATTAGTCAAATAATTAACATAGATTACAATGTGGTCAGTATTTTTCACTATTGACTGGTATAGATGCTATAATAGATAAGTAACTTTGTGTATAACTAATTATGTTTGGACGTATTCCAGTTGCTTTTTGTTTTGATAAGTGAAGAAATAATGTTACCAAATCAGTTTTTATTTTTTTCAGCTTTTGACCTTTGCTAAACACTCTCCTCCAAATATGAGTTCCAAGTCAATGTATAATAGTTTCCACTATCAAAATCCAGCTCTAAAACTGTCTGCTGTCAGTGTCAACAGAACAAAGGTGAGTTTCGTCTCCTGCCGAGTGAATATTTTTTATTGGATTTGACCCCAATTTTTTCCCTGTTAAGTTACTTAGGATTGGTATATTCCCTGAATACTATTATTAGGAAAATTGATCTTTTCTACAAATTCTTGATAATTTTTATGACTAATAACAATATTGTCCAATGTATCCTTCCTTTCTTAAGGGAGATTGAGTTATTATTTGTAGAAGGTTGAATAACCACATAAAGTTATCAACTGGAGGTCTACTTAATGTTGGTTACTTAACAGAATTGCCCTGTTCAACTTATAATATTTGCTAATACTATATTTACAGTTTGTTACATAGTTTCTCCCTTGTAAACACCTTAATTCTAGTTTCTTTTATTTCAACCAGTTTTCTCAACAGCGATCCACAATACCCAAAACAGAACTGTCCTTTGAGTTGGGTCAGTTTACATCTGAAGTTGACATAACAATTGTCGATCGAATAAACAGCTTATTGAAATCAGATCTTGTGCGGCCACCCGATCAAAATATCAATAGTGGGCTGCGATTTGTTCCTACAAGTCCATATGCCAGTTTTGTGAGTATACCTTTTGTGACATTTTCCAGGGAAGGGTGGGGGAATTAAGATGATGATGATAATGATGGGAACAAGATGTCAGCTCAGTGATGATGTGTCAGATAGTGGACTTTTATAATCAATACATAAGGCATATGATGATTGACTTCCAAGCTCAACTAAGCAAACAGGTCTCAGAATTGGCCCAATAACATTAATCAGTTCTTGAAGTAACTTTTTTCTTCGGTTTGAAATGGAAGGAAGTGAGATTGCAATCAAGGCGCAGGAGTGGCTGTGTGGTAAGTAGCTTGCTAACCAACCACATGGTTCCGGGTTCAGTCCCACTGCGTGGCATCTTGGGCAAGTGTCTTCTGCTATAGCCCCGGGCCGACCAATGCCTTGTGAGTGGATTTGGTAGACGGAAACTGAAGGAAGCCTGTCGTATATATGTATGTATGTGTGTGTGTGTTTGTCCCTCTAGCATTGCTTGACAACCGATGCTGGTGTGTTTACGTCCCCGTTACTTAGCGGTTCGGCAAAAGAGCCCGATAGAATAAGTACTGGGCTTACAAAGAATAAGTCCCGGGGTCGATTTGCTCGACTAAAGGCGGTGCTCCAGCATGGCCGCAGTCAAATGACTGAAACAAGTAAAAGAGTAAAAGAGAGTAAAGAGTAACTTGTTTACTTTTAGCAGTGGCTAAAAGTAATTTTACTGCTTCCAAGGATGTCACTTAATTTTGTATCTGCTTTGAAACATCCTGTGGCTGAAAGACAATCAACTGTCTTATACTTTCCTGTCACTGTTTATGATTTTTTGTTTCCATCGTTGTCATTGTCATCATCATTTAACGTCCATCTTCTTTGCTGGCATGGGTTGGATGGTTTGACATTTCTTTTTTTTCTAAAAATGTGGAAAAATACAGACATTATGATTTGGACAAAAATTTCAAAACATTTCTGTAGTTACGGTTAGGGTTAATGTTCGGGAAAAAAGTCAAAATTGAAGAATTAGTCAGGAAAGCGGGGGTGGAATTTAACTGTCGATTTTTGGCAATTTTCCAGAACCTCCGTATCCAAAAAATTTGCGAGAAAATGGGTGGGGATGGGCGGAAGTCTTTCTGAATTGAGTCTAGGATGCGGGGTGGCATGATGTCAACTTCACTGGAGACACACCCAAAGGTCATCATAGTTTTGGGGAACTTGGTTTTCATGATATATGAGATATCACATGGATTGTAAGCAAGCCAGCTGTTGTTCTGAGTGCAACTGGCTCTGGTAGAAATTCTTTTCATCTGAGAAGAACCAAATCATCCCTGGCTCAACAGGATGTGTCAGCTTGTTCATGAGCTTCTTTGCCATTGTCAAGCAGTTCTCCTTGTCTTTGACTGACAGAATTTATCTCTTGTATGAGTGGTAGCAAAGGTGCTCGTTCAAGGCCAGCTTCATGGTAGTGACTCCAACAACCGTCTCTCTCACCAAAGCCTGGATCCCTTTTCTTGAATCTACCATCACCTTGTCCTGCAGTTGTTGGATGAATTCCAGCTTGTGAATAGAATCCCTGTTTTGTCCCTTCCTGCTGGCCATCTCTTGTGAAAGGTAGGAGAGTTCAGTTTGCTGGACATTGTTGTAGAGCTGAAAAAGAGGTAATTTTACTCTTCTCCTCTGGAAGCCATGTACTCGCAATACCAGAGGGTGCACACTCTCCTACCCTGATGTAATCTCCAGGGATACAGGCATCCAGCAACAGGACCTCAGTAATGCCATGATGGACCGTGAAGTCTGGCGTAGCATGGTAAATTCCATTGTCTCGACCACGGTCGAACAATGATGATGATGATGCTGGCCATGGATTTATAGTCTCTATTGCAGCCGTCATATCTTACAGCCTTTACAGTGTTACCATTGATAAACAAAAAATATTGTTGAAACTAGTTCGGTGTATATGTAAATAAATTTATTTAAAAACAATTACAAGTTTTTTAAATCTAGTTGCATTTTCAACAACAAATGTGCCTATATATATATTAAGTTAGACATGACCTGGACCAATCTTTAGTCAAAACATATCTAAGTTTATCAAAGTTTATCTAATTTTAATTATAAGAAATTTAAAACTACAATTAATACTATTAATACATGTATATACAAAAGCCTAACTTTAGACACCTCGTATATTTGCTATCAAACATAAATCTATTGCTAAGTAGTATCTTACGAATAAACTTAAATTTAATATTTGTATATATATATATTAAATTTATAAGTTTAAATTATTTAAATAATTTTTTATTTTTAACCTTTATATTTTAAATTAATTTTATGTATTGGCTTATGTTTTTCACTGTTTGATTTGCCTAATAGTGGTTTATCTCTAATATAATATGATATATATATATATATATATAATGTTTGTGTTGGATATTTCATTATTTCAGACAACACAGGCATTATATGAAGGGTCCACTACAGAAGAAAATAGAGTTTCATTGAAAGTTGGCAGTTCATCATGTATACTTCGAGTCAGGTAAAAAATTTTATTCATGATATTTTGAGTAGAGCAGTTACTTTATGGATCCTCTATAGCTCCTTAGCACAATACTAGAACTATATCCCAGTTTGTTCATTCCCAGTTGAAATCATTGGTCCCTTTTGTAGAATTACACAAGTATCAATGTGAAGACTCTCTTTTCTAAAAAAAAACCAATCAATATTATATGTATAAATTATCTCAGTTGGTATTTGTAAAATCCTTACAACTTTCTATTTGTAAGAAAATGTTTTTAAAATGTGTACATCTATTTCAGATAATATATAATGAGTATATTATACCTATTTCTTTACTACCCACAAGGGGCTAAACACAGAGAGGACAGACAAACGGATTAAGTTGATTATATCGACCCCAGTGCGTAACTGGTACTTATTTAATCGACCCCGAAAGGATGAAAGGCAAAGTCGACCTCGGCGGAATTTGAACTCAGGATGTAGCGGCAGGCGAAATACCGCTAAGCATTTCGCCCGACGTGCTAACGCTTCTGCCAGCTCGCCGCCTTAATTATATTATACCTGAAATTTGTTTAACCCTCTTGAGAGACCATTCTCAGTTCTATGGTACAAGCTTTCTTTTATAAAGTCACCTGTGTTGAAACCTTCCATCAAAATTTCATCTTAGTATTCCAAACGCCAGCTTAGTAGCAACTAAATTTTCCATTATTTTCAAACTTAACTGAAGCGAAGGCAATGTATTTCAACTGAAATATAGTAACAGGAGTGGCTGTTTGTAAGTAGCTTGCTTACCAACCACATGGTTCGGGGTTCAGTCCCACTGCGTGGCACCTTGGGCAAATGTCTTCTACTATAGCCTCGGGCCAACCAAAGCCTTGTGAGTGGATTTGGTAGACGGAAACTGAAAGAAGCCCGTCGTATATATGTATATATATGTATGTGCATGTATGTTTGTGTGTCTGTGTTTGACCCCCTAGCATTGCTTGACAACCGATGCTGGTGTATTTGTGTCTCTGTCACTTAGCGGTTTGGCAAAAGAGACCCATAGAATAAGTACTGGGCTTACAAAGAATAAGTCCTGGGGTCAAGTTGCTTGACTAAATGCTTTGCAACGTTTGTATTTGAAAGTAGTAGTTTTCTGATTGCAGATCTCCCATGAAATCCAGCTTTGTACAGCTCCCAGCGAACAGTTTTTGTGGAAACTGGGTTCTCGAGGTGGTCATTAAGCTCTGCAGTAATTTTGGGAGCTGTATTTTTGTGATCCTTTCTAACAATTCGGGCAAGAGTCCAACAGTCCCTATCTGAAAGTTTTGGTTTTCTTCTGGAATTTTGTTTCGACGAGGAGGTTTTTTTCCCCCTCTTTCTCAAAGGCTTTCATTACTTTCAAGACAGTACCTCTTGATGCACCAAACATTTCAGCTGTTTTCGTTATGTTAGAGCCTGCCATACGAGCATCAACAATTTGACTTCTTTGAAAGTCCGAGAGATCTGTCATTTTAATGAATTTCAATTACCTTTTTTGGATGATATCTGAAAAGAAACAGCAATTTTAACAAAACATTTTAAGCAACAGTAATAATAAATAAAAAAAACATAAAAATAAACAAGCTTTTGATGGTTTTATAGATATTTCACAATTATGATGCTAGGTGTTTCCATTATTTTGTCCAACCCCTGTATATGAGCATTACATATCTCATATTTAAATATTAGAGTAGATGGACTTCAATAAAGACTGTGATAATTATTTGTCATGTAGGTGTGTTTGTTGTTGTTGAGTCCCAAATTAAGTCTGATCAAAGGTATTCTAGTTATGATGCCATCTATTCAAACATTGTATTTGTAAGACTAAATATCTAATTTGATGCATAATTGGTTACTGTTTCTAGCATGTTGAATGACCATCCTGTAGATCAGTGGTTCTCAACAATTGTTTTTTTCCCATGGACCCCCTCTGTTCTTGTTTTGCTTGGATATACCATCATAACCATTTGATGTTTAAAAAATTCCGTTATATTTTTATAATTAAGTATTACTAGAAATCTTTATATATAAAAGTGAGGTTGTGTGCTGTCTGTCTCCTACGATTTAGATTCCTAACTACTCCCACATTTTGCGGTGCAGTTTAACCAAAAGCGGGTATCTTATAGTCGTGATTCATATCGAGCCCTTCTGGGTATTAGCGCGTGTCTACAATGAGTCTACGATTTTTAAAAACATTTACCATAATTTTTTTCCATTTTAATGCATTTTTTCGCTATTATATAAGGGAAGTAACTCTCTAAAAATGTCTACGATGAGTCAACGATTTAAAAAAAAAAAATTACCATAAATTTTTTTTCCATTTTTAATGCATTTTTTTGCTATTTTTTTGGCTATAACTCTCTAAAAATGCTTATATAGTTATTTCCCTTACAAACCCGAGCAACGCCAGGGGATACTGCTAGTTACATATACAAAAAAATTGTTGAAATATTTTGTGTATTGTAGAACTTTAGCTCATAAATTTTAGCTACAGGATCCTATTTGCACTCCAACCCCCAGAACCACTGCTCTGCTATGGAGGCTCCTTTAATTGTTCAGTATATTCTTTGTATTGACTTGACTACACAGATAATCCAATGGTTTAGGTACATAGTAGTATATGTTGGTGTGCTAGATTGGCATCAGCTTAACTTGAAGGAGGTTAATTGTTCCATTGAATACAGGTGTTTGTATACATACATATATATTTGTTGTTGATTTCTTATTGTATTTTCAAGTTATAAAACAGGTTTGTTGACCTCTCCCTGACATTTTAGCTTTCTTTTTACTACTTACTTAGCTATAGACACAATCTCACTACCTTCCCAAAAGACACACACACACACACATTCCTAGTAGCCTTTCATCTGTCTCATCCCTCTCTCTCTCTCTCTCTCTCTTTTTTTCTCTCTCTCTCTCTCTCTCTCTCTCTTATTCTCATATTATCTATCTTTTGTCATTTCTCTCACCTTATCCCCCCCCTCTCTCTCTCTCTCTCTCTGCTACCACTCTTTCTCTGCTGGTATGCTTATATATGTATGCACAGGAGTGTCTATGTGGTAAGTAGCTTGCTGACTAACCACATGGTTCCGGGTTCCCACTGCATGGAACCTTGGGCAAGTGCCTTCTACTATAGCCTCAGGCCGACCAAAGCCTTGTGAGTAGATTTGGTAGACGGAAACTGAAAGAAGCCCAACGTATATATGTGTATATTATATATATATATATATATGTACGTGTGTGTATATGTTTGTGTTTGTCCCCCAACATGGCTTGACAACCGATGCTGGTGTATTTACGTCCCCATAACTTAGCAGTTTGGCAAAAGAGACCGATAGAATAAGTACTAGACTTACAAAGAATATGTCCTGGGGTCGATTTGCTATTTGCTCCACTAAAAGCAGTGCTCCAGCATGGCCACAGTCAAATGACTGAAACAAGTAAAAGAGTAAAGAGTAAGTCCCTTTCAACCTTGCAACAAGTGTGTGTGTGCACACATACAGACACATAACATGAATCTAACCCACTACTTCCAAATTAGTTCAGCAATACAACAGAATATTTAGAAAAGATATGCAGGCATAGCTGTGTGGTAAGAAGCTTGCTTCCCAACCATATGATTCCAGGTTCAGTCCCACACTATGGCACCTTGAGCAAATATCTTCTACTATAGCCTTGAACCGACCAAAGCCTTGTGAGTTGATTTTGTGGATGGAAACTGAAAGAAGCCTGTTGTATATATAGTTGTATGTGTTTGTATATGTTTGTCCCTACATCACTGCTTGTCAACTGGTATTGGTGTGTTTATATTCCTATAACTTAGTGGTTCAACAAAAGTGACTGATAGAATAAGTACTTGGCTTTAAAAAATAAATATGTCCTGGGGTCAAGGTGGTGCTCCAGCATGGCCGCAGTCAAATCACTGAAACAAGTAAAAGAATAAAAGAACATATATGTGCACATGCCTATGTAACTCCCATATTCAAGATTTACATGTGTCAATAAATGTTTGCCTAAAGAGTTTGACAAGTTACACACAAAGTGAAACTTGAGGTTTTGAGTAACTTTTAAAGTGTTTTTAGCTTAAGATATAACAATACATACATGCCTGCATCATCATCATCATCATCATCATCATTTAGCATCTGTTTTACATGCTGCCATGGGTAGGACAGTTTAACCAGAGCTGGCAAGGCCAGGGCCTGCACTAGGCCCCACTGTTCTGGCATGGTTTCTATGGTTAGATGCCCTTCCTAATGCCAACCACTCCACAGAATGTACTGGGTGCTTTTAACGTGGCACCTGCTCTAGTCTCAATTCTGCTGTAGCAGGCAGGTCTTTTTGCATACATGTATTATTATGGATGTATGTGTATTTTGCTTTGCAACCATATGGTTTCAGGTTCAGTCTCACTGCTTAGCACCTTGGGCAAGTGTCTTCTATTATAGCTCCATAAGTGAATTTGATTGATAGGAACTGTGTGGAAGCCTGTTGTGTGTATGTGTATTTATCCCCACACCACTTGACAATCAATGTTAGTCTATTTGTTTATGTCCCAATGACAGCCAGATCTCACCTGATGAAATGGTGCAGTTGTGCAATGATGTGATATCATGTAATTATTACACAACAACAAACTACATCATATTACATAGAGTATCATGAACTAAAGAAACAAAAAAAAAACAGATAGACCGATCAAAACATCATTATGTGCATTTCAATAGCATGATCACTTAGTCATCATTTATCATCCGTATTTTCATGCTGGCATGGGTTGGATGGTTGGACAAGAGATGGCAGGTCTGAAGACTGCACAAAGTTGTTCTGTCTGTTTCAGTTGTAGAAACCATACCAAAGCAGACAGTAGAACTTGCAGTCTTCTGCCTTGCCAGCTCCTGTCAAACTGTCCGGCACATGTAAAATGATGATGATGATGACTAACACATGATCATGCTGTTGAGATGCACATAGCGATATTTTGCTTCATATGTTCTAGTTTCTGTAGAACACCACAGGATGCATTGCAATTATCTCAGTGATACATAAACGGGTTTACAGGATGCCTCAGATCATTATACAGGTGTTAAACTTTACAAGGACTAGTTGACTGATTGGGAATATTCATGTATCCATCATCATCATCATCATCATCATTTAACGTCCGCTTTCCATGCTGGCATGGGTTGGACGGTTCAACTGGGGTCTGGGAAGCCAGAAGGCTGCACCAGGCCCAATCTGATCTGGCAATGTTTTTACAGCTGGATGCCCTTCCTAACGCCAACCACTCCGTGAGTGTAGTGGGTGCTTTTTACGTATTCCTTCCGAGTAACCTGTTAGCCTGATATATGTGGAGGTGTTAAAAAGTTAATTGCCAAGGTCTCTTTGATGTGGCCAAACTGGGGTACTTTAAAGGGCTTAAACAAATCAACCTCAAGATTTATTCATTCATCAATTATGACCAAAGTATACTGTAGCCAACTGGACCAAATGATGCAGAAATTTATGAAAAAACAGCCTAGATTAGTCAACAGGTCCACTCCTATTTTATTGCAAAACAACACCAGCCCACACATCACAAAAATGACATTGGCAAAACAACAGGAGGTGGAGTTGGAAGTTCCCCATCATCCACCATATTCACCTGATCTTACCCCCACTGACTACCACCTCTTCCAGAATTTGGATAACTTTTTGATAGGAAAAAAATTTAATTCCAACGATGCTGTAAAACCGGCCTTCCAAGATTTTAGTGACTCTAGATTGCCAGCCTTTTACAGTTCCAGGCTGGACAAGCTACTGCTGAAATGGCAAAAGTTTCTTGACAATATGGGTGCCTGGTTTGAGGAATAAAATTATTCCTTGTATTTATAAAACATTAGCAAACTTTTTTTTTTTCTACAAATTTCATATTTGACAACATCATCATCATCGTTGTTGTCGTTTAATATCTGCTTTCCATGCTGCCATGGATTGGATGGTTTGACTGAGGGCTGGCAAGCCAGAAGGCTGCAGCAGGATCCAGTCCGATCTGGCAATGTTTCTACAGCTGGATGTCCTTCCTAACACCAACCACTCCAAGAGTGTAGTGGGTACTTTTTACTTGCCACCGGCATGAGGGCCAGCCAGGCAGTATGGTATCAGCCATGCTTGAATGGCGCTTTTTACGTGCCACTGGCACAGGAGCCAATCCGGCGGCACTGGCAACGACTGCACTTGAATGGTGGTTTTTACATGCCACCAGCATGGAACCAGTCACGCAGCACTGGCAATGATCACACTCAAATGGTGTTTTTTACGGCCACTGGCATGAGACTAGTCAGGCAGCACTGGTGTCAACCATGCTCGAATGGTGCTTTTTATGTGTTACCAGCACGGGTGCCAATCAGGGAGCACTGTCATCGGCCACGACAACAACTTCACTTGCCTCAACAGGTCTTTGCAAGCACATTTTATTGCACAGTGATTTAAGGGTACTCTTAAATGGGCTGGTTATGCTGCACTGGCATACTTGGTCTTACTTGGCTTGCCGGGTCTTCTCAAGCACAGCCTATCTCCAAAAGTCTTGGTCACTTGTCATCGCTTCGGCGAGGCCCAACATTTTATGGTCGTACTTCACCATCTCATCCCAAGTCTTTCTGGGTCTACATCTTCCACAGGTTCCATCTACTGCTAGGGTGTGACACTTTTTCACACAGCTGTCTTCATCCATACACAACACATGACCATACCAGTGCAGTCGTCTCTCTTGCACACTACATTTGATGCTTTTTATGTCCAATTTTTCTCTCAGGACACTTACACTCTGTTATGTATGCACACTGACATTACATATCCACCGGAGCATACTAGCTTTATTCCTTGCAAGCTTGCACATGTCCTCAGCAGTCATGGGCCTCCTTTTTAATCAATTAAGACTTTTTCACTTCCCGAGTGTTAAACTAATACATCTGTTTGTTGCCTACACCACATGTCTTCGTCTTTTGTTTTTTTGTGAATTCTCCCTATATATATATATATATATATATATATTCCAGAGTAAACACATAAATGTGAAACAAGGTGGAAAAAAGAGTACTCAAATACCAGTGGTAGAGTAATATGCTTTATTTAAAGCAGCTGAAAATTCAACAAAACTTGTTACTCTGAGTTTCCCGTTGCCGTTCATCGGTGAACGGCAACGGGAAACTCAGAGTAACAGGTTTTGTGAATTTTCAGCTGCTTTAAATAAAGTATATATATATATATATATATATATATATATATAAATTCGGGGTGAGTACTTGATAATTATAAGCACCTGTGTATACCGTTTGGTGGTGTAGGTGGTGAAGTAAATTGATCAAAATAAAAACATGATGCCAAGGATTCAGCGGTACATATGTTTCGGGCCTTTATTAGACAGATTTATAACAATGCATAATGTATGTCTGTGGCCTTCTTCAGCCGCGCACAACAGCTTCCACAAGGACATGTGTTACATCAAAAATTCTTGGTTGGGGATGCAAATCCTCTCATTCGCGTACGACATAATGCGGCAACAGCATAGAATTGAAGCGTCCATCTCTTTCTTCTCTCAATGTAGAATGAGGAATGTTGAAGTAATGTAAATAAATTAATAAATAAATACATATATAGACGTGAAGGAACCTGGTAATAAGAGTAAATAGGGGTAAAGATGGAGGGGCGAGAATTCAGGACGAAGGATAAAAAATATATAAAAATTGTAAGTATATAAAAATATAAAAATGTAGAGTATAAAGATATAAAGAGATATAAGGAGATATAAAGGGGATATAAAGAATATAAAAAATATAAATGAATATAAAGGCATAAGGTTATAAAGTAAAATAGAAATATAAAGAATAAAGTAAAAAAATAAAATAGGAATAAAAATGATAAAAATGTAAAAAATATAAAGATAAGGGATGTATAGAGGTTACGGACCAAACATGGTGGTCAGGAAAATGACCAAATTTAGTTGTAGAAGCTTTGGGTGTCAATAAATCAACAGGGGCGTCTGGGGACCTAGTGTATTGTAAATCAGAGCTGTTGAGCAGTTAATCTAGTTCCTTGAATTAAGTGGTCATCTTGTACATACATACCAGCATGGATACATACACCCATATACACGCGTGCATACACAGCTCCAAGCATATAAGCATACATACGTACTCACGTGTAAACATGTACATAAACACATATACACCCACACACATGCGCATATATACATCCATACAACAGAATATGCGCATATATACACGGACATTATACGTGTACATATATATATATAAATACATATACACACACACACGCACATACACATATACATATACACATACACACATGCATACATATATGCACATGTATACCTATACATACATACGCATATACACACACCCATATATACATACGTACGTCCATCCTTACATACACATACACAGATGCCCACACATCCAGGTTTAGATATAAGATATTAAAGGATGTATATAAGAACGTATGTAAAGAATCACGCACTCACGTCTACACGTGCACGCACACACGGCTGTGTGTCCATATGTGCGTGCACATATACACTTACATACACACACAGAGACATTCGCGCGTATAGGTATAGCTATAAGATATTAAGATGTATGCAAATATGTGTAAACATATGCATATAAGAAATCTGCGAAAACATGTAAAAAGATGTAAAGAAATACGTAAGGAATTTTAAAAAATTATTAAAGAAAATTATTAGAGATGAGTAACGGGGTATGCCCATCCAGACGTAGATGTTTACTCGTACGTATGTACACATATGTATACGTATACATACGTACACAAATGTACGTATAATCATAAAGCGGATCCATAGATAAGTAAATAAGGGATACGCAAAAAAATAGACATATATAGAGATATAAAGCGATAAGTTAGGGGTAAGAATGAGGGTAAGAATAAAAATTAGAAATAAAAGTAAGAAATACAATATAAAATAAGAAATACAATATAAAAGTTAGAAATAAAATATAAAAATTATAAGAACTATAAGAATTAAAATAAGGAATGAAAATAAAAATAAGAATAAAGGTAAAGCGAAATAGAATAGGATAAAGTAAAATAAAAATATAATCGGGTAAAGCTTAATATGAGATGAAGGAAAAGATAAAAGGTGGTTGAAAGTGTAAAGTTAAAGGTGTGTGCTAAAGGTGCCCACGTAGGGGCGGGCGGGGGGAGCTGAAAATTGGAAGGGTGGGAAGAATTTTTGATGTAACACATGTCCTTGTGGAAGCTGTTGTGCGCGGCTGAAGAAGGCCACAGACATACATTATGCATTGCTATAAATCTGTCTAATAAAGGCCCGAAACATATGTACCGCTGAATCCTTGGCATCATGTTTTTATTTTGATCAATATATATATATATATATATATCATCATATCATCATCATATATAACGTCCGCTTTCCGCGCTAGCACGGGTTGGACGGTTTGACCGGGTCTGGGAGCAGGGGCCGCACCAGGCTCCAGTCTGAATCTGGCAGAGTTTCTACGGCTGGATGCCCTCCTAACGCCAACCACTCCGTGAGTGGATTGGGTGCTTTTTACGTGCCACCTGCAAGGGGCCGGAGGGTCCGGCATCGTCACGATCGGTTCGAGCATTTAACGGGGGCAAGGTCCGGGGTATTTTGGGGATCGGGGTACTTTGGGGATCCAGGGTACTTTGGGGATCCTGTACAATGGGTAGGGGGTATGTGGAATGCTGCAGAAAGCAGCCCGGTCTTTGTAGTCACAGATTTATCGTCACTGATAACGTAATTAGGTAGAGGAAAGAAATACAGATATTCTAGAGTTGAGTTGGGGAGGGGGGTCCAGTTGAGATATATATATATATATATATATAGAGAGAGAGAGAGAGAGTGAGAGAGAGAAGATACAAGGAGTTTATGTCAGGATGACTCAGACTAAAAGGTATGTATTCTGAGTGCCTGAATAGGTATGCTGCCAAAATTCTAGTTTGAACAGTAGTTGAAGTTATGGTTATGTGATGGTTTAGTTCAAACTGGCTAAAAGTGGCTTCCCCTTGATTCAGTAGGCATAGGTTAAAGTAGTGAGGAAAAGCAAACATTTAGGTAAGGCATAACAAGGGCATTTATTTCAGTCTAAATTTAGCTATATAATAAGTGGTAAAAAATAGTGGAAGTAGTCTCCAACAGCTGTTTCTAGGATATCTCAGCCATTGGAGCATCGTATCGAGTGAAGACTCTGTATGTAAGATTTCCATCATTGGAGATATATAGGTCAGACTATGGAAGAATGTTCCTCATCAGTGATATTTGTGGTTCATTATGCCCAGGAGGGTGGGAGGTTCTAATTAAATCCAGTTGAATTTTTTTTTTTTTAACTTGTTTCAGTCATTTGACTGCGGCCATGCTGGAGCACCGCCCTTAGTCGAGCAACTCGACCCCGGGACTTATTCTTTGTAAGCCCAGTACTTATTCTATCGGTCTCTTTTGCCGAACCGCTAAGTGACGGGGACGTAAACACACCAGCATCGGTTGTCAAGCAATGCTAGGGGGACAAACACAGACACACAAACACACACATACATATATATATATATATATATATATATATATATATATATATATATATATATATATATATATATATATATATATATATATATATATATATATACATATATACGACAGGCTTCTTTCAGTTTTCCGTCTACCAAATCCACTCACAAGGCTTTGGTTGGCCCGGGGCTATAGCAGAAGACACTTGCCCAAGATGCCACGCAGTGGGACTGAACCCGGAACCATGTGGTTGGTAAACAAGCTACTTACCACACAGCCACTCCTGTGCCTACGGATTGGATATTCTTTAGGTAAATCCATGATCAGAAAGAGTGGTTAAGTAGTACAGCAAGGTGAGGAGGGGAGAAAATTATTATGCAGTACTCCTTTTTGTGGGAATGAATAACTTTCAATATACTGAATGATATATATCTAATACAGATCTCCTACCTTTGTTTTTTGCTCTTACCAGAATGTACCTTTATTCCATACACAATGCTGGATCTGTTAGTATTCACTTTCATTTTCCCTTAATATGGAGTACTGCATAACAATTCTGAAGAATTGTTTCATATGATAGGATTTGGGTGATTTCAAGCCAGTTGTATGAAAATGGTTAAGTTTCTATCTAATTTGGTTTTGTATCACTGAAGTGTCCAATTATTATTTGCTCACCTATCAGAGGGAAGCCTGTATCCTATTACTTAATGGGAAATAGCAACCAGATCTCCATTAGCTGGCTCTCTACCACTTTAAAAATGGAAGGACATGTATAATGTAGTATTAGATATATTAGACACCCATAAATTTATTAACCATCTTACAAACAATAACTCTGAGCACCTTTTCAAACTCCACCCATCTAACACCCATGGACATATTTACAAAGTCAGAAAACAGCACAGCTCCCATGACTTTAGGAAACATTTTTTCATGCCGGCATCAGTTGTTAGTTGTCAGAGCACTGCATCCTTCAAAACTTCCGTGCTTCCTGAGATTCGCCAACACTACACCTGATTTTCTCCCCTCCATACACACGCAACCTTGTATCTGACTCATACATTATTTGCTTTCCAGACATTTGTACATAACTGCATATACTTTATACGGACTGTCTGACAAGTTGTGGTGCACCTGAGCACTGTATACAATAATTTCATTATTATTATGCTTGGAAAAGGTATGGTGGCCTAAAATGATAACATAGCAAGTTCCTCTACATTGAATCATTAATGCTTATATTGAGTCTTTGAGGAAGATTCTGTTCAATTTTTATATCTCATCAACCAGCTTTCGGCAATCTTCAATATTGTTAACTGCCATGTTTTAATTCTCTGAATGTTTGAGATTGTTGTTAATAAGATTATAATTATTTTGCTATTAACCTCCTTTCGTAAATGTGCCAGACACCTATTTGCTTGCTCTCCTGCTAGAAAGCAGACTGTAAGAATGAAATAAAAGTTTCTAGTTCTACTCCAGTCTAGCAACTATTACCAACAAATAAAAGAACTGGATATCAAAATGTGATGTTGACACAAGTATACATGTTTTTCTATTTCTTAAGGCAAGGCCAATAGTTGCAATATTTATAATCTTATCCATATTTTTAGGTTCTAGATCATATGACATCAGGCCCCCATAATAAGGTTCCACTGAAACAAATTAAAACATCAGAGGTCTTTGTGTATCTGCAGGAGCAAGTCTATTCAAGCAGTTTAATGAAGCTATTCAACAACAAAATTATATCTGTAACTATAAATATTAGAATTCACAGAATGATCTATAAATAGCTTATATATAGATTGTGTTGCTCTGTGGTAAGAAGCTTTCTTCCCAACCACATGGTTCTGGGTTCAGTCCCATTGCATGCATCTTGTACCTTCTATTATTGCCTTGGGTTAACCAAGGCCTTGTGAATAGATTTGGTAGACGCAAACTGAAAGAAGCTTGCCGTATATATATATATATATATATGTGTCTGTGTGTGTATATATATATATACACACACACACACACACGCATATGCATATGTGCGTGTGTGTGTGCATGTGTCTTTTTGTCCCCCACCACTGCTTGACAACTGGTGCTCATGTGTTCTCATGCCCATAACTTAACAGTTCGGCAAATGGGACTGACTATAAATATCAGGCTTAAAAAGGTAAGTGCTGAGGTTGATTTATTTTGCTAAAAAAAAATTCTCCAAGGCAGTGCTCCAGCATGGCCACAGTCTAATGACTGGAAAAGATAAAAAATAAAGAAAGACAAACAGACAGACACACACATACACACACAAACATAAATATAAAGTAGGAAATTAATCTTTGCTAGTGTTGACCGTTATTCTTGCAGATTCCCTATTCCTGACTTACGCAGTGAACCACAGGTAGATCGTTTACCTTGGTGGAAACGGAATTTACGCCAAGAGGTACTTGTGTTGAAGCTAAATGGTGCATCATTCCACACTATCTTAAATTCAAATGACAGCAGGAAAATATATGAATTGAAATGCCATTCTTTGAATGGTAAGTATTGTTAATGTCACTTTTAATCCATTGCTTTTAAATTTTCTTTTCTATACTTATTTGCCTTGTCACTATATTTGCTTAGATAGGATGATTTTAGACCTTTCCATATTGGATTGCTAGTTTCATTTTTCTGTAGCTAAATGCCTTTCCTACAAACAACCATTCAGCCTATTAACTTGACAGCTGTACACCTCACCTTCAATTGCCTTTGTCATGCAACATTAACCAGAAGTAACTATATCCTGATGAAAGCACATCTTTAACATAACTAATATCAGGAGTGGCTGTGTGGTAAGTAGCTTGCTAACCAACCACATGGTTCCGGGTTCAGTCCCACTGCATGGCATCTTGGGCAAGTGTCTTCTGCTATAGCCCCAGGCCAACCAATGCCTTGTGAGTGGATTTGGTAGACGGAAACTGAAAGAAGCCTGTCGTATATGTGTATGTGTGTGTGTCTGTGTGTCTGTGTTTGTCCCCCTAGCATTGCTTGACAACTGATGCTGGTGTGTTTACGTCCCCGTTACTTAGTGGTTCGGCAAAAAGAGACCGATAGAATAAGTACTGGGCTTACAAAGAATAAGTCCCGGGGTCGATTTGCTCGACTGCATGGCCGCAGTCAAATGACTGAAACAAGTAAAAGAGTAAAAGAGTAAAGAGTATATTACAATAACTGGTCCTTCTTTTCAAGGCCAGAAGATATTTCAGCACCTAACAGTTATTGATACTTTACCAAGCTTAAGAAAATCTCTCAATAGTGTATAGCTCTCACTCCTGGAACTGTGTTACCCCTACATGCAGACATCCTAAATTGCATTCCAAAAGGGGTCACTCAATTTATTGGCATAAAATCACTTACAAACTCACTCCTGCCTTTGGACCACAAGAGTACTGTCCCCACTCTCTGCCTTTTTTTACTGCCACTATAATAGCTTCCACTCCTCAAAGATGGCTGGGCTCATGCCCCCTCTACACATCCACTCCTATGTCACTGCTCTCTTTCATTTTTTCCATCTTCCTTGTTGTCTCTAAACCTGAAACCCAGCACGAATCACTCTGTCCAGCTATTTTTTCTCCATCCTTCTGATATTCCCTCTCTACTCATATTTTTCCTGCAAGAGTTGACTTTCAAATGTTCAAGAGGAACATTAATAACATCATTCCAGTCCACTCTGTAAAGTGGTTGGCATTTGGAAGAACAATCAGCTGTAAAAACCATGCCAAAACTGACCTCACCTGTGCTTGTGCCTTGTAAAAAGCACTTAGTCCAGTCTGATGGGTGGTTGGTGATAGGAAGGGTATCTAGCCATAAAAATCTTGCCAAAACAGACACGGAAGTCTGGTGCAGTCTTCTGCCTGACCAGCTCCTGTCAAAATGTACGACTCATGCCAGCAAGGAAGGTAGATGTTAAACGATGATGATAAATCTCACCAATCTTGGAGGGCTAGCAAAGGTCATGGCCGCTGCCCTTTCCTCTAAACTTGGCATTTAAAAAAAAGAATGAGTTTTCAAAATTGTAACAATGGTTCATAGGAATGTTTTTGCTAATAATGCTTGTTTAAGCAGCTTCATTATTTCTCCCTTTGGTAGAGTTTTAAAATTTAAGGGCAGTGGCACTCATTTAGGAAAATGCAATATGTATGATTTTGTCTTAGAAAATAGCTACCCTGTTCTGTTGATGTTTAACCCTTTAGTATTTAAACCGGCCATATCCGGCCAAAATACTTAATCTGCCTTACGTTCAAACTGACCAGATCCAGGCCCTCACACCTACCCTAAAATGTTATTCTACATTAAGTAATTACATCATCAAGATGGTGACGATATGAGATAATGCATGATTAATTCAAATCAATGTGAATCAATAAGCATTATGTTTGATAGAATAATCTGAACACTAAAGGGTTAAATAGTAAATATCAGAACTAAATATATTAATATATTAAAAATATGAGGAAAGTACTTGAGAAAAAGTATCAGTTATTAAAGGTCTTGGTTTTTTTTTTTCCATTCATTAACTTTTATTCTTGTTTGTAACTACTTCATTTCACTCTAGCTTGTGGTACATAGTTCTTTTGTTGGTACATCATACAGTGATTCTGTTTCAGAATGTCCTGAAAGTTTCTACAGAATTCTTTACAGAATGTATTTTATATTGTTTATTAATCATAATGATTTATTTTAGGAAGTCTTGAAGAAAGTCCAGAATCTGCTCCAGTCCACTTCATTACAGTTGAACCAGAAGATGAGTCTGCACATAGTTATGGATTCAATTGGCCCCGGTATTCACTTTACATTTATTTATGAACTTTTTGTATTTAATTTGTGGTAGATTACTACCAAAAATTCCAAACCCTTGTCATAGTTCATGTGGTGGTGGCAACAGTCTGGGATTGCCTCATTAAGCTATACTGTCCAATGAAAGAAACTTTTTCCTGCTCTGGCAGGAAGATCACCTCTGGTAATCAGGTAGGGTCATTCAAGGTGGACAGATTGATGTGAAACCCAAACTGGCAAACAGGGCTCTGGTTACCTGCATGGTTACCTGGTTACCTGCCTTGTTGGAAGAACTGTCAACCTAATCAACAGTAAGGTGCACAAGATGCTGAGCAGAGAAATCCGAAACAGATCAATGGCCAGGGTCAAACAATTCAGTCAGAGAAATACTGCGTTCATCAATAGATGTGGCCCACACTGATGATTATACTGAGCTTATTGAAAGACTAGTCATGACTATAGATCATTCCAGAAACTCATACTGCATTGATCATTGCACGGATTACCAAGGGTCATGACCAGAGGTGCCGATTCTGGCGCCTGCATTCGACAAGTCAGCTACAGAACCAAAATCAATATTTGCCAGATGCAAGCATCCTGTTAGAGTATCAACTTTCAATGTAAGGACTTTGAAATCTATGTCTCAAATATCAGGACTTGCTGCATCAGCTATCAATTCTATATTGATATCTTGTGTGTACAGGAACACACATCCAAAACACAACATCCTCATCATTGGCTGAGATATAAATGCACAATTAGGCCATGGCAATCCCCATCATAAGTACTCATTCCATCAAACCTTAAACCGAAATGGTGAACACTTAGCGCACTTCTTGCTAGAAAACAAACTTCAATGCCTGAACACTTATTTTCAGAAGAGACCAAGAAAGAAATGGACCCATATTTCCCTAAACGGATTCAAAGCTCAGCTAGACTATCTTATCAACAAAAAGTGGATTAACAGCTGCCACAAGTGTGAAGCATACATCTAAGTGGTAACATCTAAGCTTCAGGTAAGCCTCCGAGCAAACAAGATAAAGGGAACCTCAGGACTCCCCTACAACTGAGCTATTCTGACATGCATTACAAGATGCAAATGAAGATCACACACCAAACACAATATATCTCAACCTTTGTCCAAGCTCATTAGGAAGCTGCTGAAAAATGCATTCCTTTGAGATCAAAAGTGAAATGAAGAGCTCCCTGGGAAAGTGACACAGTGCTTGCAAAAAGAATTAACATAAAGCAAATGACCAAACAGCACAACAGGAACCCTATG
This sequence comes from Octopus sinensis, assembly GCF_006345805.1. Classification (NCBI taxonomy): domain Eukaryota; kingdom Metazoa; phylum Mollusca; class Cephalopoda; order Octopoda; family Octopodidae; genus Octopus; species Octopus sinensis. Next base: position 160,678,953 of record NC_042999.1, on the reverse strand, counting down.
AGAAGAAACTCAAATAGAAAAATGAAGGCACAGAAGGAACTGAATGTATTATATCAGACAGAAGAGCAAAAATGCATTCAAAGCCAATGGAGGCGCAATGGCCCAGTGGTTAGGGCAGCGGACTCGCGGTCGTAGGATCGCGGTTTCGATTCCCAGACCGGGCGTTGTGAGTGTTTATTGAGCGAAAACACCTAAAGCTCCACGAGGCTCCGGCAGGGGATGGTGGTGATCCCTGCTGTACTCTTTCACCACAACTTTCTCTCACTCTTACTTCCTGTTTCTGTTGTACCTGTATTTCAAAGGGCCGGCCTTGTCACTCTCTGTGTCACGTTGAATATCCCCGAGAACTACGTTAAGGGTACACGTGTCTGTGGAGTGCTCAGCCACTTACACGTTAATTTCACGAGCAGGCTGTTCCGTTGATCGGATCAACCGGAACCCTCGTCGTCGTAACCAACGGAGTGCTTCCACATAAAAACACCCGAGCGAAAGTGCAGTCACAAGATGGAGGTACTGACTTCTTCGATGTTTGTGCAGGAGTACTGCAGGGTGACACACTAGCTCCTTACTTGTTCATCCTGTGTCTTGATTATGTATTGCGTACCTCAATAGATTAACACAATGATTTGGGTTTCAATTTACAGAAGTCTAGAAGCAGAAGATATCTGGTCAGCTACTATGATGACATAGTGCCCTTCACAGACAATACAAAAGATGCTGAACATTTACTCCATCTCCTGGAAAATGTTGCTGCTAATATAGGACTATATGTGAATGAAAAGAAGACAATTCATTACCCTGAACGCAACAAATAAAATCAGAACCATCAAACAGAGGCCCTTGAGAAATGTCAACAAGTTTACTTACCTAGGTAGCAATATCATGTCTCCTGGAAAAGATATTAAATCTCAGGTTGCTAAGGCTCTAGTAGCTATAGACAATCTTACAGTGAAGGGTGCATAGCTCAGTGGTTAGAGCACCAGTCTCGCATTCATGAGGTTGATTCCTGGACTGGGTTGTGTGTTGTGTTCTTGATCAAGACACTTTATTTCATGTTACTCCAGTTTACTCAGCTGTAGAAATGGTGCCTTTACCTTGGCTAACATCGGTGGCAAGGAAGTCAACCCTGCCAGATAAATTGAAGAGACAGTTCTTCAGAGCAGTTTTTGAATCTGTGCTTGTATATGAACCTCCAACTTGGACTCTCACCAAGAGACTCAGGTGCATGCTGGATGGTGCCTACACCAGAATGTTACGTGCAGTGCTCAACATCTCTTGGAGGGAGCGCCCAACAAAACAATGGTTATACAGGAATGTACCAACTCTCTCATCAACTGTCCAACAGCGGAGGTTCAGGTTTGCTGGCCACTGCTGGAGAAGTAAAGAAGAACTTGTGAGTAATGTGTTGCTGTGGACACCACATCATGGTACCACAGTGGCTGGAAGACCATGGAAGACGTACGTACAAAAGCTTGCACATGTTGGATGTTGAAAATACTAATGGAGGATCGGTAGGGATGGTGAGAGGTAGTCAGGCTGGCCCGGGCAATCAGCCTGTCTGGATGATGCCTTGATAAAAAAAATGTATTTAATACTAGTGAAATAGATGTTAAATAGACTAATGGCGAAGCCTTTCGAAGGCTGCTCAACTGATTCTGTCATCTTAATAAAATAAATACAGGACGTTAGATCATATTGTATAACAGAATGGTCACAGCTGCAATGCTGTTGGTTGTGTCTTGTTTCATCTGAGTGTAAACTGTAAAGGGTAAAGATCCTCTTTGGTTATGAATGACCATGGGATTGCACTTAGTTCCCCTTCTAGGCACAAGTCTGGGCAAGATTGTTTATGGAAGAGTATTAGTCACCCATGCATACCAGCCTCACCTCTCCATGCCACCGATGTTAGCCAAAGTAAAGGTACCAGTGACGTTGTAACTCATTTCTATAGCTGAGTAAACTGGAGTAACATGAAATAAAGTGTCTTGATCAAGAACACAACACACAGCCCAGTCCAGGAATCAACCTCATGATTGCGAGACTGGTGCTCTAACCACTGAGCTATGCACCCTTCACTGTAAGATGGATATCTGAAAATGGGTATTAAATCAGTTTATTGATAAGTTGTAGCAATAACTCTTTCCATTATCTTCATTGCAGTTGTTTTTTTTCTTTAGTTATGTTTATTTTTTAGTGCCAGTGGCATGTAAAAAGCACCACCCAACCGTGGCCATAGCCAGCTTCGTCTGGTCCCCGTGCCAGTGGCACGTAAAAAGGGAAAATTCAATCGTGGCCGTTTGCCAGCCTCGTCTGGCACCTGTGCCGGTGGCATGTAAAAAGCAACCACTACACTCACAGAGTGGTTGGCATTAGGAAGGGCATCCATCTGTAGAAACACTGCCAGATCAGACTGGGCTTGGTGCAGCCTTTTGGCTTCCCAGACCCCAGTTGAACCGTCCAACCCATGCCAGCATGGAAAGCGGACGTTAAACGATGATGATGATGATGATTTCATGTTTCCAATTGTTGTTTGAGCAGTGTGTTGAACTTTAGAAAACTAGACCAAGCCTGTAAAATTGCTTTGCTGTAAAAGAATCCTTAGCTATAAAAACAGTGTCATTAGACATAATTATCTATTTCAGGTGAGAAATACAAGTAGGCCCACTGATAGGACGGTTGTCTGTTTCTGTAACTAATGTCTTATGTAATGTAAAACTGTTATTCATTTATTTAATTGTTTGTTTATTCATTTTTTCTCAGAATGGTTATCACCCAGACACAAGAACTTAACTCACTTTTAGAAGAAGAAAACAACGAGTCAGATGAAAGCACAAACTTTGACTCTTTAAATGGAGCTTGTCAGTTTAAGAAGCCGGAACCATCACCATTCTCTACAAAGAAGTTCATGTATCATAAAGAGGAAGTTTCTGACAAAAGTGAAGTGAAAAATGTCAGTGAAGAGGTAGAAATAAGCTTTTTTTTTTTCACTTTGGTTATTTTTCTGGAACATTTCAGGAGAAGAGAATGTACTGTTTAGATGAGATTAGGTGGCTGCACTGTTGGTCACCTGATTACAATGAGCAACATGATTTTTGTCCTTGGGTAGCAACTGATATTTCCTATTTGCTTACCCCTGGACAGTGTAAAAAATGGTCCTAATATTTTTTTCAAACTTTGCTTTTCTTACATTTATTCAAATCCTAAAGAACCCCTCTCAACAGCTTGTTATGATGCTCATGATCAGAGAAGCACATATAGCCAGCATCTAAGAGACATACTTAAGTGGTTAAGGTCAAGCAACTTAGAAGCAAATCTATGGCCTCAGTAACTCAGTTCTGAATTTGTCTGCAACGTAATGGAAAATGAGCCAGTTTCAAAGCATTGATGTCCTGGTCACAAAAGCAAAGTTTGAAGGGGAATAATTGTCATTTCTTTTGATCCCTAGATAGAAGCAAATAGGAAAGGAACACTTATTGATCAAAGACAAAAAGAAATTAAGATGTTGTTACACAGTGCAGGCACGACTGTGTGGCAAGAAGCATGTTTCCTAACCACAGGGTTCCAGGTCCAGTCCCTCTGTGTAGCACCTTGGGCAAGTGTCTTCGACTCTAGCCTCAGGCCAACCAAGGCTTTGTGAGTGGATTTGGTAGATGGAAACTGAAAGAAGCCCGTCATATATGTGTGTGTGTGTGTGTGTGTGATTGTCTCCCATCATCGCTTGACAACTGGTGTTGGTGTGTTTACATCCTTAACAATTTGCAACTTAGTGGTTCGGCTAAAGAGACTGATAGAATTTCTATAGCTGAGTAAACTGGAGTAACATGGAATAAAGTGTCTTGGTCAAGAACACAACACACAGCCCAGTCCAGGAATCAACCTCATGATTGCGAGACTGGTGCTCTAACCACTGAGCTATGCACCCTTCACTGTAAGATGGATATCTGAAAATGGGTATTAAATCAGTTTATGAAAGAAGCCCGTCATATATGTGTGTGTGTGTTTGTCTCCCAACATCGCTTGACAACTGGTGTTGGTGTGTTTACATCCTTAACAATTTGCAACTTAGTGGTTTGGCTAAAGAGACTGATAGACTTAAAAAATAAGTCCTGGAGTCGATTTGTTCAACTAAAAAACTCTTCAAGGCAGTGCTCCAGCATGGCCGCAGTCAAATGACAGAAACAAATAAGAGAAAGTGTTAATCATTCAAGTCTTTCCTACTAAGCACTTCTCTCCTTAGACAATGTACACAACATTATTCCCTTTAATTTACTTCACTGACTGTGCTTTCTAATCTTTCTTCATGGTTGAATGGTTAGTTGGTGGACTGAGCACTAACCTTAAATATAATTGTTTCAGCAAAAGCCATCCTAATATACTAATTTTGAAAATACATATAAAATAGTTTTTAAAAAAATCAACAAATTTTATAATTAATTTCATTTTAACTCTTTTGCATTTAAACCAGCTATAGCTGACTCAAATATTCTACCTGTTTTAACCCTTTCATTACTCTATTTATTTTGAGATGCTCTGTGTTTCTTTCAATTATGTTAAATATAACAAAGAATTTAGTAAAATAACTTAGTTATCATTCAGCTAGTGTTAGGAACATAAATTGTGACTAAGGTTTGGTGGAAGATTTTAATTCAAAACTCATAAAAACAAGACATTTGTACTACAGATCCACAGCCGGTTTCAGCCAGGTTGGTAACGAAAGGGTTAAGTTCAAACTGGCCAGATCCAGCCTCTCATGTGTATTCTACAGTATCATTCTAGAAATATACAATCACATCATTGAAATCTGGATGCTACGAGATAATGCATGATGAATTTATAGTGATGTGAATAAATAAGCATTTCATTTGACAGAATAATCTGAAAGCTAAAGGGTAAATTTTTTTGTTATGAAGTTGTAAAGAACTATATTTGTTGAATAACTTAGTACTGTAATATCAACCAAAACTGTCTTTCACTGGCCTCTAAGCCATACCGGGACATTCAAACAAACAATATTGTGTTACTTTAGGAGGCGCAATGGCCCAGTGGTTAGGGCAGCGGACTCGCGGTCGTAGGATCGTGGTTTCGATTCCCAGACCGGGCGTTGTGAGTGTTTATTGAGCAAAAACACCTAAAAGCTCCACGAGGCTCCGGCAGGGGATGGTGGTGATCCCTGCTGTACTCTTTCATCACAACTTTCTCTCACCCTTACTTCTTGTTTCTGTTATACCTGTATTTCAAGGGGCCGGCCTTGTCACTCTCTTGTGTCACGCTGAATATCCCCGAGAACTACGTTAAGGGTACACGTGTCTGTGGAGTGCTCAGCCACTTACACGTTAATTTCACGAGCATGCTGTTCCGTTGATCGGATCAACCGGAACCCTCGTCGTCGTAACCGACAGAGTGCTTCCATTGTGTTACTTTTAAACTTTTAAGTTTCACATTTTGGAAGGAATCGGTGTCAGATGATCATTGAATGCCTCAGAATTTACTTAGATTTAACTTAGATATTTACACTCATTTACATTGGCATACACTTACCAACACCCATACATAAAGATAGGGTGATATATCTATATATCTAGCTGTCTGACTGTTCAGACAGTTAAAGAAACAGAGACAGAAACAGACCTACTTGCTTGTCTTTCAGGGAAGAAGAGTTCTAGTATTCCATTAAATAAATTATATGAAATTCTCATTATGAGTTATGTCAATCTATTTTTCTGTCCCTGAAATTCTGAGCTTTATCACCCATGTCATTATGTTATACTATCTGTTGTTTTTCAAAGATCTGTTATGTTGTATTTGAAATGATTCGTTTTCATTTTACCCTGTAGCTTATATTACCTGGTGACAAGGAAGAATTAAAAGAATTCCAAGATAAAACATCTGCAAATTCTTGCTTACTCTTTGAAATAACTGTTCCCAGTGGAAATGTCACTTTCCCAGATAAGCAGTTTTATGAACTTTTATATAACAGGTTGGTATTTTTCATTCCAAATTTTCACTCGTATGTATATAATAATTTCTTTCTACTTTTAGCTAAATACATACATACATATATATATATACATACATAAGGCGCAGGAGTGGCTGTGTGGTAAGTAGCTTGTTTACCAACCACATGGTTCTGGGTTCAGTCCCACTGCGTGGCACCTTTGGCAAGTGTCTTCTACTATAGCCTCGGGCCGACCAAAGCCTTGTGAGTGGATTTGGTAGACGGAAACTGAAAGAAGCCCGTCGTATATATATATATATATATATATATATATATATGCTTGTGTGTGTTTGTGTGTCTGTGTTTGCCTCCCTAGCATTGCTTGACAACCGATGCTGGTGTGTTTATGTCCCCGTTACTTAGCAGTTCAGCAAAAGAGACCGATAGAATAAGTACTGGGCTTACAAAAGAATAAGTCCTGGGTCGAGTTGCTCGATTAAAGGCGGTGCTCCAGCATGGCCTCAGTCAAATGACTGAAACAAGTAAAAGAGAGATACATATATGTATGTGTGTGTGTTAGTTTGTTTGTATGCATGTATGTCCTCAGCTCAAACAACAAAATCAGTACAAAGACTGCCTAAAAGGCAATCTAAAAGAACTGCAGATCAATGTAAAATAGTGAGAAGAACTAGCTTTGGAAAGGGCTGAGTGGAGGAAGCATTTAGAGAAGGTTTCAAAATCTTTGAAGTGGTTCACCCTGAGCATGAAGGCTTAAAGCATTGACTTCAGAGTGGCTTTAATTGGAAGCTCAAGGAAAACATAAAATGCTGGTGTTGTGAGACACAGTGGCTGTGTACTCCTTTCCAAGGCTGCGTATGTCAACCATCTGAAGTCCCATGAAAGATCAACTGTACGCAGTGTCTTTCTTCTTGACCAGGTGATTCGACATGTGTAGTGATTGAAAGGGCTTGCAAGTCAGTTCATGCCTGAATAGACTTATGGTAGTTCATTAAGATCATATTTCACAGAGTGATCCAAAGAATCCATTGGAAGTTATGACTTTTGTTTGTCACTTCTGCTTCAAAATCATGCAGATTTGCAACTGAAAGGTCATGGATGAAATGCCACTAACAATGGGGAAGCTCAGAGAGATGGCAATCATCTGTCAAGCCTATGCATGTCCTCAGCAATCACAGCCCATGTTTCACTGCCATGTACCATGGCTGCTCACACACAGGCACCATACAATCTGCCTTTCACTCTGAGGGAGAGGCCCTTAGTTACCAAAAAAAAAGGTAGAAGCTCTCTGAACTTTGCCCAGCCTATTCTTGTTCTAGCAGCTACACTCTTGGAGCATCAACCTCTGCTTCTGACTCGGTCACCTAGATAACAGAAGCTATCAACTACTTCTGGGTATCCTCCCCCACTGTATTTAATGGAGTCTATTTTCTCTACATTTCTTGTGCTTATTGCACCTACACATCTCTCAAGCACAAAAACTATCTTCCCAGTTAACCTTCCTTTAATATTGCTGCACCTCTTATGTATCCAAAGCTTACACCAGGTACATCTTATGGAGTTTCTACTTATGCATTTTCTACATATTAAGCAGGGTCATCTACTGGAAAGAATATATATATACATCTATATATAGATATCCCTATACTTAGCTTTTGTGGACTTGGAGAAAGCCTTTGACAAGGTCCCCCAGTCCCTTATCTGGTGAGCGATGCGGAACCTGGGGATTGACGAATGGTTAATAAGGGCTGTACAGGTCCTGTACAGAGAGGCTGTTAGTAAGGTTAGGATTGGCAATGAGTATAATGAAGAATTCCAGGTAGAAGTAGGGTTCCACCAAGGATCAGCCCTTTTATTCATCATAGTCCTCCAGGCAATAACAGAGAAATTCAAGACAGGTTGAAGAGAATTGTGTGTGTACTCAATATTAAGTGCCACGAAAATGAAATTAAATCTGTGATATAGTTTTAATTACAAGTTATTTGTATTCAATTTTATTTACATTATTAATACCCCATAAAAAAAGTATGAACTTACAACTTATATTTTCTCACCAGTAAAGTCAGTAGACTTAAACAGTGTTTAAAGGATTACCGGGATTGTGTTAGATATTTAAAATATTGTTTGGTTTGTTGATAATAAGACAGTACAATCTTTCTAGAGCTGACTATCTAGTTACATAGTGAGGATTACGTTCAAGGAAGTATATGGGTGAAGGTGAGGATATATTCCAGATGTGATGAGCATATTTGTACTTTAAATAAGGTTGACTGAAACATATTTCTAAAAGATTTTATAAACACCAATTTGAGGAAAAGCGCATTAGATGCTTTGATAGTATTTCAGTGGAGAAAATAAATATGAATAATGATATTTTGTGCATGTACGTGTGTGTGTGTGTGTGTGTGTATACACACATGCTCATATACACACATGAAATGACAATCAGAGAGTGAGAGAATATATATGTATTTATTCATAGAAAGAAGAGAGAGAGAAAGAAGTGCTAAATTCTCATTCTCTTTGTATGTTTGTGTATACAATGTCTAAATGATGTTTCAATTTTCCATGTTTCTGTTTTTGTATTTTGCAGAATCAGTAATGACTTGTTGTTATGGGAACCAACAGCACCATTTCCTCTTTCCACCCAAGAGCAAAGTTTATTGCCAGGTCAAACTCTAGACAACACTTTCAGAGTGCAGTACCTTCATCCTGACTATATGTCAGAACCACGCAGCAGTAGTAAGTCTATATTATTTCAATGAATGCCCTGATTAAATAGCAGACCTCTAATAGAAGGCTAAGTAGCAGGGACAATCTTCTCTTTATAGTCATAGGTTATCTCAGGCTACAGTATCCAATGTGCACCTTATTTTTGTTTATAAATACAATATAGTGTGTTTTTGAGGGAGACTTGGTTTCTATTTCTAGTTGAGCAACCATATAAAAACTCATTTATTGGCTTGTAACATATTGTGTGTGTATGTGTGTGTGTTTGTGTATACATAAAACAAAACGAGTTAAGATAGATAACTTAAAGTAGCCAGAGAGATGTATATGAACAATATATACAAATGCAAGCATATCAAACACCATACAACAAATTGTTGGTTTATTAAAATAATCTTCGCCTCCTGAGGATGTATCACGGTTAACAAATAACAGCTGAAACCAGCCTCGTATGAGAAGCAGAGATGATCTCAAGAATCAAGAATTCTCCAAAGTTCACTTCACATGCTTTTAAAGATAAGGAGATAAGAGAACAGTCATGGACATGTTTCTGCCTGAGTTCAAATTCCGCCGAGGTTGACTTTGCCTTTCATCCTTTCGTGGGGGAGGAGTCGATAATTTAAGTACCAGTTGCATACTGTGGTCGATCTAATTGACTGCCCACCCAAATTTCGGGTCTTGTGCCTAGAGTAAAAAAGTATATATATATTCATATAAGTGTATATATAGGCAGCATATTACTCTGGTATTTGAGTACTATTTCTTCTACCTTGTTTCGCATTTATGTGCTTACTCTGGTAAGCAAAGTAGCTATAAATATATATATATATATATATATTATCATCATCGTTTAACATCTGTTTTCCATGCTAGCACGGGTTGGACAGTTTGACCAGTGTCTGGGAAGCCAGTAGGCTGCACCAGGCTCCAATCTGATCTGGCAAGATTTCTACATCTGGATACCCTTCCTAACTCCAACCACTCCGTGAGTGTAGTGGGTGCTTTATCAACATTATCAGTTAACATCAATGTGCCATGCTGGCATGAGCTGGAAGCTTTGACAGGATCCAATGGATCCAAATTTTGCATTGTGCTCCAGTGTTTGCTTTGGCATGGTTTCTACAACTGGATGCCCTTCCTAATGCCAAACACTTTACATTGTGTACTGGATGCTTTTTGCATTGCTCCAGCATTAATGAGGTTACCAAGCAGCTTGCAAAACTTAGATCACTTTCAACTGAGTGGCCCTACAGAAGAGTGGAAAGTGACTTTATGATATGGAATAATGGATTAAAGCAACTCAGGAGCCAGAACAGGTTTCCTGCTGTAGAGGAACTATGCAACTATTCACATTATCAGAGAGAGGTGATGAGTGGTTAGAAAGGCTAAAAATCCCAGGATGCAAGGGTTTCTCATAACCACTGCTTTGATCCTTGTCAGTGGCTGCTGGTGGACCTGTTAAGATAATAGATCAGCCTCCTGACTTACTGACAGGGTCATCTGTTGTTATATCTACAGAACCACTTTTAGGTGTACTACTTTAAGGAATGTACAGTAGCAAGTAATATATCAAGATATCAAATTATTGCCAGATACAGAGATCTGATCCAAATGCTTGTAACAGAGTGAACTAAAAGCACCAAAGGTTCAGATAATTAGACTAAATTAGAGTCAACAGAAAGTTTTCAAATTCATTTCAAGCATTTTGTTATAACTTTTCGCTCATTTTCAGGCAGGTAACAACATATTACTTTATCTGGCTGTCATATTTAAACGATGTTGTTCACGATTCAGTTATAAAGACCCTCACATATTATTAATAGTTATGTTAGTTCTGTAGCCAAGATTCACCTGGCTCAAACAGTACTAGAGTACCATGTATCCATTGAATTTTCAAGAAAAAATCACACATATAACATACCAGACATGTCCTGATTGTATTTGACTTGAGGCTTCACACCATTATTTTCTTTCTTTCTTACCATCTTTATATATAAAAGTGAAGTTGTGTGTCTGTCTCCTACGATTTAGATTCCTAACTACTCCCACATTTTGCGGTGCAGTGTAACCAAAAGCGGGTATCTTATAGTCGTGATTCATATCGAGCCCTTCTGGGTATTAGTGCGCGTCTACGATGAGTCTACGATTTAAAAAAAATTTACCATCATTTTTTCCCATTTTTAATGCATTTTTTTGCTATTATATAAGGGAAGTAACTCTCTAAAAATATATTATTAAATCTCAGAACGTAAAAAGCTACAGTAACAACCCCGCCCCTTTGTGGTTAGCCATATTGAGATGGCTATTAAACTTTACATCTCTAAAAATGCTTATATAGTTATTTCCCTTACAACCCGAGCAACGCCGGGCGATACAGCTAGTTATATATATATATTTGAAGAGCTGATATTATTTGATAGAAAGCATGTTAGATGTTTAGTGGTATCTAGTCTGGTACTTCCCATCTCTGATGTCAATTTCAATGACTGCCTGATGAAATTATATTTTATTTTATATTTTCATCACTAATAGTGATAAAATAAGTGTCTGTAATACATCATAATAAATTAATGATATCCCTTATCTTAACTGAAAAGTCTTTGAGATTAATAAAAATTGAAAAAATAATGCCATTGATGTAGTTTATGGGATATATTGTAAGAATCAAAGTAGCTTGTATAGATTTTATGTCCAGACTACTAAGTAATGATTAATGGAGAGGTATATGAAATATTGATGCAAAACTCATATTTTATCTTATTATACTAATCCAAAGTTTACAGTGAACACTTTTTTAGAGAATATTGTCTAATATTGCTTGGTATTGAATTTACATTTTGAAGTTTTCTCGGACATATTTTTTATGATCATGTGATATCTGATTAACTTAACTATCAAAATATTACTGAACTCCTATATCAAACTGAATGAAACATTCCAATTTCTCTTTCTTTTTCCACAGCAATGGACTCAGAGAGTGATTCTGATGAAAGTCAAAATATGAGCAGCTTTCCCTCTTTAGGTCAGCGCAATTTTCATTCTAAACAAAATACAGAACGTCAGCTGCAGAGTAAACTGTCATTAGTGTTGAACATAAGTAAATGTAAAGTCCATGTCACTTCACAGGTGAGCTATTACAAGAACTGATCTCATTTATGAAGTTGTTTCGCAATGAAATTTATAAGATTTTAGATATTTTCAAAATGTAAATAACATCATCATCACCACCATCATCATCATCGTTTAACGTCCGCTTTCCATGCTAGCATGGGTTGGACGGTTCGACCGGGGATCTGGGAAGCCAGAAGGCTGCACCAGGCTCCAGTCTTATCTGGCAATGTTTCTACAGCTGGATGCCTTTCCTAACGCCAACCACTCCGTGAGTGTAGTGGGTGCTTTTTACGTGCCACCTGCAACGGCCACGGTCGGATTGGTGCATTTTACGTGCCACCGGCATGGAAGCCAGTCGAGGCGGAACTGGCTTCGGCCACGATTCGGATGGTGCTTTTTACATGCCACCGGCACGGAAGCCAGTCGAGGCGGCGCTGGCATCGGCCACGATTCGGATAGTGCTTTTTACGTACCACCAGTCCAGGGGTCCTGGCATCAGTGTAAACATATTTATTTTTAAATTTTAACCATTATGTACATTAGTATATTTACTATTTCAGTTTCAATACAAGGTAGAATTGTTAGCATGCCCAGGTAAAATGCTTAGCAGCATTTTGTCAGTTTTCACATTCTGAGATCACATTCTGCCAATGAAATTGCTGGCCTTGTGCCAAAATTTGAAATCAATATTTCAGTTTCAATGCTGTTTAACATTTTTCCTTAAATTGCTTGAGTGGGTGTAAATTATCTTGTATTTCATCAGTTGTAAACTGTTTTCTACTTTTCCCAGTCACCTGTGTTTTAAGATACTTTTCCCAGTCACCTGTGTTTTAAGATATAATCAGCAAAAGTTCCTATCGTTAGAAAAAATGATGTTAATGTATTTTATATCTCTTCTATTTCATCTTCAGATTCCACAAGATGTGACAAATGAAACCAATTGTAACAGTGAATTATCTATTACTGCTAAGGATGCTATTCTTTTCATGGTTGTCAATTATAACAGTGATCCTGACCTTCAATTTATTTGCTTCCAATCAAACAAAATAGATCTTTTCCATAGCCGTAAGTAGATATAGATTCCTATAAAATTAATGTGATGTTCGCTTTAAAATTTCATTGTTTTGAAGCCCTGGTATAAAACTTTGTCATAATGCTGGAAAAATCTTGATTCTTGTATTAAATTGCTACTTAACAGACTTAGTGAAAGAAAAGAAAAAGACTATTACTTTGAATAAATATTGAAAACAAAAATAAAATCCAGAAAATAGGCGCAGGAGTGGCTGTGTGGTAAGTAGCTTGCTAACCAACCACATGGTTCCGGGTTCAGTCCCACTGCATGGCATCTTGGGCAAGTGTCTTCTGCTATAGCCCTGGGCCGACCAATGCTTTGTGAGTGGATTTGGTAGATGGAAACTGAAAGAAGCCTGTCGTATATATGTATATATATATGTATGTGTGTGTGTTTGGGTGTCTGTGTTTGACCCCCTAGCATTGCTTGACACCGATGCTGGTGTGTTTACGTCCCCGTTACTTAGCGGTTCGGCAAAAAGAGACCAATATAATAAGTACTGGGCTTACAAAGAATAAGTCCCAGGGTCGATTTGCTCGACTAAAGGCGGTGCTCCAGCATGGCCACAGTCAAATGACTGAAACAAGTAAAAGAGTAAAAGAAAAAAAGAAACTATTAAAAATGATTAAAACTTTCAAACTGAAAATCCAGAGATTTCACTTTCAAAAGAATGGGAAGAGGAACTTTCTTTTATGAAAGTGAAACATTGCTAAATAAATTTTCATAGCATTGCATAGATAGTTGTGGCAAAAGAACAGAGAGATTTACAAGTTAGACTAAAATAGTATATAATTTAGGTTTACATTGACTGTGGGTAAATGCTGAGGGTAAGTATGATCCTGGTTTCTGTAAATTTACAAAAACTTTAGGTAAGAGTTTTCTGAGACTTGGCGGATTATGGAAAGATGAGCTAAAGTCAATAGAAAGGAAAGTAAATATTGCAATGATATTATTGGTTTTGGCAGGTGAGATAAAGCTGTTGGAAATGTCTTGGTTGAATAGATGATAAGGATGTCAGAAATTTTTTTTTTTATGACATTTCTGAAAAATTATTTCTATCAATTCAAAAGCTTTTGAGACAACGTGCCATGTGAATCTTGATGTCATTGATTAAATTGTGTCTGAGATAATATGAACGCACATACTTCCTGTGACATTTTTAAGAGTGGGATTGTTATCATTGCATTTTTGTAATTCAAGGAAAATTAATTGGACGTGGATATATGTAGAGGGTGTCATAAATAAGCTTATAAAGACAGTAAAATATCTGTCCAGGGTGGTGGATTGGCAGAATTGTTAGTGCACTTGATGAGATACCATATGGTACTTGATCTAGTTCTTTGCCTTCTGAGTTCTTACATTATAGATTTGATTTGTGGCCCTGTTTAACACCACCATTGGCTCCTTTGACAGTGTTCACATTGTTGCAAGCATTCAGACCTGGTCTCCAATTTGAGTAGAAATTCCTTCTTCCTTCTACCAATTCTAGAACCCCTGGTGCAGCCTTTTTCTCTCTGAAAAAAATAAATAAATTAATAAAATAAAATAAAATTAAAAATTTAAAAAAAACTTTAAGGAGGTCCAGCATATTAAATTCCAGACGTTGCATTCCTGATGCAAAGAAAAATCCTTGGCAATTACCAAGCAACTCTGCTTAATATATGTTAACATAGATAGCTTTATATTATAAATGTTCACTTAACAGGAAAGGAATTCTTTTCTAAAAGGTTCCACAGTGATTTATTTTAAAGTGTAAAGAACAGTGTAGTGAAGTATATAACGATGAAATTACATAAAAGGTTTAAAAATAGCTTTTGTTGAATACCAGGCCTTATGCCCTATGTCAGTGCTCCACAACCTTTTCCACTTGCATTCTTTCCAAAAGACTTACATTCTTTTCAAAATTTGGTGGCACACCTGAACCAAAAATATAACTAAAAGTATAAGGAAAAAAATTTATATTCAGGTTACACTGTGGCACACCTGTCATCGTCTTGTGGCACACCAGCGTGCGGCGGCAAACCAGTTACAGAACCTTGCTCTATGTTAGTAGTAGGAAAACAAAGACATTTTTTACAATATAGGCTGAGGGCAAAGTTTTGCAAAAATCATTTGGGTTGCAGCAACAAAATGTTTGATAAAAGAAATGAAATCTCTCTCATTCTTTGATAATAAATATATACAACCTTATGTTTAACTCTTGTTAGTCTGTCTTTGCAAACAAACTCTTCTATCAATTTATACAAATGTTTTCTATTTCAGCTCCTGTAGAAAGTAACCAATCTCAGTTTATGAGTACAAGTCCTCAAATGACATCATCTACTGAAAAGAAACCATCTAGCGTATCAGATCTCCTACCTACTATCTTTAAATCAGAATTTACTTTTGACAAAAGCAGTCGTCCTGTTGGATGTGGTCCAGATTCTCTTGATATGTTATCTATTGCTGTCAAAGTGAAATTAGATAACAAGATGGATACCTTTAATTATCCAGCAATGAAGGTATGATTTATTTCTATTTTCCATTTTCCCTCTGTCTCATATTTTGTATTACAGTCTCCTGCCATAGACGATATTATCTAACTTACCATTATCTACAATATATAAAATTTAAAATGTGAAGGTGCATGGCTCAGTGGTTAGAGTGTTGGACTTACAATCATGCAGTAGTGAGTTCAATTCTCGGACCAGGCTGTGTGTTGTATTCTTGAGCAAAACACTTTATTTCATGTTGCTCCAATTTCCTCAGCTGTATAAATGAGTTGTGACATCACTGGTGCCAAGCTGTATCAGCCTTTGCCTTATTCTTGGATAACACCAGTGGCATGGATAGGGAAGGCTGGTATGCATGGGCGACTGCTGGTTTTCCATAAACAACCTTGCCTGAACTTGTGCATTGGAGGGAAACTTTCCAGGTGCAATCCCATGGTCATTCATAAATAGGGGTCTTTTCTGTTACAAAATTTAAAATAAACACCTTCTTTGAAAGGAATGCAGTTGTGAGGATATCATTTATAACATTCACTTCGATTTGTACTATTACAATTTTCATTTTTACACTATATATTTACCATATTTTATCAACACTAAGTTTCAGTTGGTTTGACCTTCAGTCAACATCAGGTGCTTTATTCCTAAATAAGTCCACATAGACACAGATATGGCCAAGTGTTTAAGAAGTTTATTTTGTAGTCATGATATTTCAGAATTGCAAGGCATCTTAGTCAAATGTCTTTTGCTACAGCTATATAAGTTGATCCAAGTCTAGTGAGGAAAACTGGAATTGATGGTAGTTAAGAAACTCAGTGGATGGCCTGTTAATGTAATTAAAAAAGTTGGGCTTTGTCAACATAGTCTGACTCTGATTCTTTCTAAGGCTAAAGGTGTAAGTATTTATCAAATATTTAACCACTTTATACTTATTCTAGGCTGTTCAGTTGATCATTTAAACAGGAAAGCCTATCTAAACCCACGAAGATCAGTTTAGTTGCAATACTCTCTCTTTTACTCTTCTACTTGTTTCAGTCATTTGACTGCGGCCATGCTGGAGCACCACCTTTAGTCGAGCAAATTGACCCCAGGACTTATTCTTTTAAGTCTAGTACTTATTCTATCGGTCTCTTTTGCCGAACCACTAAGTTACGGGGTCGTAAACACACCAGCATCGGTTGTCAAGCGATGTTGGAGGGACAAACACAGACACACAAACTCGCACACATATATACATATATATACGACGGGCTTCTTTCAGTTTCTGTCTACCAAATCCATTCACAAGGCTTTGGTCGGCCCGAGGCTATAGCAGAAGACACTTGCCCAAGGTGCCACACAGTGGGACTGAACCCGGAATCAGGTGGTTGGTTAGCAAGCTACTTACCACACAGCCACTCCTGCGCCTATTTAATTTACTTTACTTACATAGTCCCAACTTAGACTTGTAGTGGTAACCCCTTCTTTCTAATATATAGCCATTACTAGTCTCTTTTTAAAAATAAAGCTTCCTAGTTCTGGCCTGAGCTGGAACTATTTGCATATTCAACAATAAGGCACTTGATGATTAGAAATCAAAACTTATTCAAATACAGTATAATTATGAATACTGTAAATATACAGTCTAAAGATTATTAATAGCCTAGAAAATTATAATTATATTGACAATATCTCACCTGAGACATTTAGACATTTAATTATTAAATTTGGTTCTGTTTGTTAATCTTTATATATAAAAGTGAGGTTGTGTGCTGTCTGTCTCCTATGATTTAGATTCCTAACTACTTCCACATTTTGCGGTGCAGTTTAACCAAAACCGGGTATCTTATAGTCGTGATTCACATCGAGCCCTTCTGGGTATTAGCGCGCGTCTACGATGAGTCTACGATTTAAAAAAAAATTTACCATAAATTTTTCCCATTTTTAATGCATTTTTGGCATATATAAGGGAAGTAACTCTCTAAAAATTTATTATTAAATCTCAGAACGTAAAAAGCTACAGTAACACCCCTCCCCTTTGTGGTTAGCCATATTGAGATGGCTATTATACTTTACATCTCTAAAAATACTTATATAGTTATTTCCCTTACAAACCCGAGCAACGCCGGGTGATACTGCTAGTATTGTATAAAACATTCTTGAAGAAACTCCTATTGGAATTTCCCTTCCAGTTGTATATAACAGGACTCTAGTTTTGGTAATATAGTTTATGAGAAGAAAACACGTTATACTTATTGAAATTCATTTTACCTAAACAAACATATTGAATAGAATGACTTCATTGGTATTTATACATAAGGCGGCGAGCTGGCAGAAATGTTAGCGTGCTGGGGGAAATGCCTAGCGGTATTTCGTCCACCGCTGCGTTCTGAGTTCAAATTCCGCCGAGGTTGACTTTGCCTTTCATCCTTTCGGGGTCGATTAAATAAGTACCAGTTACGCACTGGGGTTGGTATAATCGACTTAATCCGTTCGTCTGTCCTCTCTGTGTTTAGTCCCTTGTGGGTAGTAAAAGAAATAGGTATTTATACATAAAGTTTCTGAAAGATTGATGTACAGAATTTTTAATTACGATTTCAATTTCTCATGTAAACTTCCATAACCTTGTTTTTAAATATGTTGCATGATGCTTGGTAGGATATCAATGTATATACTGTAGGGATTAGAAAAGAGTATAAATTGGAATATTTATGAAATAGTGCTTTATTTAAATAGTATCTGCATTTGACCGTACTGCACTCTGCAAACAGTTAAAATTTTATGGAACTAAGAATTAGCAGAAGAATATGTAATCAGTTGGACTTTGGAGAAATTTAGTGGATGAAAAAATAGCATGAGAAATATGCATATGCAAAGTATTTTTATTATTGTACCTAATGCTATAGATATACAAAGAATTTAATAGCACAGCAAATAATTCTGAAGTATTGAGAATTTAATATCATACTTGTTATTTTACATCTGCTTTTTCATGCTGGCATGGGTTGGACAATTGTTTGGAAGTAATTTTTTGCAGCCAGATGCTTTTCCTGTTCCAATTCTTTTAGTTGTCTTTATGTCATGCCAGAATTTGATGTGCTGCCTATTCTGAAACCAGGATACATATATTGAGGATTTATTATCATACCTGGTAATACAAGTATATTGAGAGTTTACTATCAGGTTTTATAATACAGTGGATTTATAATTAATATATCTAGTAATTAGGTTTGTGATCTGGCAGAATCATTAGCACACCAAACAGAATGCTTAGCAACATTCCTTCTGCTTTGTTTTCTGTATTGAAATTCCACCATGGTGAACTTTGCCTTTTGTTCTTTCAGGATTGATAAAATATGTACCAGTTGAATACTGGGATTGATGTTATTGACAAGTCCTCTCCCACCAAATGTTAGATCTTGTGCTTAAGTAGAAAGAATGATCATATCTGATAATGTAGATGTATTGAGAATTTACTGTATACAGGATAATACATATATTTAGTAGATTTATTAATACGCTTAATAATGTAGATGTAGAGGGTTTATTATACCAAATAATACATATAGACTGAGGATTTATATTACTGTGTATGAGAAGATGAATGTAAACACCCGAGGTAATTATTAAGATTCCTAAAATTCTAATGGGACTGTATTGTACACAAAACATGCTGTGTTTAAGTTCCTCTTGCTTAAGCTTTGTTAGACAATAAAAAACTGTATAATTTGGGTTCAATTTATATGATATTAAAGTGAAATATCTCCCCTTTTATTATATCTAGGAATTCACTATTGCTATTGGCGTTCAAGGTGCCACATTGAAACACAGAATGACACCATCAGAGGAGAGTTGGTTTTCTCAGGTATAATAATTGTAATAGCTCTTCAAATATAATTATGATTTCTTTTAATGAATTTATGTAATTGTATATGTTTGAAAAAAACAATTTAAATATACTTTTGCACTACAGCTTATTTGTTCAGTATTTTTACAATTCAGCTTCCGTATGTATTAGTTTCTTAAAGTACTGTCACATACGATTCCATGAGCAACTGTTATAGCTCAAATAGTTAAATATGCAAAGTTTTTCTTTTTTTAAATCTAACAAATATCTATTATGTATATATTCACATAATACATCTGTTTGAGATATTATTAGGTCGTCAAGTATGAAATTTGTAGTAAGGTATATGATAAACTTTGACAACAGCTCAATTTGCGCCATTATTATATTTGACAATCTTTATTTTTTGTTAGAAAGCTGACACATCTAAACTCATATTGCACTTTATAAAGTATTTATAAACCGTTTTTTTTTTTGCTATTTTTGTTTGGAGATGGATAAGTTGGAAATTCATACAGTTTTGAAATATGAGTTCTTTCTTGGTAAGAGAGCATCACAGACAGCTCAGAATATCGATGGGGTATTTCATTCTAATGTTATTACACAGCAAACAGTATCAAATTGGTTTGCAAAAATTTCGTTCTGGTAACTTTGACCTCACAAATGAGCAATGTGGTCAACAAGAAACAAAGGGGGATAATGACGAACTAAAAGCCACTGTTAAGTCAGATCCATCTCAAAGTGCCCGTGAATTATCATTGTTGTTTGATGTTAGCAAGCAAATAATATTGACTCTCGTCATTCAAATCGGTAAAGTGAAACAGTTGGATAAGTGGGTTCCACCTGAACTCAATGAAAATCAGAAACAGCAACGATTGGAAGCCTGCATTATGCTATTTTCTCGTCTCAAAAATGAATCATTTTTTAATCAAATTGTAAGATGTGATGAGAAATGGATCCAGTACAACAAACATAAATGTTCAGCACAATGGTTGGACAAAGACGAGCCACCAAAACACAATCCAAAAAGCAAAAGTCATCAAAAGAAGCTGATGGTGTGTGTTTGGTGGTCTGGCACATGTGTGATCCATTATGATTTCATTAAACCTGGCTCATCAATCACGACTGAAATATACTGCAGCGAACTGGACCAAATGATGCAGAAACTTTAAAAAAACAGCCTAGATTAGTGAACAGATCCACTCCTATTTTATTGCAAGACAGCGCCAAACCACACATTGCAAAAATGACATTGGCAAAACTACACGAGTTGGAGTTGGAAGTTCTCCATCATCCACCATACTCACCTGATCTTGCCCCCACTGTCTACCACTTCTTCCAGAATTTGGATAACTTTTTGATCGGAAAAAAATGTTATTCTGACGATACTGTAAAACAGGCCCTCCAAGATTTTATTACTCTAGATTGCCAGGCTTTTATAGTTCTGAGCTGGACAAGCTACCACTGAAATGGCAAAAGTGTATTGACAATATGGGTGCATCCTCTGAGGAATAAAACTATTCCTTGTATTTATAAAACATTAACAAACTTTTTTTCTTTTCTACAAATTTCCTATTTGACACCTAATATCATCTTCACTGTCATTGTTATTCATGTTTGTTTTTGCCTGATGGCATAAGCTGGATGGATTTCACATTTTATGGATCTTCATGGTCTATGTCATCTACACACAACAACAGAGAAAACAACCAACTATGTTTTGTACATCTGCTAATGTGGACTGGGTCCCAGTACTAAAGTGGGTGACTCAAGGCTCCTTTTACTCTTTATGAGTTCTTATTCAGAATTACTGTCCTTTTACATTGATGAGGACAAATATCCGTCAAATGTAAATAATGTACATAATTCGCAGGAGTGGCTGTGTGGTAAGTAGCTTGCTAACCAACCACATGGTTCCGGGTTCAGTCCCACTGCATGGCATCTTGGGCAAGTATCTTCTGCTATAGCCTCGGGCCAACCAATGCCTCGTGAGTGGATTTGGTAGACGGAAACTGAAAGAAGCCTGTCGTATATATGTATATATATATATATATATATATATATATATATATATGTGTGTGTGTGTGTATATGTGTGTGTTTGTCCCCCTAGCATTACTTGACAACCGATGGTGGTGTGTTTACGTCCCCGTCACTTAGCGGTTCGGCAAAAGAGATTGATAGAATAAGTACTGGGCTTACAAAGAATAAGTCCCGGGGTCGATTTGCTCGACTAAAGGCGGTGCTCCAGCATGGCGCAGTCAAATGACTGAAACAAGTAAAAGAGTAAGAGTAAAGAGTAATTCCTCATCTCTTAAATATAGAACTGTCCTTATCTCCTTAGTTCCATTTTTT